>NC_135306.1:39985998-40298498 GCF_048772815.1 Callospermophilus lateralis
TCTGATTATTGTCTCTATTTCAATGGTGCCCATGGTGATATTTCCTTTTTCAGGATGAATTTTAGTAATTTGGGATTTCTCTTTTTTTCTTTGTTAGCTTGGCTAGACGCTTATCAATTATGTTTATTTTTTTCAAAGAACCAACTTTTGGTTTCATTGTTTTTTGTGTTATTGTTCATTTCAATTTCACTAATTTCATCTCTAGGTTTTATTATTTTTTGTCTTCTACTGCTTTGGGTACTGGTTCATTCCTCTTTTTCTAGGGCTTTGAGATGTAAAGTTAGATTACTTATTTGGTGATTTTCTCTTCTTTTAATTAATGAGCTCAATGCAATGAACTTTCCTCTTAGATCTGCCTTGATAGTGTCCCAGAGGTTTTGATATGTGGTTTTCCTATTCTCATTAACCTCTATTTTTTATTTCATCCCTGGTTTCTTTAGCAATTCATTGGTAATTTAATATAGTGCATTATTTAGTCTCCAGGTGTTAGAATATCTTCTCTTTTTTATTTTATTTTTAACTTCTAATTTTATTGCACTATGATCTCATAAAATGCAAGGTGTCATTTCCACTTTTTTTAATATTTGTAAGGGTTGCTTTGTGGATTAAGATGTGGTTTATTTTAGAGAATGTTCTATGTGCTGCTGAAAAGAAAATGTATTCATTTGGTGATAGATGAAATATTCTTAATATTCCTATTAAGTCTAAATTACTAATTGTACTTTTTAGTTTAATATTCCTATTAAGTCTAAATTACTAATTGTATTTTTTAGTTCTATGGCTTCCTTTTTTAGTTTTTGATTTGAAGATCTATTGATTGGTGAGAAAGGTATGTTGAAGTCACCCACTATTATAGTGTTATGATATGTTTGATTCTTGAATTTGTGAAGGTCTTTTTTTATGTAGATGCTCAATTGGTTGGGCATACATATTTAAGATTGTTATGTGTTGTTGATGTACAGTTCCCTTATGCAGTACAAAGTGTCCTTCTTTGTTTCTTCTGTTTAATTTTGACTTGAAGTTCACTTAATCAGGTAAGAACTTAGAAACCTCTGCTTGTTTGTGAGATCCATGTGAATAGTAGGTTTTTTGCCATCCTTTTACCTTAAGTCTGTGGATGTCTTTGCCTATGAGGTGAGACACTTGGAGACATCATGTTGTTGGGTCATGTTTTTTAATCCAGTTTGCCAGTCTATCTATGTCTTTTGATTGATGAGTTCAATGTTATTATTGAGAAATGATTCTTATTCCCTGTCATTTTGAATTCTTTCTGGTTTTTAATTTGAAATAGCTTCTTCTTCTTTTTTTTTTTTTTTTTTTTTTTTGATTGACTGTACTTTTAGTGTGGTTCCCCATTTGTTGGATTTTATTTTTATTTTTTTTTCTTCTTCGTGAAATATTTGTTGAGCATGTTTTGTATTACAGGCTTTTTGGTTGTGAATTCTTTTAACTTTTGTTTATCAAGGAAGGTTTTTATTTAATCATCAAATTTGAGGCTTAATTTTGCAGGGTTTAGTATTCTTGCTGATATCCATTTTCTTTCAGAGCTTGATATATCTCATTCCATGACCTTCTAGTTTTTTTTTTTTTTTTAACATATACAGCCTTTATTATTTCCACGATCATTATCCTTCTTCAGACATTTTCTCTTGACATCATGTTTTGTAAATCAAGGTCCTTAAATTTCCTACACACTCCTTCATCTCTGTCTTTCCACTGTTAACTTTTGTCATATCTAACTTATATTTGCAATAAACTTTTAATTATATAACAATTTTAGATTTACTGTAAAATTGAGATACTTCAAAAAATTTTTTCTAAAAATTTTGGAAAATTTTTTAAAATGATCATTCCATTGAAAAGGGAAACACAAACAGCTTAGCAGGGTGACTGGAAGAGGCTCTGGGCAAACGTGCAAATTCAGATCCTGGTTTTGGACTCAAGAGCTTCCCAGCTGTGGCAGCACTGTCTACATTCACGGGCCTCAGTGCCCTCATCGCCCTCATCTTTTAAGATGGGACACACAATAGAATCACCTCCTAGTAAGAATCCAACATGCAGCTACTGAACAGGTGCAAGGATCTGCAGCTCCTGGAGGGCGTCCTTGAGATGCCCATGTCAGATGAGCTGCTGCACTGGAACCTGCCTTGCAATCTGGGCTCCAGTGTGGGTCCCACCAGTGCTGCTTCTCCTTCACCAACTGGCTTTCTTCCTCACCATGCCTACCCTGTCATCCCGTGCTTCACTGTGAGTCACTTCCCAGTTCATCTTCCAGCTCATCCATTTACTTTTGACTCTTAATCTTCTCTGGTGTTTTAAACATCCACTTGTTGTTGATGTTAAATTATAACAACAAATAATTAGCCCTAGAACAAATAAATTCTGGAGCCAGATAAGCTTATTTTCCACATCCACCTACTTTTGCAATGCCTCCTGTCTTGCATAGTTCATCCTGTCTTTATATCTTTGACACTGAACTTTAAATGCCTGAGGTTGCCTATAGCATCCAGCACAGGAGATCCCTTGGTGTTGTTTCTCCTTGTCTTGTTCTCTACCAGCTCTGTTTTGAGAATGTACTCCCTGTGTTATCTCCTCATTTATGTTGTGCTAACATTTGGCTTATTTTTTTTCTTCTGGAGGCTCCAGGAACGCCCTGCTTTCACAGAGGACATGTGCTTTGTGTTTTGCAGGCACTGGAAGGTAACATCCTGGGGTGGTTTCTTCAGACATGGCCTTCCTGGGCCCCTCAGCCACACTGATAGCACAAATCTGAAATTGAGACGAAGCCAGGATTGGCCGTTGATAGGTGTTTTCTCAGAGATGGCGTGGATGGCTCTTTTTTATGTCCTAGCCAGAACATCAAGAAGACAGCTCCCCCAGCCTCTCTTCAGACAGCTCCCTCAGGCTTCACCAGGAGCACCTCGTGAAAGAACAATCAAGGCTTGCCATCAGAGAAAATGCCCGTTTATTGAGGAACAGCTCTGCATATTTATAGAGCCAGGGGTGGTTTGACAGTTGGCATGGGGTGCTTTTTGATAGGTGAGTAAGGATCAGGTGAGCCAGCAGGGCTAGTCTGATTGGTGGGTAAGGATCAGGTGAGCCAGCAGGGCTAGTATGATTGGTGGGTAAGGATAGGAGGAAGGAACAGCACAGGAACAGGGAGTTTTTATAGCCCAAATCTAATGGGGTCTCTGGATCTGCAAGCTGCCTTGTTGGCCCAAGGGGGGTTAAGTGTTCAGCCTTGAGTGGGGGCTTGGGTGTTTGGGCTTGAAGCAAACAGATATAGAACCAGACAGAGGGTTTGAGAAGCCAGGTAATTCTGCAGCTAACTTTGTTTGGCATACCCTGCAGACCAGCCTGTCCTGCACCTAACACCCTCAGTCCTAGTCCAATCTAGCTCCCTCCCCTCTCTATCAAGGCTGCTCTTCAAACTTTCTCCTACCTGGGTGTACCAGCTTGCTTCCCTCTTTGCCTTTCTCGAAGGCGGTCAAGGGAGGATGGTGGCCCATTGTTACCATATTTCCCTTTGAGAGCAGTCAGATCTCTCCAGGTTTTATGTGAAACACCTCAACTTTAAATACTGATACTTGAAATTCTTATGAAACTGGGAGGGTAAACAAAACACACATGTTCCTCCTTAGGCCCAGAAGGCAACTGGTAAAGTGCTCTCTTATGATCACACTTATTTAGGGGTCACCATGCTCTGGACACCTAAGTGGTTTGTCAGAAGGACAACACACAATGGTCCCACTACCGGCCAGATTCAAGCAAGTGTGGGGGGGTCTAGCTGGAGGGGGCCCTTAGGGTCACTTGCCTTAAATCTTCAGAGATAGGGCAAAGAGAAGGCCCAAGAGGGGCCAGAAATGAGGGGGAGCATTGACAAGAGTACTTAATGAGGGCTGGGGATGTGGCTCAAGCGGTAGTGTGCTCGCCTGGCATATGTGCGGCCCAGGTTCGATCCTCAGTACCACATACAAACAAAGATGTTGTGTCCACCGAAAACTAAAAAATAAATATTAAAAAAAAATTCTCTCTCTCTCTCTCTCTCTCTCTCTCTCTCTCTCTCTCTCTCTCTTTAAAAAAAAAAAAAAAAAAAAAAAAAAAAGAGTACTTAATGACAGGTGATGATCCTTGGCTCTTCTGATGAAGGTGTAGGAGTGCTGGGCTTAAGCCTGGAAATATGAATCCATGGGGTAAGTTGGTTATTAGGTAGTTTGAGTTTGGCTGCTGAGGCGTGCACATAATCACCTGAGCAGGGCCCTTCCATTTTGGTTGTAGAGAGGGCTTTTCCCCCAGTGGGCAATAGTAAGCAAATTGACCAGGTGTTAAAGAGGTAGAGTTTTGAGAGAGACTGGGATCAGGAAGGAGCCAGTCTTGATAGTACCAGAGTTCAGAGCGTAGATGGAAGAGGAGGGGCTAGGCATAGGTTTCGGAGATGGGTAGGGGTTCTGTAGGTAGTCCGGGAGGAATGAGGGGACAGCCACACATGACTTTGAAAGGTGAGAGATTAGTGGTCCTTTCAACCTTTCCTGAAGCCTGGGGGTGGTAAGGGCAATGGAAATTCCAAGGGAGTGATAGCACGTGAGCCAGTCCCTGAATTATCTTTGAGGCGAACTCTGGGCCATTGTCTGATTGGATAAAAGCAGGCATCCCCAAACGGGGGGGGGGGGGCATTATGTAAGTCAACTACCATAGAGGCCTGCTTGTCAGAAGTGGGAAAGGCTTGTTTTTTACTCTGGGCATGTTGGTGAAATCAGTCTGCAGCTGGTGTATGACCACAGGCCTGATGAGAAGGGAAAGGTTTAGATTTTAATGGAGTATTGGTATTGGTTCTCTGGCAGATCTGACAAGCAGAAGTGATCTGTTGTAGGAGGGTCTTATCGCATGGGGAAAGGGTGAAAAAGGAGTGAAGGAAAGTAGTGAGACTCTGTGGACTAGAATGGAATAGAGAGTGAAGAAACTGGAAGGGTTGTTGGGGATTTGGGGGCCGATCCCCGGTGGTAATGAAGAGTAGTGGGGAGGAGGTAAAGCTCTGTAGGGCAGCTAATCAGCCTTGGAATTCCCCATAGTAGTAAGGGAGGAGTCAGTTTGGTGGGCCTTGCAATGGATTATTCCCTGTTGGAAAGGCAGCCTGGAGGCTTGTAGTAGGCCAGAAATAAGTGTGGAATTAATGACTGCCCTCTGGTGGTCAATAGCCCCCTTTCTTCCAAATGGCTGCATGGGAGATCTGTATATAGGGAGAGAGTTTTTCCCTCCATTAACTTGCACGCCCTTGTGGCAGCTATGAGTTCAGCTTGTTGGTTGGTGGTATTAGGTGGGAGAGGTTTTGCCTCTATGATGGATGAGAGGGAAACAACAGCATACCCCACCACTTTAACCCCTTCGTGTATTAAGGAGAACGAGACGAGGTCCGAAGAGGGCAGGGTTCCCTCAGAAATGGTGGTAGGGCAGGGTAAAATCATCTCTAATACCTCTAGGCATTTGTGGATGAGATCTTGTGAGGAAGAAGATGGGAGGAGGGAGGCAGGGTTTAATGGAGAGCAGGGCTGAAAAGAGATGGAGGGATTTACAAGGAGGGATAGAACCCTGGAAGGAGGAAGTGACTGTAGCCCCTTGTAAGTGAGGAAATCCTTTAGATGGTGAGCGGATGAGATGGTGATCAGGGAGCCAAAGTTAAGCTTGTGTGCTTCTTTATGGAGGTCATGGGCCACTGCTAGGGCTCTGAGGCATGGGGGACAGCCCGTGATGGTGGGGTCAAACTGTTTGGATAGGTAGGCCACTGGTGCAAATGCGGGGGCCATATTCCTGATCCAGAATGCCCAGACTTTGTCCCTGTTTTTACATAGAGGGTGAAGGGCCAGGAGAGGTTGGAGAGATGCAGGGTGGGTGCACAGAGGAGGGCCTTTTTAAAGGGCTTCCCTACCATTGAGAGTAGGGGTTCATCTTGGGGGCCCTTGGCCAGATTATATAGCGGCCTGGTGAGGAGGGAGAAATTCAAAAGTAATCCAGGCCCTGAAGTACCCAGCCAAACCCAAGAAGGAGAGTCATCTTTGGTCTTTGGTGTAGGTATAGACACAATAAACTGCTTTCTATCTACTATAATGGCCTTTTTCCCTTGAGAGATAGAGAACCCTAGATACATGCTATTTGGGCCTTTTGTGGAGAGGCCCAATATCCCTTTAAGGCCAAGAAATTAAGTAGGAGAACTCTGTCATCTGTTGAGAGCCCTTTGGACAGGCTAGAAGAATTTGTAGAGATTTGCAAGAGGTGCAGAGAGCAGGATTAGATCGCAGCAAGAAGAAAGCCTGGAAGAGACCCCTTAGAATGGAGGGATCCAGGAACCCAAAAAGGGGCCATCTGGTTTGGTTGTCTAGGGATAAGTGGGCCAGGCCTGGGTGCTATATTTGATCCAAGAGGCATTGTAGGGGAGAGTCGACCGGCAGAGAGGACACATTTCCCATGTAAGGAGGAGGGAAGACGACGCAGAGAAGGAGCAAACTGATTTATTGGCAAAAGGGGCATCCCCGCTAGAGCCAAAAAATCAGGAGTGCCTAAGTAGCAGGTTCAAGCTGCAGAGATTGGGCATCACCGAATTCTGACAGTCGAAGCTCTCATCCTGGAAGGAGCCGGAGCCATGGGAGACCTTGGCCAAGGCTTTTCGGGACCCTCTCCTGGAGAGGCCAGATACTCCCAGGGCCAGAAAGAGGGGAGCGGAGGGGTGGGTAAGTGTCTCTATAGCAGCCTAGTCTTAAAGGTGAGAGGACTAGGACTTTCAAATCTGCCCAAAGAGAGAAGCAAGCCGGTGCAACCAGGTAGGAGACAATTTGAAGAGCAGCCTTGATAGAGAGGGGAGGGAGCTAGATTGGACTAGGATTGAGGGTGTTAGGTGCAGGACAGGCTGGTCTGCAGGGTATGCCAAACAAAGTTAGCTACAGAATGACATGGCTTCTCAAACCCTCTGTCTGGTTCTATATCACCTGTTTGCTTCAAGCCCAAATGCCCAAGCCCCCACTTAAGGCTGAACACTCAACTCCCGCTCAGGTTTGAACACTTAACCCCACCTTGGGCCAACAAGGCAGCTTGCAGACCCAAAGACCCCATTAGATTTGGGCTATAAAAACTCCCTGTTCCTGTGCCTGTTCCTTCCTCCTATCCTTACCCACCAATCAGACTAGCCCTGCTGGCTCACCTGATCCTTACCCACCAATCGAAAAGCACCCCATGCCAACTGTCAAACCACCCCTGGCTCTATAAATATGCAGAGCTATTCCTTAATAAATGGGCATTTTCTCCGACAGCAAGGCTTGATCATTCTTTCATTGGTGCCAAAACCTGGGAGGGGGAATGCTTTGCTGCTGGAGGACCCCTTCTCTCAAGGCTTGCTGTCCCCATCCACTCTTTTGAGCACTGCTGCTACTCACACAACACTGGCTCTTCAGTAGGTGAGTTCCCCTATATGGTATCCAACTTCAGACGGGCTATGGAGGGGCTTTGACGGAGATCATCTGGCAAATCTCTGACGCCCAATCTGGAGGAGAGAACGCACCCCACCACGACATTCATGGTCATGGTGGACTCTCTGGAACCTGGTTCATGAGTGGGAGGTCCTGAGGGATAGAAGAACAGGCACTCCTCTCTCTCCCTCCCTCCCTCTCTCTCTCTCTCTCTCTCTCTATCTCTATCTCTCTCTCTATCTCTATCTCTATCTCTATCTATCTTTCTGTCTCTTAACCACCCTTTTCCCTCTCCTGACCTAAGGGGGCCTCTTCTTCCCTCCCTGCAGACTCCCTTTTATTAAATTCTGCACACAAGATCAATTAGACAATCAAAGTCAATTGCCCCCAGGAGGCTCCCTAGATCCTGCAGTTCTCAGAGATCTGTTTAACTTCTGCGAGCGCTCGTAAAAGTGGAAGGAGTTCCCCTATGTTGAGGCTTTTTCTCTTCTTTGTTCTCACCCCTACCTATCCGGCAGATGAACCCCCTCCCTACCAACCTCCCCCGTCGGCTCCAACCAGCCCCTCAGGTGCTCCCCCTGACTCGGCCGACACCTTTAGTTCCCCCCCAAACTAGGTCCCGCCCCTAAACCATGGCCCCTTTAAGACAGGTTGCTGGACCTGAGGGCATTATCCGGGTACATGTCCCATTCTCTATGAATGACCCCATGCAACTCAAGCAAAGGTTCACCACAGATCCCACCACTTACACAAGAGAGTTTCAGTGGGTCCTCCAAGCTTATAGCCTCACTTATGTTATTGGCTAATACTCTCTTTCTTGAGGAATGTACCAGAGTCTGGGAACTTGCCAGAGCCCATGTGGATGAAACTCACCGAGTTAATCCCAATCACCCTCCAGGGCCACTTGCTGCCCCAGATCAAACTCCCGAAACCCCAGATGGCCATCATGTCCTTATGACATATTTCCTCTTGCAGAGCTATCCTGACATCTGGGCCAAACTAAAAAAGCTCAAACAAGGTCCAACCACCCCCCAGACTGAGAAATTTCAGATGCTCTCCCAGGCCCTGCAGAGTGCTTCCTTGGGTCACCATCCATCACCGAAAACCCCCCTGGGCGCCTGCTTCAAGTGTGGCAAGGAGGGACATTGGGCCAGGGCATGCCCCGCACCACACACTCCGAGTACTCCATGCCCTAAATGTCAATAACAAGGTCACTGGGGCTCTGACTGTCCTAGATCCCATAGGAGGCCTATGGCCAGGGAACCCTCCGACCTTGTGGGCATGGCAATCAATTAACGGTGCCTTGAGTCCTTGTCCCCGGCCTGATCAATAGACAGGAACCCAGGGTGCGGATTCAGGTGGATGGACGCAAGGTTGACTTTCTCCTTGACACAGGGCTACCTTCTCAGTCCTGACAGAATTCTGGGGGCAAACAGTGCCACCTCTCTTATTGTCGGGGTAGGAGGAAAGACCATCTATCCAAGAAAGACTCCCCTATTCCTCTGTTCCATAGACAACTTCCCAGCCTCTCAGACGTTCCTAGTTATGCCCCAATGTCCACTTCCTTTGCTCAGCAGAGATATTCTCTCTAAATTCAATACAACAATCAACATATGGGCTCCTGGCATCAGTCAGGCCCCAGAATTGGCCTGTTCATCTTTTCTGGCCCTTTTGGCAGAAGACTGGCCATTCTGCTCCACTTCTGAGGCTGACATATCATACTAACCTGGTTGACCCAATTGTATAGGATACCCACACCCCCTCCATTTCCTGCCCACCAGTTAATATTCATCTCCAAGATCCTAACACCTTTCCCAATCAGGCTCAATACCCCCCCTCCCCATCCATAAAATCTCTTCTGGGCCTACAACCTATTATTCAGGACCTTCTTAGCAAGGAGTATCTCTGTCCTGCTCATTCCCCTTACAATATTCCCATACTACAGTAAAAAGGCCTTGATCATTCTTTCACCTCCCGCCTAGCATTCCCAGGACCAGAAAGAACCTGGTCTCCAGTTCCTTACCTGCCTGTCACCTCCAGCCATCAGTCCTCTGCCTTGCCACATATTCTCAGGAAGGACACAGACATAATCCCCTTCAGAAACACGCGCTCCCATCCTGCCTGATGACATGTGCCACTGTGATTTTAATTTGTAAAAAGTAATAGTCGCGCTGCCACTTCACACAGTTGCTGCTCATTGGATTTCCTGTGTGCTTGCTGCCGTGTTTGTTCACTCTTATTTCTACACCGTGGTTTCTTCCCTGTGAGGAATGACCTGTTTTCCCTGGAAATACATCCTGGATTCCCACTTCAGTGGCATCTATGGTGCTAAACATCTGGTCTTTGAGTTCATTGCATTTTCACTTGAGTTAATTTTATGTATAAATCTAAATGGAATGTGACTTCTCCTCAGGACTTCAGGGCACCTTCTGTTGCCACCCGGCCCTTTCCGCTGACATGACACAGGTGAAGGCTGAACTGTGCTGGTCCAGGGCAGCCCTCTTGACTTGCAGCCCTCTTGACCTTCCCTAGCTGGCTGCAGACTCCTGGGGATGCAAGTGCCTCTGCCCTGTGGCCTGGCAGTGTGCACACTCCCATGTGCCAGGGCTCTCAGGCTGCTCTGCAGGCCAGGGTGGGCAGGGTACAGGGAGGAGGCATGCCAGGAAGCTGGTTCTCCCTCTGATTTTCCAACTCAGCAGAGGTCAATCTTAGCAGCACCTGCAACACCAAGCTTGAAAGGCGAGTGACTCACCCGGTGGAGATTCAATCAAGATATTTATTGGGGGGCTGCCCGAAGGGGAAGAAAAGGAGAGCCAGAGAGCAGAGGGAGGAGAGGAGGAGGGAAGAGAAGGAGAGGAAGAGAGCAGAGAGAGGAGAGGAGGAGGGCAGACAGAGGAGAGGTGGAGTGGAAGAGAGCAGAGAGAGGAGAGGAAGAGAGAAGAGGAGGAGAGGAGGATGGCTGAGAATGGAGAGAAAGAGAGCAGAAAGAGGAGAGGAAGAGAGCAGAGAGAGGAGAGAAAGAGCAGAGAGAGGAGAGGAGGAGGGCAGACAGAGGAGAGGTAGAGAGGAAGAGGGCAGAGAGAGGAGAGGAAGAGAGGAGAGGAGGAGAGGAGGATGGCTGAGAATGGAGAGAAAGAGAGCAGAAAGAGGAGAGGAAGAGAGCAGAGAGAGGAGAGAGGGCAGAGAGGGAGAGGAAGAGAGCAGAGAGAGGAGAGGGAGAGAGGAGAGGAGGAGGAGGGCAGAGAGAGGAGAGGAAGAGAGCAGAAAGAGGAGAGGAGGAGAGGAGGGGGGCTGAGAGGAGAGGAAGAGGACAGAGAGCCTAGCTTTTAGGTTTTGGGTTAAGAAATTAGCTAAGATCCAAATTGGTTTTCTGCTGAATGCTACTTGAGGTTTCCCTCTGGCAGCTTTTAGAATTCTGACCTTATTCTCTATATTGGGCATCTTCATAATAATGTGACTTGGTGTGGGTCTGTTATAATTTTGTATATTTGGGGTCCTGTAAGCTTTCTTTATTTGATTTTTTATTTCATTTTTCAGGTTTGGGAAATTTTCAAACATTATTTCTTTGAAAAGATTATGCATTCCTTTGGTTTGTATCTCTGAACCTTCATCTATCCAGATAAATCTTATATTTGGTCTTTTCATATTATTCCATATATCTTGGAAGTTCTATTCATGATCTCTCAACATTTTTTTTTTTTTTTGCGTGTTCAACTTTATTTTCAAGAGTATATATTTTGTCTTCATGGACTGAGACTCTTGTCTTCCAGGTGGTCTAGTCTGCTGGTGATATTTTTCCAAATAATTTTTTATTGATTTATTGATTCTTTTGATTCATGGATTCCTGTTTGTTTGCTTTTTTCAAAATCTCTATGTCTTGGGCTGGGGATGTGGCTCAAGCGGTAGCGTGCTCGCCTAGCATGTGTGTGGCCCGGGTTTGATCCTCAGTACCACATACAAACAAAGATGTTGTGTCCGCCGAAAACTAAAAATAAATAAATATTTAAAAAATTCTCTCTCTCTCTCTCAAAAAAATCTCTATATCTTTATTGAAGTGATCTTTTTTTACCTATAATTGCTCCCTCCTATCACCCTTAATTTTACATATCAGTTTAGTTATGTGCATTCAAAATTCCTTCTCTGGCGTTTCTTCTACTATGGTATTCATGGATTTTGTTTTTTGATGTATTTTTGTTTGTTTGACACAATTTGTTCCCTTACTTTTTCATGTTGTTTGTATGTATATGCATCTAACAGTTGGTTTTTGAGGCAGTAGGGTTTTTTCCTTTTGGAATTACAACGTCCCCAAAGGTTTCCAGTATCTCACAGTTTAGGGGGAGACAGGTAGTAATATCAACTGATGCAAACAATTTATAGCATTAAATCAAATAGCTCATTAAATAAAATCTACAATGTTGGTTGGTACAATACTGAGAAATGATATGGTCAGTTATTCCCTATGGTAAAATCAATAAATTTATATAAGGGTTGGCAATTTCATGTGGTGACCATGTATATAATAGAAGTGATGTGGGATATGATGATTATGATGGAGAGGAACAAAAATAGAGGAAAGGGAGGGAGAAGGGGAATAGCATGGATGGTGTAAGGAGACTCTCATCATTATACAAAATACATGTATGAAGATGTGAATTTGGTGTCAACATACCATATATACAATCAGAAATATTATAATTGTGGTATGAAGGTGTATTAAGAATTGTAATGCAATAAAAATAATAATAAAAAAAAAGAAAGGATGAAAGAGAGAACATTAAAAGTTGGCTGTCAGTGAATGAAAAAAGAGAAAGAGAATTTAAGGACATCAATAAGTGAGAGAAAAAAAATAAATAATAATAATAAAATAAAAAAATAAAAAATTAAGAATTAAAAGAAACATAAAAGAAAAATGAAATATACAGAAAAAAATCAAAATTTGCCAGAATAAAATCAACATATTCAAATCAAACATCTTAGTCTTTGAAATACTGATCCATGAAAAATAACTGCCTTCAAATAAAATGATAGAAATAGAAAAGGAAAAAAAAAAAAGAAATAAGAATCTATGAGTATGTGTAAATATCCAGTTAAAGATAGAGTTCTTAGGGGAAAATATGAAGAAATGGGATGGAATAAAAGGCTTTGTAGATTCAAGAGGTGATTGGGGTCTATACAGAGGTGACATAGGATGTATTATTAAAAAGTGAGAACAAAACAACAACAACAACAAAAATTTTAAAAATAGAAGTAAAAGAGTTAAAGGAAAAGTGAGAGAAAGAGTAGTAGAGTTTGGGTATTGGCAAGTAAAAAGAGAAGAATAAATAACAGTAAACAGAGTTGTGGGAGAGTTGATAGGAAGTCAATCCTACATATACTAATCAATGACCTAATCTACCAAAAAAAAATTGAAAAATAAAAATAATAAAATCATAAAATGAGAAAAAAAGCTACCTTAAGGAACTTCTAAAAGCTAAAAAACAGAAACAAATATGTATATGTACAAATACAAAGTGTCCATCATATGTCAATCAATACGCATTCAATAACAAATCAAAACATAACAAAAGCAAAACAAAATAGGAAATTAGTCAATAAAGGTTTTCTGTTTGTTTGTTTGTTTGTTTTTGTTTTTTGTTCACTGTCTGTGCTAAATTGCCTTTCTGTGTCTCAGTGTCCCTTCTCAGCAGGATGAAGTGCATAGCTGTGGAAGATGATGGCACTTTGAATATTGTTTTTGAAATCTGTGTGATGAGTTGCTACAAATGAAACTCCCCAAGTATTTTGTCTGTTCTTTTATTAGTTTTTGTTTTTTTTTTTTTTTGTTTTTTTTAAGCAGGGTTTTAGGGTATTAATGAATCAATGTGCTTCTAGGACTGTATGCCAAAGTTCTCCAAATGGCAATGCCTGTGAAAAGAGGGAGTCAGTCCTTCACCAGTTCTGTTTTTCAAGGGATACTGAGTTTTTGTTTTATCTTGTTTGTTTGCTTTTGTTTTGTTTTTGCTTCTTGATGGGGGTTGTCAAGCACTGAACTCAGTCACTTTGTCCCATTCAATTTCTCTCAGTTGCTGGCCCAGCTCACTGCTGATTCAATGGAGTGAGGGAGTGGGGGTGCAGGCTTTCTCTTCTCTCTGAATTGTGTTAACCCCAGGCAAACCCCTTCCTTCCTTCCTTCCTTCTTCCTTCCTTCCTTCCTTCCTTCCTTCCTTCCTTCCTTCCTTCCTTCCTCCCTCCCTCCCTCCCTCCCTCTCTTCCTTCCTTCCTTCCTTCCTTCCTTCCTTCCTTCCTTCCTTCCTCCCTCCCTCCCTTCCTTCCTTCCTTCCTTTCTTCCTTTGTTCTAAGTAGGTATATATGATAGCAGGATGCATTTTGATTCATTGTACACAAATAGAGCACAACTTTTCATTTCTCTGGTTCTACACAATATAGAATCACACCATATGTGCATTCATACATGTACCTAGGATAATGATGTCCATCTCATTCCACCATCTTTCCTGCCCCCATACCCCCTCCCCTCCCCCTCTCCCCTTTCCCTAGTCAAAGTTTCTCCATTCTTCCCATCCCCTACCCCATTATGGATCAGCATCCACTTTTCAGAGAGAACATTCAGGCTTTGTTTTTTTGTGGATTGGCTTAGTTCACTTAGCATGATATTCTCCAACTCAATCCATTTACCTGCAAATGCCATAATTTTATTCTCTTACAATTCTTAACAATGTTTTCTTAGCAATGTTTTCTCTAATCTCTTTTTGAGTTGGATATACTACTTTACTTAAGGGTCTAGATTGTTTTTATGAACATCTTTTTCAGCCATTACTCTTGAGCAGAAAATTATATTATGAATTTTAATTAATAGATTTCTTATAAGAAAACTGAAATTAAAAGTTCCCTTTTGTCACAAAATCTCTTTCAGTGTTTAAAATGATCTTATTATGTGTAGTTGAATTTACCTGCTGATATCTAGGTTTAAAATGCATACAGTGCTGTTGGTTCTGTGTGGGCCCATCATCTCATCTGCTCTGTGGTTTTTAAAACATTTTGAGAACAAAGCAAATTACATACTGTATTTGGGAATTCTATTCACAGAAAGGTAAAATATGTTGTTAAATCTTATATTACTGGTACTGAAAATTTTGCCTTCCTTTGACCCTGGAAACCCAGATGAGAGGTAAAATCTCACAAGATCACAGTGATTTACTAGTAATCTGTTGAAACTGAGCCAAGAATTTCCCTTTCCACAGTACCTACCATCTTCCTGTTCCCTACCAGTGATCAGCCACATTTCACACCTTGTAGGTCAAGGAAATATGAACAACCCAAATCTCCAAGGAGTGTGATGATAGAGTTAATTGAATTTAGATGTGTTAAACATGGACTCAGTGTCACCAAGCGCATTCTGAGTTCTCAGAAAACTTCAAGGAATTCTTTCATCAAACTGGGAAGTGAGTCAGGAGAAAAGGGAAGAATGATGTGACCATATGACCTTTTTCTCTGGGCCAAGAATGAAGATCTCACTTCCTCATTTTAATAACATAACCATCCAAATGTTTTTATTTTCTTTCAGGATACATAATAGTTCTTTCATCAGGAAGGATAACAACAGCATCATTCATCTCAATCAGACAAGACATGAAATTTACAACTTGCATAATAATAGGCAAATGTGATTTATATGATGGTTAACGTTGACTTAATAACATCATTGCTTCTATTACATTTTTAGTAACTGGTAGAAACCAAAACTAGTACAGTCTGTACACCTGATATTAGACAAAGGATCAAACAAGTAGGATGAGACAGTATTCAAATTTTTTTTTGTTTGTCCTCTTCCCTAAATTGTTCTGACATGTTATGAATTCAGGAAGACTTAGTCGATAACAATTAAAAGTTGTGTTTTCATTATGGTTTTTGTTTGTTTGTTTGTTTTCTAGATACTTACACTTTGGCTCCTCACTCTTGTTTTCTGGGCAGAAATCCTGTTAATTCCAAGGTGTTGGGACTTCAGTATAATGACTTGTCACTTTCATTGTAGCAATCTTATCTAACTTGACAAAGAGTAGTTATGTCAGAAGCTCTCAGGTATTATTTTGTGTATCTCAAATTTTCATTAAATCAAACTTCTGGATTACTTATTTTAAAAGGCAAGTTCACCACAGGTGATTTGTCTAATTTTGTGGATATGAAGTAAACAAAAGAAGAGTATAAATGAATATCACTTGGTGGTGCAAAAGCAAACCTTTTCATGTAGTATCTTGGAATGAAATAGTCAAAGACAGGGTAATAGAAAAAAAAATGTTTCAACATTCATATTTAAAATAGCCCTTTACAGAGAGTTATTTCTTAATCCATACAAGCAAAGGAGAACAATGCACCCTGATTTTGACATCAAATTGAGAACTCTTGGAAGGAGAGAAAACCAGAAGTCATACAGGGTTTAAGAAAAAAGGTCCATCAATGAATCTGAATATTTACATTGGTATTCTGATTTCAGTGAAGAAAGTTGAAATAGGACGAAGTAGAAAATAAGGTAACTTAAGGTGAAGGATGAAATAATGCAGAGAAGTATTATTGAGATATTCATAATGTGATTCAGATTTAAAGATTACAATGTTAGAATAAGTTTTATAAAACTACAAAGATAGTTATCAAAAGACTAAAATATTCCAATATGAAAGTTTGGTTTTGTAACAGAGAGGTATTTTATTAATGAGATTATATTCTAATGACTTATTTGTGTAAGAGTTTTTATGGAATTGGGTTAAGTGGGTTTATTTCCCATACTAGTCAATAGGATAATGATTGGTGGTTCAAAGAAATTCTAGTCAGATATCTTTACATGTGTTTTCATTTTCTGGTCATTCCAAAGAAATACCACAGGTAATTTATAGGTAATTTCCCACTTATTTGCCTTTGACTTATTAATTTTGCTTTGGGGATACTTGGAAAGAGCATGAAAGTAAATTTCAGAACTCAGCAGTTGTATTTCTGTTAAAACATGTTTCTAATCAAATTATATAATTGGAATTTTGGCTATTGTGGGATTGACCAGAGAAGTGGTAATTTGTAAAAATGGCTATATGGCCAAGCTACAAGTGCATTAAGAGAACTGAATTACAGGCAAGAATGAGAGAGAATTTACACACCAGCATAAAGGCATACTTGCAATAAAGTGTGTCTACTCTACAAAGCTGTATGTATTACTTTTTTTCGAAGCAAGAGAAGTGCTGATAGTTGTTAATATGTTACAGTTATTTCAAGCTGAATATCCCCATTAATGCTTTCTGTCTCTCCCTTGTATCCACTATGAAACATTTTATACACATCTTTTTCTTGCTGTTATCTATTAGATTAGGTATCTTCAATGTCTCATGTCCTAAATCTCATCTGTTCTCTCTTCTATGTCCTCAGTTGCAGAACTTCTCCATGATCTTTTCTTCCTAAGCCTCTCCTCTCTTGGAAGATTGATATTTTTTTTTCAGATTTCTTTTGAGTCCCACTGTCCAAGGCCACCCTGCACATTCCTATTCTCATGCCTTTTCAAAACTCCAGAATAGAAAATAACCCCATCATTTTGAGGATGAATAGCATCTCATACAAAGCAATTAATAATATTCTGAATAACTGAAAAACTACAGGATTTGAGAAAATTGGAGGAAAGCTTGAGAATTTGGAAGGAACTCAGAGACATCAACTTTTGGGAATAATATGGTTCAGTGATAAAACATTCAGTTCTT
Organism: Callospermophilus lateralis; assembly: GCF_048772815.1. Taxonomy (NCBI): domain Eukaryota; kingdom Metazoa; phylum Chordata; class Mammalia; order Rodentia; family Sciuridae; genus Callospermophilus; species Callospermophilus lateralis. The sequence continues at coordinate 40,003,187 of NC_135306.1, forward strand.
GAATGGTAAATAGAAAAGAAAATAGATCTATTAGCAAGTAATAATGAGACAGAAAATTAGCTATAAGAAGGAACTCGGAAACTGGTACAATGCTGGGATAGTGCCTCACTCAGAGAAGTAGATCAATGCCTCATTTACTTGGAACTTGGAAATGAGAGAACTGAGTCCTTCCAGTAGCAACAATGGAATACTGTTTTTATCCTGTTGTCTGTGATATCTGTCTAAAGCACTAGAAATAACAGTTTTATAAATTTTCAAACAGTATTACAGATGGAGGAGAAAGGTTTATTTTTTAATGTATCATTATCATAAAATTTATGAAAATTACAATATTTTAAATTTGTACAGGATTGTAACATTTATCTACCAAGAACTTATTCTGTATTAGACCTGGTAGAAAGTAAACTCTTAGCAACTTATCACCTAACTTTCTTTGAATTTTATCTTTATGCTGCATTTTTAATTTTTTAAACTTTATTTTTATTATTTCTATTGTGTAAAAAAACTGTAAAAACATATAAGTTTATTCTAATTTTTAAGAAATAATTGAGGAGTTTAGATTATCTCTGAACATGTGAGTGCTAGTAACATTTTAGCTCTTAAAAGCTGTGTTAGGCATTGTTTTCTCACTGTGTCCAAACAATGAAACAAGAACAACTTAGAGGAGGAGTTTATTTTGGCTTATAGTTACAGAGGTTCAGTTCATAATCCACCAGCTCCATCTTTTGGAGCCCTAGGTGAGGCAGAACATTAAGACATAAGGATGTGACAGAAGAATACTACTCATCTCATGGCGGTCAAGAAGCATAGAGAGAGAAGGAACCAGAGAAATAATATACACAATCCTCAAGTCATGGCCCTAGTGACCTACTTCAAGCTATGCCCCACCTGCCTGCACTTCCCACCAGGTAATCCATTCAAATCATTAACTCATTAAATGGATTAATCCACTGACTTGGTTACAGCTCTCATAATCTAATTATTTCACCTCTTGCATAAACATAGAAGCTTTTGGGGAGTCACCTTATATCTAAACCATGAGAGTAGCAAAAGAAACAAACATTTCTTTGGCTATCTATGGTGAAGACAATAATTTTGAAATATGCTTTTGCCAATCTCCTTTTAATCTTTTTCATTTTCTCCATAAGTTTTCAAGTCTATATTTCGTTCTTCTGATTTTTTCTGTTAATACTAATATTAAACAATTATAACTTTAACAAATCTACAAATTACTGGTTTTATGATCAGCAACAATATTTTTTAAATTGTTTGGCAACATCTGTGGCCCTTCCTCACTAAATCCTGGTGTCAATTGCATGTCTCATACTCAAACCCCAGTTAGGAAAAGCAGACTGTCTCCGCATATTGCCAAATGTCACCTGTCACCTGGGAGCAAGTGTCACCTCTGAATCACAGAATCAAATCACTTGACACCAAGAGTATGGTCATTGACACCAAACTATATATTCCTTTCATATTCAGATCCAACATTGTCTATGATATGTTATATATGCAAAGATCATTGCTTAACATTATGTCTTCTCTTTAGGAGACTCTCTTGATTTTTTAAATGACATATTTGTATTTTATCCAATTAGGGACAGCAGCAGGGAATCCCTGGATAAAGGAAGAAGTGACAATAGATTCTAAATGCTAGACCTGATTTTTCCAGCTTCTCTGGGTTTTCCTGGACTGTGCTAGTAGAAAGGTAAATATTAACCCAAATATATGGCTCAGATAAATTCTGAAATGTGCCACATTAACTCATGTTATCTTTTGAGAGTCTTGATGTGAATGAGTTTTCTTGTCTGATTCATTTTCAGGATCAATCATTTAATTCATTCCCTGAAGTACATATTCTGTTGCCTACAAGAAAAAGGCTCAAAATCCCATCTCTGACTCCTCTTGAATTGGTGCTTGACCTTAAACAAATAATTCATTTAAAGATTTTATCCTCAGTATCCTTATGGATCTCTGGGTATAAAATAAAGTTTCAAACTTTGCTACTTACCTTAGGGAAATATTTTGAGGATACTGAAAATGACTCAAAAATTTCTTGTAATGTTCAAATTTTTTATATTTGTCCACAAGAATAAGTTATACCCTAATGGACATTAAATATTTAATTTTGATGAAAATGTGACCAAGGGAAAGATGGTGATAGCAGTTGATTAATTTAGAGAAGGGCTAAGTCCCTAGACTTTTGGCAGAACAGTCAGTACACTAGATTTGTCTCAAACGTTTCTCAATGTGCACAACAATCTGTAATTGCACATTCAAGTGTTTTTTTTTCCAGTTTATTGGCTATACATGTTTCACTAAAGTTTAATTTCTACTATCCCATATGATAATGTCATAATTGGTGATATTTTATATAAGAAAATTATTATAGTATCCTAGTTTTAACACTATTATTCCATACACCCTCAAGCTATTGAAATCAATTCTCCCAAACAATCATCCATCAAATTTTTATTGAGTCAATATTGTGGAGTAAAATATTTAAGGTAAAAAATATATATTAAGGGGCTGGGGTTGTGGCTCAATGGTAAAGTGCTTGTCTAGCACCCGTGAGGCCCTGGGTTTGATCCTCAGCACCACATAAAAATAAATTTAAAAATGTATATTAAGGCATGGTTTGTAACTTGAAATTATAAACTATTAAAATAGAGAAATGCATATATTTACATATGTTCTAATTTCTAAAATATGCATTTTAAATAATAATTGTACAAGCATTTGAACAAATGGTACAATTTATGTTGAAGTGCCCTTGAGAACACCATTCTGGAAACTTTCTTTACTCTTAGTAATATGCCTGCCATTCCATGAGAGATGTTGAAGAGGATATTCAAATATTAATTTTTAGTAAAAAAAAAAATCAATATATTTTTGCATGTATTCATATCCTTCTTATTAACATTTTCCTACATAAGCCATTAACATTTAATTTACCTTATTGCTATTCAAGAATCTATTGCTAAAAATACTGTTTGAGTTTCATGAATTGAATTTCATCAATTAAATCTATCAAATCTAAATATTAATTTGCACAATTTTTAAAAGTGTATGTTGTTAAATACATAGCCTGTGATGAACTGATGAAAGTGTACTTTCCATTACCTGTCTTTCATGGTGCTCCCATCTGATGTTGAATCACTACCACAGTTTTTTTCTCTTTAAGGAAAAAAGAAGATACATGCATAAATGAAACTGAATCATTTTTCCCTTCTCTAAGCAGCTCCTTACACACACACACACACACACACACACACACATACACACACACACACACACTTCTCACTTATAAAGTATTTTATAAGGATTCCTAATTTTGAGGTAATATACGAAGCAGAAACAAGAGAGCTATAGCATATATATAGGGAGCTGCTATAGGAATTAAGGAAAATCAGGGAGTTCTAAAATTTATCAACCACACACAAAAAATCCCCACCAAATTTATCAACCACATTGGTCATTTTAGAGAATAAAATGATGCCCCACTACACTCCAATAGGCACAAAATCAATTGACAAACATGACTCCCCGTCGAAATTCTCTATGAAGATTTAATGCAAGACACGTTTAGAAGGTTTCTATTTGCTAGGTCTTTTAATTTTCACAGTATTCTACAGACTTTCACTTTATTATGTCATGGTATTTTCTGTTAATCATCTGTTTAACATAATGTTGAATTCCTGTTTTGGGTTTGCGAATGATTTCATAATATATATATTTTCCATACATGCTGATTCAATTATTATGTTAATATCTATGCTATCTTACACCACAAAACGTACACACACATGCACTCTCTCTGTATGTTGTGTGTGTATAAATATGTGTATATGTGTAAACATACACACATGCATGTATGCATATATATATAATTTTAGAATCTTATTCCTTTTTTTTCCCCTTGTTATTGGGAATTGAACTCAGAAGAATTTTACCACTGAGCCAAATGCCCAGCCTGTTCTTTAATTTTTTATATTGATACAGGATCTTGATAAGTTTCTTAAGGCCTCACTGACTTGCTGAAGCTGGCCTTGAACTTGCAATCCTCCTGCCTTGGCCTCCCAAGTCACCAAAATTACAGGCATGTGTGACTGTATCCGGTTACAATCTTATTTCAAATAAGAAAAATGATGCAATTTATTTCAACTTTAATCTTGTTTTTTCACTAGCAACACTGATGCCACATGGTAGAAATTGTTTAATAGTAGTTTACATTTAAAGCACAAATTTGCTCACAAACCCAGAGAACTTCATGGAGTTTACAGTATTTTTAGGAATTGAGAATTAGATTGGAAAGTTATTAATATCTCATGTGAAGTTTGATAAATCCAGAAATTAGTTGTTTGAACAAGTGCATTTTATTTTACTTGTATAAAAAGTACATCCTGATGATGTGTGATTTTTGTTAAGTCCTTAATATGTGTTTTCTCTAGCCCAAATCTTCCTCCCTACAAAAATGCTTTTGTGCCCAAAATATATCCTTTTATATTTGTATAATAAGTTTTAATACCCTGAAATTTCAGGGTCTGTCAATTCACCCTGACCTTTTACCATAATCATCTAGGTAAAATACAGAAATTAACCTTGCTACTCCCTTGTTCGTAATTCAAAGTTCCTTATCATCTGGGGTGGGGTGGGGGCAGTACAAACAACCCTCAGCAGCAGTCCAAGGATCTTGCACCTCTTGTCACGTCTTTCACTTCATCCTGTGACATGCCATTTCCTTACATCTTCATCTCCCATGACCTTCCTTGCCTTGGCACAGATAGTTCTCTCTCATTTAATGCCCTTTTGTCTTTTCTGACTAGATTAACATCTGATAATTTTACAAAATGCAAAATGACTTCTTCATGTGACATTCCTTCCATCCCCTTAAATTTAGTTACCAACTGCTTTGTGACTTCATTGTACTTTGTATAGTCTTCTATGACACAGTCTTTAGGATATTTTGTTTCATACAAGTATCTGAGGATAAGTTACTATAATTTCATTTTCAGTCTTGATATGGATGATGAAGTGCTCACTAAGAAGCATTCAATATATTCTTTATTGAATTGGTGCTTTTTAGGTATACGTGACAGTAGAGTGTATTTTGACATATACATATATGGGGTATAACTTATTCTAGGTAGGATCCCATTCTTGTGGTTGTACATAGTGTGGAGTTGCACTGATCAGATATTCATAGATGAACATAGGAATGTTATGTCTGAATCATTCTGCTGTCTTTCCTATTCCCATCTACCCTTTCTTCCCTTCATTCCCATTTGTATAATTCATTGTACTTCTACTCCCCACTCAACCTACCACTTATTGTATGTCAGTACCCACCTATCAGAGTGAATATTCAGCCTGTTTTGGAGGGGGATTGGCTTATTTCACTAAGAATGATAGTCTCCAGTTCCATCCATGCCAGCAAATACCATAATTTCATTCATCTTTGTAGCAGAATAATATTCCCTTGTGTATACGTACCTCATTTTCTTTACCCATTCATGTGTTAAAGGCACCTAGGTTGGTCCAATAGCTTGACTTTTGTGAAGTGAGCTGCTATAATCTCTGATGTGACTGTGTCACTGTAGTATGCTGATTTTTATTTAGCCCGTTGGGTATTTACCAAAGAATAGATAACCGGATCAAATGGTGGTTCCATTCTAAGTTCTCTGAGGAATCTTCATACTGCTTTCCTTAGTGGTTGAGCCAGTTTGCAGTCCCACCAGCAATGTATAGATATACTATTTCCCCCACACCCTCACTAACATTTATTGTTACTTGTATTCTTGATAATTGCCATTTCGATTTGAATGAGATGAAATCTCAGTGTAATTTTAATTTGTATTTCTCTAATTGCAAGAGATGATGAACATTTTTCATGTATTTATTGTTCATTTATATTTCTTCTTCTGTGGGGAGTTTGTTCAGTTCCTTTGCCCATTTATTTATTGGGTTATTTTTTAAAAAAATATTTTTGAGTTGTTGTTGGACCTTTATTTATTTTTATGTGGTGCTGAGAATTGAACCAAGTGACTCACATATGCTAGGCAAGTGTGCTACCACTGAGCCACAACCCCAGCCCCATTTTTTTTTTTTTTGGTATTAAGTTTTTTGGGTTTTGGTATATTCTGGAGATTAATACTGTATCTTAGGTGTGATGACAAAGATTTTCTCCCTTTATGTAGGTTCTTTCTTCACATTCTTAATTGTTTATTTTGCTTTGAAGAACTTTATAGTTTGATACCATCCCATTTATTGATTCTTTTAAAAATTTAGAAAAATTAATTGTTTTAATTAGTTTACATGAAAGTAGAATGCATTTTGACATATTTTATAGAAATGGAGCACAACTTCTGATTCTTCTGACTGTACATGGTGCAGAGTCACTCCAGTATTATAATCATACATGGGTATAAGGTAATAATGTCTGTCTCATTCTGTCTTTCCCATGCTTTTACTTCTTGCACTTTAGGTGGCTTGTTGAGCAATTTGGTTCCTAATGTGAAATGATGGAGAGTTGTGCCTATACTTTCTTCTAGTAAGCGCAGGGTCTCTGGTCTAATGTGTAGGTCTTTGATCCACTCAGAATTGAATTTTATACAGGGTGAGATATAGGGGTCAAATTTCATTCTATTACATACAATTTCCAGTTTTCCCAGCATCATTTGTTGAAGAGGCATTTTTTTTCTCCAATGTATGTTTATGACTTTTTTTTTCTAATATGATATAGCTGTATCTATGTGTATATTGTTTCTGTGCCTTCTATTCTGCTCCATTGGTCTTCATGTATTTTTTGTGTCAAAACCATGCTGTTTTTGTTACTGTAGCTTTGTGGTATAATTTAAGATCTGGCATTGTGATGCTTCTTCTTTTACTTTTCTCACTAAGGATTGCTTTGGCTATTCTGGGCCTCTTGTTTTTCTGAATGAATTATTATTTATCAAGTGAATAAATGAGTGTCTTAATTTGTTTGTTTGATTATGACACAGTAACTGAGACTGAGTAATTTATGAACAACAGAAGTTTATTTCTCAGAGTTTGGAGGTGGGAATTCCAAGATCAAGAAACTGGCAGATTTGGATCTTGTGAGAGCTGTTCTGTTTCCAAGATGGTGCCTTGAATGCTGCTTCTTTTCTGTACTGTGTTCTCACAGGGCAGAAAAGGTCAAAGGGCATAATGAGCCTGACTATACCTGACTAGGTACCTTCAGCCCTTTAATAAATTCTATTGAGGACTGGGGTCTCCATGGCATAATCACCTTGTACAGGCCCCACCATTTAGTATTGTTGCTTTGGGGATTATTTTAACATGAACTTCAGAGTGAATACAAATATTCAAACCATAACAATCTGTTACTGAGATCAACTTCCTTGATCTTGCTTTTAAGTTATTTTCCTATCCATCCTTTTTGGATTTGACTCTTCCCTGTTTCACAAGGCCTCAGCCTACTCAGACCAATTCTAAGTTGGGCATTTCAAGAACTTTTGATTAAGTCTGCACTAGGAAGGGAATGGAAAAACATTAGCTACTCCTTAGTCTAAACCTGGATTACAGATTTATGTACAACATTGACTAATAAAGCTAAAAAAAGAAATCTTAGAGTAAATCCATCAAGAGTATTGATTGTTAGTATTCTACTCTAACAGATGATTTGAGCTAACTATAATGTGAACTTTCTTATCTTTATTCTCATTTTCACTGTATTATAATTGCTTTTTATCATGTTTTAAAATAATCTGATGATTGAATTATTTGTAAACAAATTTAAGGATCATTTTAGTTTTAATCCACTTATACTTAATATGATTTCTGATGTATTGAGTAAAAATCTGCTACTTTACTCTTTGATTTGTTTGCTTTACTTGCCCTAAATTACTCTCACTTTTTAAAGTTATCTTGATTATTCTTTTTTCTAATTCATTAACTTTCTAATTATTAATTCCTTTGGTATTTTATATTAGGATCATAGAAATTACAACATACCTCATTAACTAAGTTCTATCGTAAATATTTTTATTACTACGTGAACATTTTAAATCGGTTTAATGCCTCCTGACTTTTAAGTTACAATTATTATGTATTTCAGTTATATTTATACTTTGAAAACAAGCCCTTATGTTGTTGGGATATATGTTCAATATTAACTTATATTTTCTCCAATATTTTTTCTTTATTATTTTCTTTGCTCATCATTTTTTCATATACCACCATGTTTATATCTTGCATCATTTTCCCTTTGCTTGAAAATCACCCTTAAACTATTCCTTTCATGTTGCCCTGTGACTGAAGAATTATCTGAGTTTTTGTTTGCCTGAAATTTTCTTTGACCTCTATTTTAAAGAATATTTTCACTTGGCATAGAATCATAGGATGGTAGCAATTTTTTAGCTGTTTATTTTTCTTCCCTTTTTTTTGTCACTCTGTAAATATTTCCTATTACCTCAAGTCTGATTTCAGTTGGGTTGTGTAGTTCTGGTACCACTCATGCTTTATATACAGCTCCTAGTGTGTTATTATGTATTTGTTACAAGTTAGTGTAAGATATGCAAATTAGAAGTATCTGAGCACTGTGAAAATGCAGTAACAGATAAATACAGAGTTGGAGGGTCATTAAGAACATATATTAGCTTAGAAAAGTGAATTGAACTGTTGATCATGATTTGTAATTGCTAGTAAATTGCTCTATGTCTAAATAGTTTTACTTCTGTTCATAACTCATTCACTTATTCATTCACTTCTTCAGTGAGCAAATAATGAATGAACTTTGTCCAGGGTCATAACCTGAATTAGGCTAGGCTTTTGTATTTCTTGTTTCATTGTAAGGTTTTGGTAAGATATTTTAACTTGAATATGAATTATAAAATTAATGAATTGTAGTAGAGAAAAATTTATCTGACTAACCCTGGGAAATGTTTTTTGTATGTGGTGCTTAAAACTTTGTGTTTTGATTTTAGCATGTGATATACATTTCTTTTTAAATAAGAAAATATTTGAGGAGCTAACAAATCCCTAAAGACAGAATTTCCTAATTGATTTATGGTGATGTAAAACACTATGTGGAAATAAATGTGGTTTTATAAAACAAACATAATGACAATATGGTACCATCCATTACAATACTGGCATTTTAGGACATAAAATTCACTTCCACTTCATCACATTTCAGAAGTTATTTGCTTTAAGTATGTGACTTTATAACATAGAAAAACACATTTACAATTATTTTCATTCATTCCATTTGAAAGAGTCAGACAAACGAAGCAGTGACTTTTTAATACTACAAAATTTTATTAACTATTTTCATTTTTAACATTCTGTTATTATATGTTATTCTCTTCTTTATGAAGAATGGTTATTTGGGTTCATAACTCTCTATTTCTATTTCATGTGAAAAAATCATTTTATCTATAATACTGTATGATTCGGTTTTGTACTTCCTTCCAGTGTATACTGAAATATCATTTTGTCAGTTAAACTTTTCCTGGCCATCCTATCTGAATGCCACCTATGTCAAGATGTCATTCCTTGCCCTCCTTCCTGCCTCATGATGATCTAAAATATTTTTTCCATCTGGGGTACTATATTCATATAACATCATTTGTCTCCTTCAACTGAAATAGATACTTCATGAAATCAGAGATGTTGGTCTGTTTTATCAAGTCTCTATTGTCTAGTAATAGAATTGTGGCTGTCATATAGCATTCAATATGCACGTACAGGAGGATTGAAGGGATCCACATATTTTGAAGAATTCCATCGTATTCTCTAGTTGTGTATATATACCCCATGAACTCCTTGTATAAATGTAGGAATAATATCATACTTTAAACTTCATCTTTAATAACATTAACACATTGTCTTTAATAAAATGATGATCAATAAATATTTATAAATTAATTAATGAGTGATTATAAAAATCCCAATGTGAAATTCTCAAGTTTATGCATTCACATCAATCCAGTGTGAACACAGAACTAAAGGTTCCAACTGCAGAAAGTGTAGTCATCTTTCTAGTAGCAAAACAATAAGTTTTAAAACATCTTTACCCTATTTCAAATCCAGTTCTTCTACTTGGAAGGCTTGCATTTGATTTTGGTATGCCAGAAATTAAGAAAGATAATAAAACAATGGTGAGTGTATATAAAATAGGATATCAGGTGTTAAATCATCAAAGGGAAGTAAATCAAGAGAAGGATGAGATGCAATCAGTGGAGCAAAATGTGATGATAATGGTCTAGATTAGATGTCAGGGATGGAGTTGAATTTAAGGTCTCCAAACTTCTTTTACTACAACTGAAATATTTAAATGATAATAGTATCTAACTTGGAGTGTGGTGATTAGGATTAAATGTAATGATGTATGTAATGCACAACATATTTAAATGGTGTATGGACACAGTAGACTTAATGTGTGTGAATTGCAGGGTGTGGTACTTAAAAATATATGGCAAATAATAATTATTCTGCAAAACATCACTGATAACAGATGTCTGAACATTATCCTCACATTATCCTCACTACCTGAGTTGAAACCTAGATTATTAGAAAAACCTAGATTATTGCTGCTGACTACAGAAGAAAAGTAGCCTTTACAAAGCCACTGAGATCATGAAACATTTGCAGATACATTAACTGGGAAATAACTTCTGGTTTGTCCAGTGTTGCCTGATGCCGAGTTTTAAAACCTTAGAGTGATTAAAATTGAAAATTTATCTTCACCCTGCCATTTTATCCTGATGGCAGGCATTGTACCACTAAGCAGCATGTTTGAGGAATATTTTTATTCTGCAAGTCAAATGCCTCTCTTTAAATTTAACATACAGCTTTGAAAATACTAGCCTATAGATATAACACTAATGTACATTGAGATATAAAACTGGAGTAGGAATTTATAGCACATAAATGACTGTATTTCCTCACTGCCTTCAGGGGATTGTTTCACGTTCTCCGGTTATGTTCACCTGCTGATCTCAACCACCTTCTATCACTAAATCAATTCTATTTATTTCTTAAAGTACATACTCTATCGACTGCCATCCTGAAGGAATGCAAAAGCAGAAATGTTCTACTTCTCTTTGTCTCTATTGTCTTGGAGAAAATCACCCCAGCCTGGTGATTAATTCACATTAAAGTCTTTTGATTTTTGTTCTTTATGCGATTTCTGAAAGTAGGCTTATGTATTTGTCCCATTGCACACAGAATTAAATATGACACATATGCAGTTCTTAGGGTTCCCTCATTGCAGATACTGAGTTGCCTGTTTCCTCAGAAGTGTTTACCAGAAGAACTTGAATGATTGTTGCAAAGATGATAATAATAATGATAATGATAGAAGGAAATATTGTGACCTCACATGACTCTCCCAGTATATTTTTTATTTATTTTTTAAATTCGTGACAATAGTGGAATGCATTACACTCATTATTACCCATTTATAGCACAATTTTATATAACTTTATATAACTCTGTATATAAAGTATGTTCACGCCAAATTATGCCATTATACATATACTATTTTTTTCCATTACAATTCTTAATACACATATATACCACAATTTTTCATACCTCTGTTTGTATATAAAGTATGTTGACACCAAATTTAAATCATCATTCATGTATTTTATATAATGATGACCATCACATTCCCCCATCCTTGCTATTCCCTTTCCCTCTCCCTTTCCCTCCCACCCCTCTTCTCTATCTAGAAATAATCTTCCTCCCATGCTCTCCCTCCCTATCCCACTTGAGTTACCCCCCTTATATCATAGAAAACATTCGGTATTTGTTTTTGTGGGATTGGCTAACTTCATTTAGCATAATCTTTTCTAACGCCATCCGTTTACCTGCAAATGCCAGGATTTTGTTCTTTTTTAGTTCTGAGTTATATTCCGTTGTGTATAAATGTCACATTTTTTAAATCCATTCATCCACTGAAGGATATCTAGATTGGCTCCACAGTTTAGCTATTGTGAATTGTGCTGCTATAAACATTGATGTGGCTTTGTCCCTGTAGTATGATGTTTTTAGGTCCTTTGGGTATAGTTCAAGAAGAGGAATAGCTGGGTCAAATATTGGCTCCATTTCAGATTTCCAAGGAATCTCCATACTGCTTTTCATATTGGCTGCACCAATTTGCAGTCCCACCAGCAATGTATGAGTGTACCTTTTTCCCAACATCCTCGCCAACACTTGTTGTTGTTTGTCTTCATAATAGCTGCCATTCTGACTGGAGTGAGATGGTATCTTAGAGTAGTTTTGATTTGCATTTCTCTGATTGCTAGATATGATGAGCATTTTTTCATATGTTTGTTGATTGATATCTTCAACAAATGGTGCTGGGAAAACTGGAAATCCACATACAACAAAATGAAATTGAATCCCTATCTCTCACCATGCACAAAAGTTAACCCAAAATGGATCAAGGATCTATGAATTAAAGCAGAGACTCTGCATATAATAGAAGAAAAAGTAGGCTCTAATCTTTATCACGTGGGGCTAGGCCCCAACTTCCTTAATAAGACACCTATAGCAAAGAATTAAAATCAAGAATCAACAAGTGGGATGGATCCAAACTAAAAAGTTTTTTCTCAGCTAAATAAATAATCTGTGAGGTGAACAGGGAGCCTACATCCTGGGAGCCTAGCCCTCACACATCAGATAGAGCACTAATCTCTCGGGTATATAAAGAACTCAACAAGCTAAGCACCAAAAAAAACAAATAATCTCCCAGTATTTCTGAGTTAAATAACATTAACCTCATGTAAAGAGAAAGATGAGGTAGAAACAAATACTAGAGAAGTTTCCTTATCCTTGCACACATTCATATAATTAATCAATTAAGATTCCAATGCAGAAAATTGATTACCTGCTCAAGGCTCTTTTTTTTCTCTATTTGCTCTGCAATTTCTTGGGCACCTGAGACTATTTGTATCCTCCCTTCAGGAAAAAATAATTATGACTTGGGGAGAAGGGAGTTTGGAAGCATGGAAGAATCATGCATGTAGTCTAAGTGAGCACAAAATATGCCACTGAGAACTCCAGTTTTATCTTTAGGGGAGAAAATTCTTCAGTGTCAGGGACAGAAATAAAACTACATGGAATGATAGTTGGAATGATTTTGACACCTAATTAGGGGGAAAAAAACCTTTCCAAACCACTAAATACTAAGATTATGGGAAGTACTTCTCAACCCATCTTAAAGACAAAGGGAACACCAAATTGATATCATCATAATATCAGGTGAATAGACCACAAAGACAATCTTAGCATTGAGAATCCACATGCTGACATTGAAACAAATACATTCAATGATTTTTTTGGTATAATTTAAAGGATGGCACTAACTTTAGTTTTCTGTGGAATAGAAGCCAGGCTTAAACACTGTCAAAAGTATTCATTCTCCCTAATACAGTGTCTAGTACTTAATAGTGATAAACAAATATGTAACTTCGTGGGTTAAATGTACAAATATTTATGGAGCTAGTTCTAGCACTTAGCTAAATTGCAAATACAAGAAATTTAAAAATGCAGATTGGTAAAGTGAGACCAACCTTAAACTCCAGGATAGTTGAGGAAAAAATAATTGAAAGAAGGTAAGTATGTCTTATTTTTTCTGTAAACTGTGCTTAGTATAGAAGTTTAACTACAGTAAATATTTTTAATTCATGATTTACAATTTTATATATATATATATATATATATATATATATATATATATATATATATATTTGAGATGGTAAAATTGCCTCACCAATGTTTGGAAGTTTTTTATTATTAAATAAGAAGTTATTTTATTGTGATTTTAATTCATTCAAATGCTCACTTTTATTGAAACTTTAATCATTATGATATTGGATACTATTTTTGAACATATTAAACAGATATACTGTATTCCTGGTAATAGATGCTTGCTCCCAGTTGCTTTGGTGTTCTACTGCAGTGAAAACCTAAGGAAAGTCGTCATGCAGGTTAGGTTTAAAAACAGGATTTTGCAATACACAAAGACAGCCATGGTCTCCAATAAGTATTTTCCTCTGCAGAGAAGTTTTTTTTAAGTGTAAAGAATAAATTATGAGAGAAACCAAGCCTGAAATACACTGGAGCATAGAAATCTTCAATGATCCATGAGGAAGAAGGAGGATTGACATCATTCTGATCCTAGAGGAAAGAGATTTAAATCTTCTTAGGATGCCAAAGGCAGAGGCCTAGAGAGAGAAATGGATGAAGTTAAACGGTGATGATGCTGTTTACAACATCTGCTAAATATCATATGGTTGTGTTAATATGAAAATTAAATAAATCATATAATGTGTTAATTAAATAATACCAGAGGGAAGACAGTATAGAGCTGCCTGCTCTGTGCCAACAATTACCACCACAACTTTTCCAGTCCTAAATGCCCTAGTAAGGCCTTCACAGAAACGCGTGCATAGGACAGGCATACCATACATTTCCCAACGTCCTTATATTTTCCCTCATTTTCTCTTTTCATTCTTACTCCTTCCCTCCTATTTAAATTACAATTCTTTGAATAGATCTATGGCTTCTGCATCTAGTAATACTGCTCATCTTTGAAAGTGGTGGGATTTTTCTGGACCAACTATTTGAGGGAGGTCTGCATGAGTGATGAACCAGTTCAACCTTTCATGAAAACAGAATTTTATATTGTGATTAGGTATTATGGTATGTCTTTCTTAACTTGTTTTTTCCCCCAGCAAACTTTGAAGGACAGGATTAGTAAAGATGCAGTGTCTTTTCTATATACTAGCAAAGAAATATTCTACTTTTCACAAAAATGTGTTTTCCAGTCACTTTCTGGTTCAGTTCTATCTTACTTGTCTCTGCAGACTTGATGAATTCGTGTTTATAGAATTCTTTGCTATATTCTCTTGCCATGGTCTCCATTGTTAGAAATAGTGAATTTTCAGTTTACTCTGAGGATCTACTCTTCATGTTGGGAAACTGTATTAACTAGACTTTATAAGATCTTTTATTTTGATCTATTTCTTCTGTAAATTTGTGAATCCTTTCTCATGTAGTAGATTTGGACTTATGTGTGAATTAGAGTATTGTTGAAGCTAGTGTGCATGTCTCAGGAATTGAGTCTTTGTTAAATTTGTGTGAAATCCCAGGAGAAAGAAGGCACATCATTTTTTTTCTTCTATCTTTACAATTTTAACATCAGAAGAATGAGATTGTTTAAAACTGAACATGGCTAATGCCTTAGTGGAATTTTTTTTTCCTTCTGAAAAATCCAATTGGAGATATAAATGACTAGTCTCCATTTATAACAATGTCTGGTCTATTTTTATACATCAGTTGTATTATGTATATTTTGAGTTGTTATTATATTATGATTAATACAAGCATGTTCAATAAAAGGCAGTATGAGTTCAAATGAAAATGTTCTGGACTGCAAGCTCTCTCTTTTTTATTAATTTTTTTATTAATATGTGACAGTGTAATACATTACAATTCTTATTACAGATATAGAGCACAATTTTTCATATCTCTCTGAATATACAAAGTATATTCACACCAATTTGTGTCTTAATACATGTATTTTGGATCACAATGTCCACCACATTCCACCATCATTTCTAACCCCATATCTTCTCCCTTCTCCTTCCACCCTCTGCCCTATCTAGAGTTCATCTATTCCTCCCACACTCCCCCTCCCTAAGCCACTATGAGTCAGCCTCCTTATTTCAGATAAAACATTTGTTTTTTTGAGATTGGCTAACTTCACTTAGTGTTATCTTCTCTAACTCTGTCCACTTATCTGCAAATGCCATGATTTTATTCTCTTTTATTGTGGAGTAATATTCCATTGTGTATATATGCCACATTTTTATCTTACATTAGACAAAGTCACCAAAAACATGCATTGGAGAAAAGATAGCCTCTTCAACAAATGGTGCTGGGAAAACTGGAAATCCATATGCAAAAAAAGTGAAATTAAATCCCTATCTCTCACCATGCACAAAACTTAACTCAAAATGGATCAAGGACCTTGGAATAAAACCAGAGGCCCTATGTCTAATACAAGAAAAAGTAGGCCCTAATCTTCATCATGTGGAGACTCCTTTGGCACAAGAATTAAAATCAAGAATCAATAAATGAGATAGATTCAAAATAAAGTTTCTTCTCAGCAAAAGAAACAATCTGTGAGATGAGTAGAGAACCTACATCTTGAGAGCTAATCTTTACCCTTCACACATCAAATAGAGCACTTATCTCTAGGGTATATAAAGAACTCAAAAAGCTAAGCACCAAAGAAAACAATCAATCAATAAATGGGCCAAGGACCTGAAGAGACACTTCTCAGAAGATGACATACAATCAACCAACAAATATATGAAAAAAATCTTCATCATCACTAACAATTAGAGAAATGCAAATCAAAGCTATTCTAAGATTTCATTTCATTCTAGTCAGAATGGCAGCTATTATGAATACAAACAATAATAAGTGTTGACAAGGACTGGGGGAAAAGGTACACTCATACATTGCTGATAGGACTATAAATTGGTCCAACCAATATGGAAAACAGTATGGAGATTCCTTGGAAAACTTGGAATGGAACCACTGTTTGACCCAGCTATCACACTCATTGGTCTATACCCAAAGGACTTAATAATAGCATACTGCAGTGACTCAGTCACATCAATGTTTATAGCAGCACAATTCATAATAGCTACATGTGGAACCAACCTAGATGCCCCTCAATAGATAAATGGATAAATAAACTGTGGTATATATACACAAGGGAATATTACTCAGCATTAAAAGAGAATAAAATCATGGCATTCACAGGTAAATCTATGGGGTTGGAGAATATCATGCTAAAAGAAGTAAACTAATTCCAAAAAAACAAAGATCAAATGTTTTCTCTGATATGTGGATGCTGATCCATAATGGAGGTGAGAGGGGAGCATGGGAGGAATGGAGGAACTATAGATAGGGCAAAGGGGAGGGAGTGGAAGGGAGGAGGCAGGAGGGTAGAAGAGGTGGTGGAATGAGATGGATATCATTATCCTAGGTATATGTATGAAGACACAAATGATGTGACTCTACTTTGTGCACAACTACAGACATTAAAATTGTGTTCTATATGTGTACTATGAATTGAAAAGCATTCTGCTGTCATATTTGAAAAACTAGAATAAATAAATAAAAGCCTAAGGACTAAGGTTTGGTTCTTTGCAACCTTTTTGTTTCCTAGTGCTGGGAATTAAATATAGGGTCTCATACATGCTAAGCATGCACTCTACTAATGAGCTACACTCTCAGCCCCTTTTTGAAACTTTAGTTTCCATTTATCTCTAGCCTAGTTAGAAGGAAATTAGCAATTAATCCCACACTTTTATAGTTAGGGAGCCTGAGATAGAGAAGTGGGGACAGAACTCTGAGCCCAGCACTGCCTATGGTTAGCAAAATTATAGAAAGCGCTTATGGAGATTTCTTGGAAAATTGAGAATGCAACCACCATTTGACCCAGCTATCCCTCTCTTCGGTCTACACCCAAAGGACTTAAAAACAGCATACTATAGGAACGCAGCCACATCAATGTTTATAGCAGCACAATTCACAATAACTAAACTGTGGAACCAACCTAGATGCCCTTCAATAGATGAATCGATAAAAAAAAAATGTGGTATGTATACACAATGGAATATTACTCAACTCTCTCTTATCTAAGGAATAATTCCCAAGTAGTCCTTCTAGATCATTGCTAATGGATTAATCATAGATACTTCACATGTAGGGCTTGATTTATGATGATATTTTGGACTATAACTATCTTATTAATATCAGAACGATCTTATGACAAACATAATAGTATACCTATTATTTTTAGTAGCACTCACAAAAATTCTTACTCTTTACCTTTTTCAGATTTAATGTTCTTTTCGGTAGGCTGAGACAGGAGAATCTCAAATTCAAAGACAGCCTCAGCAACAGTGATGCACTAAGAAACTCAGTGAGACCCTGTCTCTAAATAAAATAGAGAATAGGACTAGGGATGTCACTCAGTGGTCATGTGCCCTCAGTTCAGTCTCTGGTACCAAAAAAGATTTAATGTTCTTTTACCCTGAAAAAAATCATTTTTCCTTTTATGCTTAAGGATTACAGTATTTTATGTTAGTGTATATCTTATGTTTGTTAGTTCTTATTTTTCATGTTTTATTTTTGAAAGCCTGTATGGTGCAGCCGACCTGATTGTCAGAGGATACTGATCAATTAGACCACCCCTTGTGTTAAAATGTGTGAGCTGTCAAGAGGTATACGTAACATCTTTGAGGGTCTTTATATATGACATGGGATATAGCATTGCACTTCCTTCAAGGATTTGGCTCATTTTTTTGTTACAATCATAATTGTAGAAATATGAGAAAGCAGGTTGGAAAGGGGCCATGACCCACAGACGGCAAAGCCTACATATTGCTAGGCTGGGACTGCTAGCAGTAAAGCTATTTTGATGGGAACATGTCACACAGAGGAGCAGAAGCTTGAGTAAATACACAGGCTGCTTGAAGCCCAGCCAGTCTCCCTTCTGTCTGAGGACATAATTGAGTGACACGGCACAGTTTCTCTTTGTTTGGTGCCTACAAATGTCATGAGTTGCTCATCTTTCCATGTCATGAGAGAGCAGTATAATTATATATTTCCTCTTCATTACTGTCCCTCTGTAGTTTACTCTCTAATTACTTCTTGTCATTGAACTAATTATGCAATTATGCTATTCATTTAACATTAATTGGGCACCTTTTCTATCCTAGGCATCTCATTAGAGTAAAAATTTTAAAAAATACATGATATTCCTCAGAATTTTCTGGTTTCTTGGGAAGAAATAGCTGTAAATGAATAATTATAGACTTGGTATTCTAGTGCTGTCACAAATGCACATATATGTGTGTCATTTGAAGACTCCTAGAGCAGTAAAATAGCTATGATAGCTGGTGTTCAGGGCTAGGAATTTTAAGACTAACTGGAAGTGGAAAATAAGATCATGGCAGGAAAAAAGTCAGCCTGTGTTGCCTGGGAGGTGTGATGCTTTTCCTTCTGCAAGATCAGAGCAGCAGCCCACCTGCTGCTGAAGGAGCTGAAAGCATTTCCTTACACCTGTCAAAACAACATAACAATCAGCTTACCAGTGTGTGAATAGGAAAAATGTCATTGCTCTGTGAACTCAAAAATGAAAAGCTCCCCCTATCTTTTTAAAACATTATTTATTTATTTTTTCCCCCCTTTGGGAAGATTAGTAATGCCAGATGTAACAGGAAATGTTGTTAAACAAACTAAAAATCAAAAGGTATATACACCATAAGGATCAACAACTTTAATACAAAGATTGCTTTACTAAACACAAAATAATTAACCATTTAGTAGATATGCAAAAACACAGAAAATATTAATAAAAATGAAAGGCAAATGACAAATAATTGTGAAACGTAATAGTTATTCTAATGAATACATGAAGAAGTGCAAATTTAGAAGCGAAGTTCTAATATCTATAAATGTTTCTTTAAATCTGAACATACCTAACATTGAAAGAAAATTTTCTACACTTTGTGTTTGATATTTAATATAGGCAAAGTATAAAAAAATTAACATAGAACAACTAAAATATCCTAAAACTTTGGTTTGTGTAGAGGAGAGTGAGGGAAGGCGTGGGGCTGTGGGGATGGGAAGGACAGTGGAATGAGACAGACATTATTACCCTATATATATGTATGATTACACTACTGGAGTGACTTTGCACAATGTACAGCCAGAGGTATCAGAAGTTGTGCTACATTTGTGTAAATATGTCAGAATGCATTCTACTGTAAAATAAATAAATGCATAAATAAGTAAAAAATAAAACACCCTAAGTAGTACATGTTTTTGGAATGGATATGTAAATCTAGATAAATAAATAAATAAATATATATATATATATATATATATATATACACACACACACACACACACACACACACACACATATATTGCATATGATAATCCATTAGTTATTTTAAATTATAAAATATATTACTATTAATGTCACATAGAAACCATTTAAAATACATTTGTGATGCTTATGACAAATATAGAAAAAATTAAGCAAGAGAATTCTAGGATCGTTTTTTTTTTTTTAAGAGTTACTGATTTTTTTTATTGATTGTTCAAAACATTACAAAGCTCTTGACATATCATATTTCATACATTAGATTTAAGTGGGTTATGCACTCCCATTTTTATCCCAAATAAAGATTGCAGAATCACATCAGTTACACATCCACATTTTTACATAATGCCCTATTAGTAACTGTTGTATTCTGCTACCTTTCCTATCAATGACTTTGTAGGCATTAAAATCAAAGTTCTTTATTAAAAAGGAAATATGACTAAACATCCTAATGGATTTTGGTGGATGTTGAGTTTTTGAGAAATGTATTTTGTACATTGCCAGATTTCATTTTTCTGTTGAAAAAATTTTAAAATAAAATAAACATATGGGGGACAGTAAAGGATAGGAAAGGCAGCAGAATACAACAGACCCTAGTATGGCAATATATAAATCAATGGAAGTGTAACTGATGTGATTCTGCAATTTGTATACGGGGTAAAAATGGGAGTTCATAACCCACTTGAATCAAAGTGTGAAATATGATATATCAAGAACTATGTAATGTTTTGAACAACCAACAATAAAAAAAATAAAAAAATAAACATAAATGCATATATCTGTAGCTTAGCTCATGGTTTTGGCAGTTAAGAGAAGAGAGGATTTTAATTAAGTAATACTGGACACTTTAGTGACTGCAGGTGTGATTCTGTGCTGCAGTGAAAATGACAGGAAATTTAACACAGAATGGCATCAAATGCTGCCCGTAAAGGCATGAGGGGATTTGGGCCAAAATTTGCCTAGAAACCTCAGGATTTCTACTATTTAAAAAAAAAAAAAAAAAAAAAAGCTGTTCCTTAACCTGATTGTAAAAAGCTCAAGTTGGAAATTACAGGGGACAGTGCTTGATTTCAATATATGATGCTGTCTCTGTGACTTTGTTAAGCCAATTATTTTGTTAAATTCTCTCTGAAGCCCTGAAGAATATGAAGTCCATCTCTGTTTAAAAGTTTCTTTAAAAATAACAAGATCATGGCATTTGCAGGGAAATGGGTGGCATTAGAGCAGATTATGCTAAGTGAAGTTAGCCAATCCCTAAAAAAACAAGAGGCCTAATGTCTTCTCTGATATAAGGGCGGTGACTCAAAATGGGATAGAGAGGAAGAGCATGAGAAGAAGACTACCACTAAATAGGGCAGAGAGGTGGGAGGGAAAGGGAAGGAGAAGTGGAATTGCATGGAAGAAGGAAGGAGACCCTCATCGTTATACAGAATATATGTATGATGATGTGAGGTGGGGGGGAAAGAAGTGTGTCACATTAGATTGGATAGAGAGAAGCCATGGGAGGGGAGGGGAGGGGAAGGAGGGATAGAAAGGCAGCAGAATAAAATAGACACTAGTATTGCTGTATGTATATACGTGACTGTATGACCAATGTGATTCTGCAACCTGTACACTCAGAATAATGAGAAATTATATCCCATTTGATTCAAATGTATGTCAAGATCATTGTACTGTCATGTGTAACTAATTAAAACAAATAAAAAAATTAAAAAATAAAAGTTTCTTTTTATGAGAAAGGGTCCTTTCTTTCTGATTTCTACTAACATATTTTTTCCCATTGGGTCATCAGGTCTTTTGCAGTTTTATCCGCCCCAAACCCCTCAGTAGTAAGCTGTTTCAAAGGTCATTAGAACTTTGAAAGGTGAATTAAAAACCAACTAAAGACTTACCTGAAATACATTTATATAAGTGAAGATTTATTTATAGGATACTGATAATGTTATTCACATTGAGTAAATTTTTAGATGATTATTTTAATATAAAAGTGAAATAATTTATATCCGTAGAAGCTTAAACAGAAAGACAGCCATGTCCATTTAATTCCTATGGCCCACCAGCAATTTCTATATTTTACATTTTTGTGAAGTTTATTGAATAGAGTTGTTTTCATTTTATCATTAAAATGAGTCTGTCTTACAGGGATCAGTTACAGCTTTATTAAAACATAGAAGTATAACAATTTTGGTTTTGGTTTTACCATTTATTTTCCAAAATTAAATTGATTTTTTTAAGGTTGCTATGTCCTTTAAAAATTGCATTTTTTTTCCCACATGGTCAAAATTCATCATTTTGATTAAATCCTTGGGTCTTACATCATAAAAAAGAGACAAAAAATGAAAGCCTCTAAGTAGTTTTGTTTGCTTTCTAAAACAAATCAAATTCCTGTGCTGCCAAAGCTCCCACAAATACCCTCTCTATGGAGCATGTCCTTAGTTCATTACTCTTCTATACTGTCTGCCAGGTTCTTGCCATGCCAGAGTATAAAGAATACTTTCCCATTTACATTTTCTACCACAGCTTCAGGGAAAGGATGCAAAACACAACACTCACTACGAGAAAGATGATTTTACTATCTTTGCAACTTCTTTCTGAAATACTCTTGAAGTACCTCTTCCTGTGACACTTTCAGTGGCATTTCTCAGTTTAGGTCACAGGCATATAATCTTAGGGGTTTGAAAGCCTTGGAAAGAAATCTGAAATAGCTTCCAGCCAGGGAGCTATAAGCATCAGCTTGAGGAACTAAAAGAATGATAGATTTGGGCTTTGTTTCTGACCTCTTTCACAGCTTCTTTGTATTTACATAGCTGAAGTGAGCAGAGAGAGGGGCTGTGCTGTCAAGGAGTATTTCTTTTACTGAATGTCAACTGTGGAAAAAAAGAAAGGATAACTTTCACATAATAGCCAATGCCAGTGCCCAGAGCAGAACATGCATTCTCAGCTTGCTTTCTTTTGTTTCCTGTGACTTGTGAGACACTGGATGAGTCAGCACCAGATTTTACATTCCTCTAAGAGATTGTGTGAATATTTGTTAATCATTGGATATGGCATAATATAATGTATTTAGTAAAAGCTTTTGGACTTCAGAAGTCTCGGGGACTAGCTATATTATTGAAGAAATGAATATTCAAACTGAAAGAGAAGAGCAACAGAACATTTTTATAATGGGCTGTCATGTGATTCACTCTAGGTATTCTAGAATGGAGTATTCTAGAATGGAGTTTAATCTTCCTCTGTGGAGATAATCCATCTCTTTCTCCAACATAGGTAACAAAACATCCTTTAGATAACTATATGAAGTAATGCATTTATTAATTGGCTTTATTCAACCATTCTATGCATATATAGCTCTAAAGCTCATGTTGCTAACACATACAATTTTATCTCTCAATCAAAAAAAAAAAAGAAAAAAAAGTAAAAAAGGAAGTGTTCTGCTAGTTCCTGAGTTCAAAAAGAGAAGGGGGAATAAAAATGATTGTTTGAATTGTGATAAAAGGCAGTATAGAAGAGAATGTTAGATCTAGAATTGTACCAAAAGATCAATGAAAAAACAGAGACACTAATATTCAAGTATTTTGCTCAAAGCCATTGAGTAAGTAGGGGGTGAGCTTACATTGTATTATTTATAGTACCAAGAATCTTACACTTATAGAATTTTAAACTTCTGATCTTGACCATTGTATTACAGCATACACATTTTATAATCATTAAATCTATATCAGAGAAGCCATAAATAATATTTCCTAAATTGCATTTCTTAAGAAAATTCAATTTTCACCCTTGATTCAATGCTTAGTTTTCACAATAAAATAATTTTGAAATAACCTGTTATAGAGCATAGTCATCCCATTGTAGCTAATACTATAATGATGTCGACAAAAGGAAGCTTTAGGGATGAAATAAAGTTTTTGTTACTAATCCAAAGCCCATTTTCCTATGAAATGTATTCTGCCAACTATTTTGAATGAGATGAAAAAATATACATAGTAGCACATATATAAAACATTTTTCTTTAATCTCATGGTTATAGTGCATGGATTTATCTATTTATGTATCTAATTTATATGAATATACATCCATCTAGACATTTAAACACTGTTGAAGTACAATGCTATATTTTTAATTTTAAAAACTTAGACTTAAAATATGTTTTAGAGAACTAACAGTGGCATTCTAGATTCAATATAGATATTTCAATATGAAAAATGGAGATGAACAGAGATTATCATTCAATAAATACCTGGTTATGATTTTTAATTCTCACATAATTCCTAATTGCATTCAAGTGCAATTACTTCCTAATTTTATATTAAAGCTTATATAACAAAGATTGCAACAGTACATAATAACATTGTACCCAAAGAAAAGGTCATTCCCTTCCTTTTGCAGATCATGAAAGGATGGGTTTATGAGAAATTCCACATTCGATGTAGTATAATAATATATATGGCATTTGTTTTCAAAATAAAAAAGCTATTATCTTTTGAAAATGTGTTACTGCTATTTATTACAACCTTTATTCATACTCCTAAAGTATAAAATTTTAGGGTTTATAAGTATGAAAATAATAATTCCCCTTTTAAAGTTTATCCCTGGGTTCTTTTTTTTTTTTTATTGGTTGTTCAAAACCCTACAAAGCTCTTGACATATCATATTTCATACATTAGCATACATTAGCTTCAAGTGAGTTATGAACTCCCTTTTTTACCCCAAGTACAGATTGCAGAATCACATGGGTTACACATCCACATTTTTACATAATACCATAATAGTAACTGTTGTATTCTGCTACCTTTCCTGTCCTCTACTATCCCCCCTCCCCTCCCCTCCCATCTTCTCTCTCTACCCCTTCTACTGTAATTCATTTCTCACCTTGTTTATTTTCCCATTCCACTTACAACCTCTTATATGTAATTTAGTATAACAATGAGGGTCTCCCTCCGTTTCCATGCAATTCCCCTTTTCTCTCCCTTTCCCTCCCACCTCATGTCTCTGTTTAATGTTAATCTTTTCTTCCTGCTCTTCCTCCCTGCTTTATTCTTAGTTGCTCTCATTATATCAAAGATGACATTTGGTATTTGTTTTTTAGGGATTGGCTAGCTTCACTAAGCATAAACTGCTCTAGTGCCATCCATTTCCCTGCAAATTCCAAGATTTTGTCATTTTTTAGTGCTGCGTAATACTCCATGGTGTATAGATGCCACATTTTTTTAATCCATTCATCCATTGAAGGGCATCTGGGTTGGTTCCACAATCTAGCTATTGTAAATTGTGCTGCTATGAACATCGATGTGGCAGTATCCCTGTAATACGCTCTTTTAAGGTCTTCAGGGAATAGTCTGAGAAGGGCAATAGCTGGGTCAAATGGTGGTTCCATTCCCAGCTTTCCCAGGAATCTCCATACTGCTTTCCAAATTGGCCGCACCAATTTGCAGCCCCACCAGCAATGTACAAGAGAACCCTTTTCCCCACAACCTCGCCAGCACTTGTTGTTGTTTGATTTCATAATGGCTGCCAATCTTACTGGAGTGAGATGGTATCTTAGGGTGGTTTTGATTTGCATTTCTCTGACTGCTAGAGATGATGAGCATTTTTTCATGTACTTGTTGATTGATTGTATGTCCTCCTCTGAGAATTTTCTGTTCAGGTCCTTGGCCCATTTGTTGATTGGGTTATTTGTTATCTTATTGTCTAATTTTTTGAGTTCTTTGTATATTCTGGATATTAGGGCTCTATCTGATGTGTGAGGAGTAAATATTTGTTCCCATGATGTAGGCTCCCTATTTACTTCTCTTATTGTTTCTCTTGCTGTGAAAAAACTTTTTAGTTTAAGTAAGTCCCATTTGTTGATTCTTGCTATTAACTCTTGTGCTATGGGTGTCCTATTAAGGAATCTGGAGCCCGACCCCACTATATGTAGATCGTAGCCAACTCTTTCTTCTATCAGACGCAGAGTCTCTGATTTGATATCAAGGTCTTTGATCCATTTTGAGTTAACTTTTGTGCATGGTGAGAGGAGGGGGTTCAGTTTCATTTTGTTGCATATGGATTTCCAGTTTTCCCAACACCATTTGTTGAAGATGCTATCCTTCCTCCATTGCATGTTTTTAGCCCCTTTATCAAATATAAGATAGTTGTAACTTTGTGGATTGGTCTCTGTGTCCTCTATTCTGTACCATTGGTCCACCCGCCTGTTTTGGTACCAGTACCATGCTGTCTTTGTTACTATTGCTCTGTAATATAGTTTGAAATCTGGTATCGCTATACCGCCTGATTCGCACTTCCTGCTTAGAATTGCTTTTGCTATTCTGGGTCTTTTATTTTTCCATATGAATTTCATGATTGCTTTATCTATTTCTACAAGCAATGCCTTTGGGATTTTGATTGGCATTGCATTAAACCTATATAGAACTTTTGGTAATATCGCCATTTTGATGATGTTAGTTCTGCCTATCCATGAACAGGGTATATTTTTCCATCTTCTAAGATCTTCTTCTACTTCTCTCTTTAGGGTTCTGTAGTTTTCATTGTATAAATCTTTCACCTCTTTTGTTAGGTTGATTCCCAAGTATTTTATTTTTTTTGAGGATATTGTGAATGGAGTGGTTTTCCTCATTTCCATTTCAGAAGTTTTGTTGCTGATATACAGGAATGCCTTTGATTTATGCGTGTTGATTTTATATCCTGCTACTTTGCTGAATTCATTTATTAGTTCTAGTAGTTTTTTTGTAGACCCTTTTGGGTCTTCTAGGTATAAAATCATGTCATCCGCAAATAATGATAATTTAAGTTCTTCTTTTCCAATTTTTATGCCTTTAATTTCTTTTGTCTGTCTAATTGCTCTGGCCAGTGTTTCGAGAACTATATTGAATAGAAGTGGTGATAGAGGGCATCCCTGTCTTGTTCCAGATTTTAGAGGGAATGCCTTCAATTTTTCTCCATTCAGAATGATGCTAGCCTGAGGCTTAGCATAGATAGCTTTTACAATGTCAAGGTAATTTCCTGTTATCCCTAGTTTTTCTAATGTTTTGAACATAAAGGGATGCTGTATTTTGTCGAATGCTTTTTCTGCGTCTATCGAGATGATCATATGGTTCTTATCTTTAAGTCTATTGATGTGGTGAATAACATTTATTGATTTCCGTATATTGAACCATCCTTGCATCCCAGGGATGAATCCTACTTGATCATGGTGCACAATTTTTTTGATGTGCCTTTGTATCCGATTCGCCAGAATTTTATTGAGGATTTTTGCATCTAGGTTCATCAGGGATATTGGTCTGTAGTTTTCTTTCTTTGAGGTGTCTTTGTCTGGTTTCGGAATCAACGTGATGTTGACCTCATAGAATGAATTTGGAAGAGCTCCCTCTTTTTCTATTTCCTGAAATAACTTGAAAAGTATTGGTATTAATTCTTCTTTAAAAGTTTTGTAAAACTCCGCTGTATACCCATCCGGTCCTGGGCTTTTCTTGGTGGGTAGTCTCTTGATTGCTTCTTCAATTTCCTCCATTGATATTGGTCTGTTCAAATTGTGTGTATCCTCCTGACTCAGTCTGGGCAAATCATATGTCTTAAGAAATTTATCGATGTCTTCACTATCTTCTATTTTATTGGAATATAGGTTTTCAAAATAATTTCTAATTGTCTTCTGTATTTCTGTAGCATCTGTTGTGATATTGCCTTTTTCATCCCGTATGTTAGTAATTTGAGTTCTCTCTCTTCTTCTCTTCGTTAGCATGGCTGAGTGTCTGTCAATCTTGTTTATTTTTTCGAAGAACCAACTTTTAGTTTTGTTGATTTTTTCAATAGTTTCTTTTGTTTCAATTTCGTTGATTTCCGCTCTGATTTTAATTATTTCTTGCCTTCTGCTGCATTTGCTGTTGTTTTGTTCTTCCTTTTCTAGGGCTTTGAGATGAAGTGTGAGCTCATTTATTTGTTGGTTTTTCTTTTTTTTGAGGAATGACCTCCAGGGGATGAATTTCCCTCTTAAAACTGCTTTCATTGTGTCCCATAGATTCCGATAAGTTGTGTCTGTATTTTCATTTATCTCTAAGAATTTTTTGATTTCCTCCTTTATGTCTTCTGTAACCCATTGATCATTCAGTAACATATTGTTCATTTTCCATGTGATATAGGATTTTCCCATCCTTCTTTTATCATTGATTTCCAGTTTCATTCCATTATGATCAGATAAAATGCATGGTATTATCTCCACCCCTTTATATTTACTGAGGTTTGCCCTATGGCATAATATATGGTCTATTTTTGAGAAGGATCCATGTGCTGCTGAGAAAAAAGTATATCCACTTGATGATGGTTGATATATTCTATATACGTCAGTTAAGTCTAGGTTATTGATTGTGTTATTTAGATCTATAGTTTCTTTATTCAACTTTTGTTTGGAGGATCTGTCCAATGGTGAGAGAGGTGTGTTGAAGTCACCCATAATTATTGTATTGTGGTCTATTTGATTCTTGAACTTGAGGAGAATTTGTTTTATGAACGTCGCAGCACCATTATTTGGTGCATAAATATTGATAATTGTTATGTCTTGTTGGTGAATGGTTCCTTTTAACAGTATATAATGGCCTTCCTTATCCCTTTGGATTAACTTAGTCTTGAAGTCGATTTTGTTCGATATGAGGATGGCCACACCTGCTTGTTTGCGAGGACCGTGTGCATGGTATATTTTTTCCCAACCTTTCACCTTCAGCCTGTGTATGTCTTTTCCTGTCAGATGTGTCTCCTGGAGGCAGCATATTGTTGGATTTGTTTTTTTAATCCATGTTACCAGTCTATGTCGCTTTATTGGAGAGTTTAAACCATTAATGTTTAGAGTTACTATTGCTATATGGTTTGTACTTCCATCCATGTTTGATTATTTGTCTCTCTCTTTTTTTTTTTTTAAATTTAGTTTATTTCTCCATGATTAGCTTTCCCCCCTCCGGTCAGTCTTTACTGGGGCACTTCCCACTGTTGGCTTTGGTTATTGTTTCTCATTTCTTCCTCGTGTAGTGTTTTGCTCAAGATATTTTGCAATGCTGGTTTTCTGGCTGCAAATTCTTTTAGCTTTTGTTTATCATGAAAGATTTTTATTTCGTTGTCATACCTGAAGCTTAATTTTGCTGGATACAGAATTCTTGGTTGGCATCCATTGTCTTTCAGTGTTTGAAATACATTGTTCCAGGATCTTCTCGCTTTCAGTGTCTGTGATGAAAAATCCGCTGTTAACCTTATTGGTTTACCCCTGAATGTAATCTGCCTCCTTTCTCTTGTAGCTTTTAATATTTTCTCTTTGTTCTGTATATTGGATATCTTCATAACAATGTGTCTTGGCGTTGGTCTACTTTGATTTTGTATGCTCGGTGTTCTGTATGCATCTACAATTTGTATATCTGTTTCCTTTTTTATTTCTGGAAAGTTTTCTGTAATTATTTCATGTAGTAGATTACACATTCCCTTGGTTTGAATCTCTGTGCCTTCCTCTATCCCGATCACTCTTAAATTTGGTTTTTTAATGTTATCACATATCTCTTGGATGCTTCTCTCGTGATTTTTAACCAGCCTATCAGAGTTGGCTAGACTCTTTTCAAGATGATATATTTTGTCTTCATTATCTGACGTTCTGGCTTCTACTTGCTCCACTCTGTTAGTGATACTCTCATTTGAGTTTTTAATTTGGTTTATAAGTTCCTTCATTTCTAAGATTATTGTCTGATTCTTTTTTATAATCTCTATCTCCTGATAAAGATGCTTAACTTCTTCTTTTATCTGTTTTTGTAATTCGTTCTCAATGTGTTCTTTTGCTGCTTGAATTTGCTGTCTCGTATCCTCTTTAAGGTTCCATTCCATCTGTCTAAGGTATTCCTTGAGGTCTTTATATGACCATTTTTCTGATGAATCTATATTCTCCTGGATATTTAGGCCTTCCTGCATTGTTTGTACTCCTTTCCTTCCTTGCTTTTTCATATTGCTTCTTGTTCTGTTTGACTACTGAGTTGTTGATTACTCCTATAAATTTATTTGCTGCTTGGGAGGAAAGGTATTATAGGGGGAGGGAATAAGTCACCAAAGAGAATGAGAGTAAGCAGGCAGAATTCAAGGAAGGGGGAATATGAGAATTGAAAATAAATGCAAAGACAGAAGAAAAGAAGAGAGAGAGAAAGGAAACAGAAAATTAAAAAGAATTAAAAAGAAATCATAATCACAATAATAAAAATGAAAATTAGTATTAAAAAATAAAATAAAATGAATTAAAAAAATTTGGGGAAAACAACAACAAAAACAAAACAAAACCAATAAAAAGAAAAAAAAGAAAAGAAAAAATTTTTAATACATGCAGTCTTTTAGACTCATCAATTCAGATTGTTAACTACAATTCTGGTATGAGAGAGATCATCCATAGTGTGAATAAAACAGGAGACCAGGGGGGGGGGGGGAAATACATGCAGTCTTAGAGTTCGATTCACTATTCTTCCAGTAGGTGGAGCTGTGCCCACCGGGCCACTCTTCTCCTCTCAGTAGGCGGGAGCCAATCGCTGTGCAGCAGCTCTTCCTCCTGGACTGGGCGGGTCTCTAATCCTGAGTGCACCGGTGATGCTCACCACAATATTGGCTACACACCAAGTCTGCTGTTCCTGTGAGCCCTGTTTTCAAGAACGCCTGGGCACATTCTCCCTGTTTGCCATTCCCTTGGACCCTAAGTTTGTAGAGCTTGGGGCTGAGAACCCCCAGCGAATTTGCTTGCCCTCTGGTAGCCACGCCCCTGGAAGCTGGTGCAAGAGACCTCAGTTGTCAGCACTGGTGATAGCGGTAGCCGGAATTCCGCGCCGCGGGTCCCGCGCCACTCCTGATTCCCCCCGTGCAAGAGCCGGGCGGGCGGGGCCTTTAGCAGCGCCCGGCAGGCGGGGACTGTCCACACGAGCGTGGGGTTGGGGGTTGGGGTGGTTGTTTCCAGTGCCAAACCGCCAAAGGCGGCTCACAGAGCTGGGAAGGCAGGACCCAGCCTTCCGTATGCTCGCTGCAATGTGTGAGCAGCGGTTTTTCGGCTGAGCCGGCGGGACTGCGCCCCCCGCGGGAGCTGTTCACACGAGCGCGGCGGGGCAGGGGTGGGGGGGTGGGGGTCGTTGTTCACAGCGCCGAGCCGGCGGGGGGGAGGGGGTGGTTGGAGGGGGTGGTCGTTTGCAGCGCTGAACCGCCTCTGCGCTAGGCCGGCTGGGGCCCAAGCAGGCTGTGGCCGTTTGTAAGTACCTGCAAAGTGTGGGCAGCAGCGGGAGTTCGGCGTTGGCCGTGAGTTCCTGCTGAGTTTCACTCGCTGAGATTCACTCGTCTGGGACAAAGTGACCCCTCTAATAGACTTACTAATTCCCGGCAGGTCTCCTTTCAGCGGAATTTTGCTAGAAGTCCCTCAGCAGGCCGCATGCAGGTGAATTAATGGTCCTCTCTGCTCCCGTTACTGCGGAGGCATTGAAAGTGCTGCCTCCTTGCCGGCAGCCATATTGGGTCCCCCTATCCCTGGATTCTTCATGTATCCAAGTTAGTATTTGTTTTGTCAACATACTGTAAGCCACTTTTTCAAAACCTGGCCTTGTGTGTTCTCAGGCTACCCAGGAGTTACACTAAAGGGGCAATTGGGAATATACAAGTGATGTCTGTTTTCCAAAACAACCAACAGAACACCATATACTTAGCAATAGAAAGCCTGCCTTGGCTAGCTAGAGTAAAAAAAAAAAAAAAAAAAAACGATAGGAAAAATGATTTCCACTTACTGTGAGAAAAAAGATTTATATTTACATAATGGCACAAAGTCTGCTCAGAAAATGTGTTTTACATTTAAATAAATAGGAAAATAAATGACTTTCTTAAAAAATGCAGATTAGTAGCAAATCTTTTCAGGTGGAAAGGCCAATGAAGAGCAACATTAAAAGATGCTTGTTGGTGAACCACAAATCACTGCTGTAAACCTTTTTATTTTCTTGCATTTGACCCCAAATAGCTTAGACATCTGTAGCAATGCTGTCAAATGAGAACATGAGTAAACGTATGATGTATTTTATACTGAGTGTTAAGGTTAACAAGAGATAATGCCTCAGTTACATATGGTATTTGTGTGTATGTGTGTGTGTGTGTGTGTGTGTGTGTGTGTAAAATCTCAAAGCAAAATCTGGTATATGATTCAGTGTTTCATATCCTTCAAAATCTACTAATCATATTTAAATGATATATAGTCCTTTGTAACCAAGGGTGTGTCTTGACTTTTAATTTCATATTTAATCATTCCCAGATTTCTTCTTATATACATGTATGTACTCTACACAACTAGTTCATAGTTTATTTAGGTATGGGGGAAATAAACTTCTTAATCTAAGATTCATATGTTAATTATTTCTTATATTTGCTTGATAAACTCATTCACTAAGCCCAAAGGAAGAATTCATTGCCAAGCAAGTAAAGAGAGTTTCTTAAAGAATTCATAGTCAGAGCTGGGGTTGTGGCTCAGTGGTAGAACACTCGCCTTGCGTGAGTGAGGCATTGGGTTTGATTCTCAGCACCACATATAAATAAATGAATAAAATAAAGGTCCATCAACAACTATGAAAAAGAAAATGAAGTCATACTCAGATGGACATAGTCACTTGACTATGGATTGTGGTCAAAAGAACTGTGAATCAAGAAGACTAATAAACAAATAAAAGCCTAGTGATTCATAAGACTGATTATAAAAAACCAGGAGCTGACAGCAGCAATCCCCAAAGCCACCAGTACTTCATTTAAAGTTTGTGTAGGACCCTTCAGCACCTGTTTGATGGTAATATTTAAGTGTTCCTTTTATTCTTGTTTCATTTTTTTTGTAAAAAATAGTAATCCTAAATTATAAAGAATTGATACCAAAAACAATAATTTTATGAAGTATTTCAGATTGTAATCTGATCAATTTGAGGAGTAATGCCACATGTAGATCATTGTGGGTCTCTTTTCATACATTATGGATTTTTTTTCTGAAACAGTATTGCCAGATATTGACATTTATAGGTGTGTTAAACAAAACAAAACAAAACAAAACAAAACAAAACTCTTATTAAAAAAAACTTCCCAGGCTGGGGCTATAGCTCAGTGGCACATGGCTGAGCACTTGCCTTGCATGTGTGAGGCACTGGGTTGATCTTCAGCACCACATAAAAATAAACAAATAAAATAAAGACATTCTGTCCATCTACAAATATAAAAAAATCATAAAAAGAACTTCCATATATTATTTCCTTCCTCCATCACAAAAACCTATGTTGAATGCAGAATTCCTAAGAAGAATGTTTTGCACACTCTCTCCAACATTAAGTGACCTCAAATTTTCTGACTAATTAAGATTTGAAAATAGATTTTTTCTTTTCTGCTTGAAGGAAGCTAAACAGTTTTCCCTGAGGAGTGCTACCAACTTAAAGAGGTATTCATATCTATATTTAATATCCCCTGGACATCAGGTTATAAAGGTTCACATTGATGTGATCGTGGACCAGACAGTTACTCTAAGGAATATCTGGTCAATATCTGCATTTTGGCAGAGTTTTCCTTCTGCTAATTATTCTTTCCTTTATTTATCAACATTTATTTTAAAAGAATGCATTCATATACATATGTAAGTGTTTATATGTGTCTCTGTGTGAATATATAATATTTTATTTCAACCAGTGCTTTGCTCTGCTTCATTGTCACCAGCTTTGTTCTTTTTTGACACAAATGAAGTTCATGATGTGACATTTTCTCCTATGACATTTTTTAAGTGAAAGAGAAGGGAGGAAAGTGAAATATATCTTGTCCCTTCAATGAATATGGCTTGTTTACATCCCTTACCTGTTTTTTTTTCCCTTTCATCTCTACCAAGACAGTATTCCTTAGCATAATAATTTTATTAGGTCCAAATAAGTTAAATAATATATACAAAAACACACAAGCAATAAGTATCCTAGATTTGAGCATATTTCTGAAGTGACTAAGTTTGTTTTCTTTCTCATAGAATGTTTTTATCCTTAAAAACCCTCCAAGTAAAATAACTACTGTGACTTATGACTCACACATGATTCAATTGTAATGAACTTAAAAGAGAGGCAACTTTATTTTCTACAACATGATTTTTATCTTTTTCAAACTCTATTTCACTCCTTTTTTTTTTTTTTTTTTTTTTTGATATGGAACGCTTCAAGAATTTGCGTGTCATCCTTGTGCAGGGGCAATGCTAATCTTCTCTGTATCATTCCAATTTTAGTATATGTGCTGCCAAAGCGAGCACACAATTTCACTTCTTATTGAATGTTTTCTTTAATGGTCGGGTTGTCCAGAGAAACAGAAGAAGTGTGATGGATGGCTAGATAGAAGCACAGGATAAATTTATTATAAGGAATTGGCTCACCTGACACAGAGACAGAAAAGTCCCTTGGTCTGCTGTCTGAGAGCTGGGGACCCAGGAAAGCCAGTGGTATAGTTTGAAGGCATAAGAATAAAGAGTGCTGAAGACACGAAAAGATCCATGTTTTGACTCAGTTGGCAGAGAGCTCATTAACCTTTCACAGCCTTTTTTTCTATTTAAACCCTCAACAATGGATAGGATAATGGCAAACCCATTAGTTGCTTTGCTTAGTCTGGTTTATATACAGTTGTGTATTTGTTGCTTAACAATGGGATCCCTTCTGAGAAGTATGTCATTTGGGAATTTCATTGTTGTACAAAGCCATAGTGCACTTACACAAACTAAAACAGCTATGATGTCACTAGGTGACAAAACTTTGTGGGACTACCATGATATATACAGATCTTTATTGAATTAAATTTCTTTATGGAACACCTGGCTGTACTGACTTCCAGAAATATCCTCACAGACATGCCCAGAAATGATGTTGTGTTGGATTCCTCTTGGGCCCATCAACTAGACACATAAAACTAAGCCTCACACCTGATAAATAATAATATCTACTAATCGTTGAACAGCTCATAAAGTTAACGTGATCACGTGATTATTGTCATCATCATATTATAGCTGAACACACCAAGATTTGGAGATCATAAGTGATCTAGGCAAGATCACATCCAGTACTTTCAATTAAGCTGAAATAAAACTTGTTGTTTCACCTTGAAAGGTTCTAAGTTCTTGAAGGCTTTAAATAATGTCTACAACTTATTTTCTTACCAATCTCCTTTAGGGCTAATTTCTTGTCCAGCAGGGATACAGAGGAAACAGATGATCTTGCATAGATCTCATATAAATTATCCTGTGCATGTTGTATTGTTGTATGGTGCTACATGCCCTCATTCCTATTTTTCACCAACTCACACTTTTTTCTCCTTCAGGGATGTACTTCCATAGGAAGCCTACCAAGAGTGACCATTCTGCTTCTGCTCATCCTCTCTTTTTTATGCTTCTGTTATCCCCTGTCCTCTCCTGTATGTGTCCATTCTCATGAAGTGCTGCTTTGTTGATAATATTTCCATTGACTGTGGCCACTTTATCTAAGCCTCACACGGAGGTTGCATAACTCTAAGCTGAATTCATGTTTGGAACTCTGGCAAACAGTGAAATTATGGTAAGATGGCACCTAGGCATGCTTTAACATGAAATGAGCAAGGAAAAAACTTACCCTCAGTGAGTACCAGTTGAGCTATTTAGGCAAGTTTACCATGGATAAAGGAACATTATAATTTATAACTCTGAGGACAATGTAAATTCTCTAAACATTAATTATGCATTAGAATTCTTTTCCCTTTGTAATATAATAGCATTTTATTTCTAACAGCATTTATGCTATTAGATTTATAGCAGATATGAAATTTAGTGAACGAGCATTTCTATTAAGAAATGAGTGTATTCTATTTGGTAAAAATTATGTCATGCATCTGTCTATTGTTCCATAATGTATAATGCAATTTCACAAACATTATCTCATTTGAGCCTCACAGAATCCCTGAGAGAAAAGTAAGGAAGAATATGCTATAGGAAGAACCCTCCCAATCTCCTTTCCTTTCCCCCTGCCTTATCTCTTTTTTTATATCTGTTTCCCACTTCCTTACTATGCATTTCATAATTCGGTAAATTGTAATAACAAACTTTGGATAAGTCAATGCTACCGTTTGCTTCATTGGGGGTATTAGTTTATTAAAATTCACAAATAAACATAAAAGACACAGAACATGTTGTGTTTCAGCTTATTAAGGAAAATTCTTTGCTTTATCTGATTCAATTTCCATTATGTTATTTGTTTAATATAAAAAAATCCTAAAATTTGATTTGCACTGCTCTAACAGGGGCTTTGTATTAAACTCAATAGCTATCTTGTTTGAAATTGTCTTTCATACACCATAACGAAAAGACGTTGTGATTTGGTGGTGGGTGATTTATGTTTTTTAGTTCATTAATGGAGAAATTTGGACAAGCAAAGGGATGGAGGAGCATTCTGCAGGAGTTGCTGGGGGAATAGCAGAAAGCTGCATATTGCTTTGCTACAGATCATATTTGAGTGGCTGAGATTTCACTGCCCTGAAGCAGGTTATATTACAGTCCATTTATTTGTCAGGGTAGGATTTTATTAGCAACCAGTTGCAGACCTTGCATGAGAATGAATCTTCTCACAGCCTGAGTATAGGAGACTAATGGAGTTCAAAATCACACTGCGCTTGAAAGCTTTAGCCCAGGCTCAGTGAGGTGAGGAGGTTGAAGTTAATGTTCCATTCTGCTCTGCTCAGATGAAGCTGATAACAAACACTACATGGGTGTATGTGTTTTCTTCTCAGTCCGTTGGTGTGGAGCACTAGTTCTCTATCTATTTCAGCTTATCCATATTTTGTTCTGATGGTAAATCAAAGTTGTAGCTTGGAACTGAAAGGAAAATAGTGAATTTAGCCATTTTAGAGGAGGGAGAAAAATGATCAGGTTAGGCATTTGTTATAAAACTGAAAAATTGCACAAAAAAACTTATAGCAAACTCAATCTCTTCAGGCCACAAGAGGGTCAACTGACGACATAAAAGTTTATGCAAAATGTGGCCAGATTACTCAGTGGGAGCATCCTATTTAAGAGGCTAATATTTTAATGATGTCTTTTTATAAGGATAACAAAAACTGATAAAGTTGGTAAATTATTTAAGAGTGATTCTTCGTTAGAAACAATGCTCATTTATTTTGAACACCATCTAAATAACACCATCTACAGCAGGAAATGATAACCTTCTTCAATTTTTGCTGAATATTTAAGGATATTCAAATTACCAGATTTTACTTAGGACCCATGAATTCAATGGTGAATCTCATTAAAAAATAATCCAGTACAACTGACAGATTGAGCATTATATTTTTTCTCAGGTGTGGCATGGTGGGCGGTAGTGTCCTGAGAAGGACACAGAGGTAAGGAAGTGTCATGGTAAAATATGATACTGACAGGGACAATAAGCCCAGCAACAGCTTTGGGAGTTTTTGAGAGAGCAGTGGTGGATGGTGCAGAATCACTTTGTATCTCAACACTGAATATCACCTCTTTTCAAAGACTAGTTTATTCTGTAGAGGAGAGGACTCTACAATTTAAAAAAAAGCAAACAGGGCTGGAGTACAGCATTTGCTTGGCAGAGATACAAGTCCTGGGTATGATCCCCAGCACCAATAAAATAAAATAAAGGCAAATAAAAAGATTACTACTAAGAACCTCAGTATCTAGGGTGTAGAACCCTGCTTCTTCCAACACCTTAATAAAAGTTGTAACCTAGAAAATAGAGGATGGTCCTGCAGGATAAACTTATTGTGCTGCCAATTGTATAAAACTATAGCAAATATGATTAAATACAGTACACAACACTTGATAATGATAGTAAATGGCTGTAACTGGTTTATGCATTTATTACACATTATTCTTTTTTCATTATTTTAAAGGCTTCAGTAATCCTTCTAATTATAAAAAAGTTTATTGTAAAACAGAGTGTCCTATTGCTTTGGAAGCAGCCTCATGCATCTTGTGTTGATTGTGTCTTTTGATTGCTTCAGAGGCCATGTGGAGTAATGGGCATGTAGCCGCTAGGTTTATGCAATTATCTCTATTTCCATTGGTTGTTCAAAGACCAATGAAGCCATCTAGTGATGCATCTCTCAAAATGTATCATGAATTGCTACACAACTGTGTGTATACATTGTGTGATGATAAATTGAGGTTATTAACATAATCATAACCTCACAGTTATCACTTTTGT
Source organism: Callospermophilus lateralis (assembly GCF_048772815.1). Lineage (NCBI taxonomy): Eukaryota > Metazoa > Chordata > Mammalia > Rodentia > Sciuridae > Callospermophilus > Callospermophilus lateralis. Next base: position 40,041,371 of record NC_135306.1, read on the forward strand.
GGTTAGGACACTTTGCATCAACTGTCTTAACATTTTTCAAGATGCCACTTTCCAAAGTTTAGGAGATAAAAGAAAACTTAGAGGAAGACATTCTCACTAAACACAAGTGATGACAGAATTGTGGCCCTTATGGTTAGCTGCTGTGGAAGACAACCTACCACCCCACCTCAAAGACTCTTAGAGAATTACCAAAGTGGTAAAGACTAGGGTCTACCTCTGTGACTTTTGAATCTATTAATTACTATCAGATATAACCAACCTCTTAACATTCTTCTCCTTCAGACACCCAGTCCAGTGGATCCTGGAACTTTGCAGCCTCTGCAGCCAGCTCTTCCTTTGGTATATCAGTGCAAACATATCCTCTCAGATACCTGCCTTCATTTCAGAAGAACATAACCTGAGAGACTAAGTTACTTTGATATAAAAAACTGTCTCATAAACCTACTCACAAGGATCTTTACACACACAAAATTTACCTTCAGTGTATAACCTAGAAAATCATATTTCTTATCATAATATCCAAACTCAATTTTAATACTTCCTCTCTGCATGTTTCTGTAGTCTTCTAACTTTAATAGAATACAGTTCTTCTCTGAGAAATTGCTTTTTATCTTGCCTCTCTTGAAAAAAGCAGGTGTGTATTCAGCATACTTCAAGCTCAGGGTTTGAAGATGGAGCTGATTTCCATCATCCTTGCATGTTCTGCACCTCCCAGGTCAAGACTACCTGCCTTTTAAAATGCTTGATTCACAGAATATCCTCTGTCCTTCTTTCACTGCTGTCTGTCAGTTTCTTTGCCATTCCTCATGATTCAACAAAGATGTTGGCACCTGCCTTGAAATATTTCTTTATACTAAAGCTGGCTTCATGCTGGGTAGTTTAAATATGTATTTTAACTTCTAAGTGAAGAAGGCATTTTTTGACTTCTTCATGGCTAAGCACTCTTGGACCCTCTATCGATCCTACCCACAACCTAAAGAATTGCCATTTTGTCTAAATACTTCCACTTTGGTCTTTTCCAGCTGAATTAAGAATTTCATCATTGCTCTACCTTTTCCAAATAATTCTTTGCTCAAGTCTATTTTGTGCAACATCTTATGAATTTAATTTATTATTGCATTAATTCTTCACTATTTTAGGAAACATAGCATGCCATGAAGATTATTGACTCTGTAGCCACATCTAGGCTCAACTCCTGTTTCTGTACCATCCTTGATAGTTATGTTTGTGGTTAGAGCCCTGATCCTTGGGTTTCTGAACCTCTATATTTATTGCCTAGGGTTGTTGACTTTATCTTAAATTATAAAATATTGATAAAACTCCTTTTTCATTGTATTTTTATCCCATCCTTTTAGCAAAACTCAATATATGGATTGAATGCATTTTAACTATACCTGTGTCTGTCTAGCTGATATCTGCTGAAGCAACTTACATATTTGGTATCATTACAAATCCATGGTTACAAAACTGAAGTTTTTATTCTGTGGCTTTTCTATTATTATTTTAAAAAAAAAAAACCCTATTCCAAACTCTCTACCAATGTTAATTAATTTTTCGCTCTCAGGAAATTCCTGGCCCTTAAAATTTTCCTCCACATCTTCATTAAGCGATGTCATCATCTTTAAATAAAACAGTTAAAGGGTATTGGACCCTGGGCATGAGTTTTGTTAATGTCCCTCTATTAAATAAACTTTGTATTGCACTTGGAATTGTAATTCACATTACACTTCTAATTATAATTTGTGTTCTCTTGTAATAGAAGTGATGCCCTTCTTACTGTGTATGATTAATGCTGCCACTTATGTTTTGACACAGCTCTCCCACCACTTAGGATTACACGCTACTTGTTGTTTGTTTATTTCTGTGTTTATTAATGACTTTCTGTCAAATGAACACTGTCTATTGCCTTTAAGTGTTTTCACATATCTTGCCGCAAAAGAAAACAACAATCAAGCACCCATCTCTAATCTTGGACACTCACCCCTCCCTTCTCTCTTTCTTATGCTTCTTCATGAAAATTTCTGGGAAAAATCACTCTCTTGACTTCTTCGTCATTACTCACTGCTCAGTTAACTTCAGTTTGGCTTCTGACACATGGTCTCATGAAGGTCATCATTGTAAATTCATTTTTTTTTCCTCTTTGACTCCTGGGTAGCATTCACTGATTTCTTCCTCTTAAGATAATTTATTCACTCAACTTCAGTGACACTAGGTCCCCACTGCATCCTCTTGCTCTCTAACTATTATTTCTCCTTCTATTTTGCAGATTCATTTTTCTATCTATTCAACTCTTCAAGACTTGATCTCAGGTTCTCTTTTCAACCTCTACTCCCCTTCTCCAAAATTACATCTCTTTTGCTTTTTCATTAATATTTGAAATTTAAATGACTCATTTTGTATATTCAGCTTATATCTCCTCTCAAGTCTAAACCTTTATATCCACTTGAAATCTATTCTTGGAGGTTTTGGTATTGCTTTAAACTGAATATCTGCACAAATATACTCATGATCATTTCCTCAGCACCTGGATTTTCTTCTGTATCCCTTTTCTAAATTATTGGTAATGCCATTTATTCAGTTTTGTAAGTCAAAAAAAAAAGTTTGCTTCACCTTCATTTTCTATGTGGTACTCATTTTCCATTTCTTTAAATCATCTGCCAACATATCTTGATTTCACTTCCTTCTCTGTATTTCTATTTATTATTCTTTATTTTGCATCCCATCACCTCTCATCTTTATAGTTCATATAACCTCTGAACACATTTTCCCATGTCAGCTCTTACCCCTGTTCAATTAATTCTCCTTAATATAGCCACAATGATCACTTGTCTTCAAAAGCCAAATTTTACTATGTTACTCCATTCCCTCTGCTGCTAAAAACTTTCCAGTATATCCCAAATGCCTTTAAAATAAATGTCAAACCCATGACACGGTCTATAAAACTAAAGCATGTTATTATTCCCTGATAAATCTCTCCAATATTATTTCAGAGGATCCTTGAGCATTGTCTTTGGTGTTATATCACTTTTGTCTTCACAAACATGGTATGTCTCACTCTCCTACAAGAAAGGAAGGTAATATTCCCCTTGCCTGAGATATTCTTGTCTCTAATTTTCACTTAAATAGTTCCAGCATATTCTTCAAATTTGATTTATAGATTTAGATTACCTTGGACACTCCATATCTGGTGGGGACAAAAATTCTCACTGAAGAATTTATTTCTTGGAGAAAATTGCCATTTTTTATTATTTCATAATCATGTCACCCTATGTTGGTTTAACTAATAGCACTTATGCAATTATAATTCTCTATATGTTGCTATGAATCTGATATCAATTCTCTCAACTAAAACCTGTTTTGGGGCAGGGAAAGCATTTGTTTTTACTCACTGTTTTATTTATAAAACTGAATTTTTTTTCTATACTTCCAAAATATTTGGTTTCAAGGACAAATTTAGTAATTTGCTTTCTGTGCTCCAGTATTAGAATCTGTTAGTTTGAATTTTTTTTTCCAATCGCTTATGTTTAATATATGGTGTGATTTCTCAGGAAGCCCCCAATCAATGTAACCAACCCAGCCCATTGACATCTATAAAGATTTATGCATAAAATGAAAACATGGAAGACTGCACCAAAATCACCTTGATTACACTAATATTGTTCAGGTGAGTAAACCTGACTTTCAGTCATTTACAAATATCCTTGACTATACTGATCCACAAAATACTCTTACCCACCTAGTCAACCTATTGTGAGTAAGACAAATATTCTCCTACAAAGATCTTTGGGAACAACAAAAGAATAAATGTCCCTGGAGGTCACTCATACCTCAAAATATGGATAGAACTGAGACCAGCATTACAAGTATTTACCCCCATAATTATCAGTCTACTTCTCACAAGGGGGTTATGAATAAAAGAGAAACATTAAGTAGCCAAGTTCACATTTACAAACAAAACTAAAATAAAACAAAAGCTTCTTCTCCTGAGAAATAGTAACAATAAGGAATTCTCCCAGTTTATAATCTCTTCGATAAATTTATCACCAGATCCATCAATAGATTCGCTCATCTTTTGACTATTCTTGTGCTAGCAATTCTGACCTGGAAAATATTTTTTTTGATTGACATTCCTATAAGTTGTTTAGAATCCTATGTGGAGAAAGATGAACTAAACATATGTTTTGAAGAACATTATCAACATTTGAGTTTATGGTCAGTTGGGTTCTCAATAATTAGTAATTTTTTGTATTAACTGTAATTTTCCTAAAACCTTGAAGGCTGTCTCGGTTCATTCAATTTTAGCAGTTTCTTAATTTTCAAACTTGCAGTTCATATACTTTCTGTGGGATATGTGTTCCTCAATGTTTTCCCCCCTATTTTATAATGTGTTTATATATTTACTTTATTTTTTATTCTGTTCTATCTTAAAGGAAGAAATGCTATGCTACTGATGTCTCCCTCTAGGTTCCTCAGTATCTTTCTCTGCATTAGTTTCTTAAACAGTTTTCTATCCCCAGTTTAATATTCCTTGGTTCTTTTATTTCATCACCAAGTTTAATGTCTGAAACATCACTCTAAACTTTGCATCTATTACTTCATGTCTAGTGGTGACAAAAATACTCACTGAAGAATTTATTTCTTGGAGAAAGTTGCCATTTTTTAATATGTTGACATGATGTAAAAATGAATAATAATCATAATCAAAATATAATTATAATTTACACATATTTGACAAGTACTTCAACCAAATATTAAGATTCTTGGAGAAATAGTGAATTTACACATCGTGATTTGCTTCCTCAGAGGTAAGTATTTGTGGACAATCAATTTTTCATAAAGTAATTTCTGAATACCAAGATTGTGACCTATTAATGTAGGGAATCTCAGAGGATAATTTTGAAAATTTTAAATAATTCTGATATTAATAAGGGGTTCATTGTTTAAGAAATTTCTCAATTGTATCCTATATTGCCACAAAACTTTTAATGTCAGTTACTGTGGGTGGCCTTACCAAATATTATACTTCTAGCAAGCCACTGAAGATCACACAAGAGGCATTCTAGGGGCACGATTCTAGGGGCATAGTTTTCTTCTAATATCTTTGAATTTCCTATACCGTGGTATGCTTCTGCCCCGAATGCTTTTCAGCTCCTCTCAGAGTTTAGCCAAAAAAAATTTCCAGACTCATTGATATTTAAACTCCCCTTTTGATGTCAGAGAATCATTGATATCAGTTACTTTCTTCTACTGCTGCTGCTTTCTTCTTTTGCTAAAGAGGATACAAACAGAAGTAATGCATCCATTTTCACATCACTGTAATGACTTTCCTTTGATTCTGTCCTGCAGTTTTGCCACCAGCATCTGTTTGACAGCTTTGATAAGAAGAAACGTTGATTATAACATTAGATAATTAGAGGAACTGTTGGCCACAGTGTAGTATATCCCACAAGTTGTAGAACATTCAAAGTTCAGGAGAGGTGACGGCAGGTAGGTTAAGAGCGTTGTTTGGGAGCTGCGGTTGTGGCTCAGTGGTAGAATGCTTGCCAAGCATGTGTGAGGCACTGGGTTTGATTCTCAGCACCAAATATAAATAAAGGAATAAATAAATAGATAAAATAAAGGTCCATCAACAACTAAAAATAAATTTTTTAAAAATGGGGTTTTTGATGATGTGTTACAACTCTTGTCCTTGTGCTGTTGCCTATGTTGCTTTGGCCAATGAGAAATCACATCATAGCATGTAAAAAATGGATCATTAACAGTGTACCTTAATATGTCATGTGTATTTATCTGTAAGTGCACAGAACAAGAAATAAGTTTAGACATGAACACTGTTGCTATAAAATGCTACCAATGTTCCGGTGGTGTTAAGCAAATTAGAAGCATGTCTATGGAACAGAAAAAAAAAAAAATATATATATATATATAATATCACAATATCCTTATGTGCTAGCAGTAATCCAGATCATCCATATGACTTTAACATTGCTTATTGTATTTTCAAAGATACAAATTCTCTGAAGTTGAGTGTGGTTATTTTTTCAAACAAACAAACAAACTCAACATTTAACTATCATATGATAAATGCTGGGAATTTATCACAAAGAAATGAAAACTTTTGTCTATACAAAAACATGCACACAAAGTTTGCAGCAACTTTATCATGACAGCCTCAAATTGTTGATAACCAATGTCCTTCAAAGGGTGTACAGTGAGTCTGTAGTTTGTCTTTACCATGGAATAAAGCAGCAATCTGAATGAGTCCAGAGAATGAGGTTAAGTAACAAATGCCAATTGTAAAAGGCTACATAATGAATCATTTCACTTATATAGCTTTGTTGAATTTACAACATTATGAAAATGGAGAATAGATTGGTAGCTACCCAAGTTTGCCAAGGAAAAAGTATGGGCCAGGGGTGGGTGTGGTTGTAAGAATGGAAAATAAGGAATTCTATTGGTGATAGAAATTGATATCAATATCTTAGTTGCAATCTCATGCTATAGTTGTGCAAGATGTTATCAGCGGAGAAGGTTGGGAAAATGAGGGCTGATTGTGGTGGCACACACAGGTAATCCTGGCATGGGAGCCTGAGGCAGGAGGATTGCAGGTTCAAAGCCAGCCTTAGTAATTTAGCAAGGCTCTAAGCAACTTAGCGAGACCCTGTCTCAGAATAAAAAAATAAGAAGAGCTGGGGATATGGCTCAGCAATAGAGTGCCTCTGGGTTCAATTCCCAGGAAACAGCAACAACAAAATAGAGGTTGGGAAAATGACACATGTGATCATTAACATTATTTCTTACAACTACATGTAAATCTGCTATTATCTCAAAATTTAAAATCTAAGTAGGTATGATGAAAAAGAGAGTTTTAAATACTTAGTTGAAAGAAAATAATTGGGTATGTTAGTTTTGACATAAATGCTAGGATTTCCCTTTTCCTAAGACTGAATTTCATTGATGTATATATCCCATTTTCTTTATGTAATCAATTTATCAATTAACACTTAGGTTGGTTTCCAAAACTTGACTATTTTGAATGATGTTTCAATGAATGTAGAAATGTAGCTATCTCTTTGAGATCCTGACTTTAATTCTTTTGGATATATACTCAGAAGTGGAATTGTTGCATCATAAGGTTGTTTTATTATTAATTATTTCAGGAGCCTCCAAATGTCTTCCACAGATGCTACACCATTTTTCTTTCCCACCAACAGTGCACATGGGTTCCAGGGTCTGTTCAAATCCTTTGCCATATTTTAGTTGGGTGAGTTGGTTTTGGTTTCGCTTTAAAGTTGTAGGAGTTCTTTATATATGTTGGAAATTAACTCCTTATCCAATAAATGATTTGCAAATATTCTCTCCCATTCCGTGGGTTCCATTTGCATTTTACCATCTGTGTGCTTTTCTGTGAAGAAGTCTTTTAATTTGATGCAGTCTCACTTGTTTATTTTTGCTTGTGTTTCCTGAGTTTTTGGTGTCATATCCAAGAAATCATTGCCAAGGCCAATGTCAAGAAGATTTTCTTTTATGCTTTCTTCTAGGAATTTTATAGTTTCAGGTCTTACGTTTAACTTTTTCATACATTTGAGTTGATTTTTTGTTTTTGTTTTTGTTTATAAGCCAGGGCTAAGTGAAGTAAGTCAGTCACACAAGAGCAAATACTACTTGATCCCCCTTATGTGGGTATTAATAGCAGCCAAAGTCATAAATCTGGAATACAATAGTGGTTTGCAGGTGTTGGTGGTGGAGAGGGAAGGGAAGTTGTTAAATGAATATAAAGTTTCAGTTATTCTATGTGAGAATAAATTTTAGGTATATGACATAAATATGTTATCTACCATAATACTATATTGTGTAATTAAAATTTTGAAATAGACTAAATTTCTTATTAAATGTTATTATAAAAAAAAACAGGAAAAGGGAAACCTTGAGAAGTGTTGGATATGTCTTTTTCCTTGGATTGAAAAGGGTATCACAGGTGTTTACATAAAGGTCCAAATTTATCAAATTGTTCACAATGAGTATATGCAGTTTCTAAGCAAAATATACAAAATCCGGTATATTGGTTTCCTTATTTGTAAGGCCAGGGGAGAGTGCCTCTGGGGTGTTATAAGTTATTAATAAGGTCTAAGTATTAGACAAAGCCCTAACCCTCTACATTCTAGGTTAAATAATTATTATTCAACTTCTCAGGAGCTCTATTTTGGTAAAATATCACACTGAATACAATAATGATTTAACAAAGACCCGTATCTGTGGCTGTTCAATACACATTGGTTTTTATAAATCAGTTGATAATTGATAAGGAAGGAAATGTGTTTATTTTATTTTATATGCCATATCTGGTTTTGTCAGGCTAGCAACAATAGAGTACTCATCTGACCAGGACCTAATCAACTTTGAAAATATAGGAGAAATTGTCATATAAAAGTTGAAGATTTCTTGATGCCTCATATTATTATCAGATTTAGGGATAGGAAACTTAAACTCTAATTTTGTTAAACCAAACTATGCAAAACTGTGACTTCTACAGTTACATGAATATTAACTAATTTGTTGACTGGTCATAGGATTTTTTTATGTGACAGCAAGATTGTTATCACATAAAATATTCAAATCCATGACCATGATTCAGTGCCCGGCAGAGGCAGGCTGACTAGACTTTGTGTAATTGTGGTGAGGTTTGCTAAGCAATGATCTTTTGCCTGCACATGTAAGTGTTAATTTGCTCTTTCATCCACATTTTGCTTTGCTTTGCTTTCTTCCTTATTTATTCTTCTGTATTTTATGGCATTAAGACCGCTCACCAGTTGGGCATGGTGGTGCATGCCTGTAACCCCAGTGACTAGCAAGACTGAGGCAGGAGGACTATAAGTTTGAGGCCAGCCTCAGTAACTTAGTGAAACCCAGTTTCAAATAAAATAAATAAAAAGGACTGGGAATGCAGCTTAGTATAAAGTGCTTTGGGGTTCAATCACTGTGTTGAAAATAAACATTAATTTAAAAAAAACTCTCCATAATTAAATACGTGTCTTATGTTCCAAATTTTGTCATGCAAATTTGCATGTCTATATAATTTAATTGAATCATGGAATAGCTCCATAGATTTACTAGATTTCCTAGAAATGGACCGTGAGATTCTATTTAGAGGTTGTATCCAATTCTTTACATTGACCAATTCTTCTATTCTTAATTTGGCATACTAGCCTCTTTGAAAGAGATCACAGGTGAGTCACTGAGGGATGAAGACAGAAAGCACTTGGTCAACAATATGACAGCCTGCAAAGTATTCTCAGACTCACAGCCACTTGTAAAATTTAGATTTTTCTCTGTGTCATACAACTAGAAAGCTGAAAACTCACTTGAAATTAGAATGGTATATTCTTGTTCTGTTTTGAAATAATAATACCAACTGTGTAGAGTTGTTGGAGGTAGTAAGCATAATTATATATGTAACAAGCTTTGTACCATGACTTTCAAATAGGAGAAGGTCTACCCAATACAATTTCCCTTAATGTGTAGGCAGCTATAACTAAGAAGTTCTATTTGTTTTTGCAATGTGCCCCCAGAAGTTCATAACTGTGTCACAGCCTGAAAAATATTGGCCAATGTTGCCCCAGGCCAACGGGGAGAGTCCGACACTTTATGCTGCAGCATGTCACACAGCAGGCAATTTAAGATTCTAGGTTCTGAAATCCATCTCTCGAAATAGTTCCTAGAATAGATATAGGATGTTTATTTCAAGAAATTCAAACCAATCTTTTACCCTACCTCATTCATTCTCACCATGCACTCATGAGAAATGAGAAGGTCAAATAAAACCAACTTTAGATTTTTGATATGTAGATTTGATAAGTGATTTATTCACAAATACAATGTTGAATGCATCCCAAGCTTCTAGTTCCCAAGTCTTTGCAGTGCTTTTTGACTTAATGAATTAACTAATTCCTTTGTGAAGAAGGCAATGATTACTTGCCATTTTTTGGCCCTTCTGGATGCAGCAGTTTGAAAGTGTGATCATTTATCTTGCATGTGTTCACAATCATGGTCACCAGGGGCTTTTGGGATTGCAATTCAAATAAACTACATAGATTCCTGAACCAAGCATTAGCATTGCCAGTTTTAAATCACTTTTTCTATGTAAGAAATAATTTCACAGGGCATGTCGATTAAAAATTCCACCTCTATCATGTTAGTGGAGAAGATTTGTGAATATTTCTTTATTATAGTTTCTAAGAGCAGCAATATTGCTGCAATGCACATATTTTTCACTCCAATGTATAGTAAAGTTTACTTAAAACTAATATATTAATAGCAGTTTTATTTAAATTTTAAATAATAATAAAAAAAAAACATTGCTTGGAAACAGCAAGTTCTCTCTCAGTAGAATTCCATTTGTTGCCTTCAGGGATATCAGATATTCTTAAGGATTTTGTTAATTCATCAAATATAAATTATTTCCAGTAATTGGTCAAACAAGTTGAAATGAAATAAAACCAGGGTCTTAACATCTGCATGTGGATAGATGCAGTTGTCTTTTAAAAGAGGCATTGTATATTTAATGAAATTTTGAAATCACTCAAAAAATAACTGGAACATTTTGTAGTGCTTACCAAATTGTCGTTGCTGCTGTGCTGTTGGATTTGTATTATCATATGGACATGTCTCAAAGTTATTAAAAGTTCAATTTCATACCATCTCAATAAAGCAAATAGAGCAAAAATGTTAGCCACATGAATATTGCATATAAAAGTTTATTAGTCTGCTAAGTGTGCAATAGCATTTTCTGCAAAGAAATGTGCAGATCTTAACTATAAACACATTAGTTTTAAAAGATGCTAATGATCTTTCACTTAGTTGTAATCTTTTTGTGGATGGAGCTTCCAGCTTCAATGTCGATGCTGCTGAGTAGGGTGGTGGTTGCTGAAAGCTGGGGTGGCTGTGACAGTTTCCTAAAAAATACCAGTGACGTTTGCTGCATTGATCAACTCTTTCTTTAACAGATGATTCCTCTGTGGTATGTCATGTTGTTTAATAACCTTTGACCCACAGTAAACCTTTAAACACTTGCCATCATGTTACCAACTAAGTTTAAGTAATATTCTAAGTCATCTGTCATAATGTCAACAATGTTTACAGAATTTTCACTGGGAGTACACTCCATCTCAAGAAACAGTTTTATTTTTCATATGTTAACAACTCCTTATCCATTCAAATTTTCTCCTGAGATTTCAGCAGGCACCACTATTTTTCTAGTTCTTTTGAGTCTTCTACCATATTTGCAATTACTTTGACTAAAGTTTTGAAACCTTCAAAGTTATCCATGAGGATTATGATCAACTTTTACCAAACTGCTATTAATGTTGATATTTTATGTTCTTCCAGGAATCACAAATATTATTATTATTATTATTATTATTATTATTATTATTATGTGGTGCTAGGGATTGAACCCAGGGCCTTGTGCATGCAAAAGCACTCTACCAACTGAGGTATCTCTTCAGCCCACAAACATTCCTAATGGTATTTAGAATTGTGAGTGTTTTCCAGGACATTTTAAATCTATTTTTTGCCAGATCCATCACAGGAACCATCACCTCTGGTAGCAATAGCCTTTTGAAATATATTTCCTAAATAATAAGATTTGAAATTCCAGATAAATTGTTTTAGCAAGTTTGAAAACAATATTAGTATATGCAATAGGTTGTATATCTCCACAAGAGATTTTAAGTGACCAGGTGCATGATCAATAAGTGATATATTTTGAAAGGAGTCATTTTTTTTCAAAGTAGTAATTCTCCCAACAGTTGGCTATGTATTCAGTAAAATATGTTGTAAATAGATAGGCTGTCATTCAAGTTTTGTTTTTCCATTTATAGAGCACAGGCAGAATACATTTAGTTATTAAGAGTCATAGGATTTTCAGAATAGGAAATAAGTACTAGTAACTTCAAATTAATGCCACCAGCCACATTAGCCCAAACCAAGAGAAACTGGCTGTCCTTTGAAGCTCTGAAGGTAGGCATAGACATCTCTCCAGGAATGAAAGGTCTGGATAACATTTTCTTCCAATAGAAGTCTGTTCTCTGCATAGAAAACCTGTTGTCAGTGTAGCCATCATTAATCAAATATCTTAGGTTATCTCATCTAAATAGTTTGCTACAACCTCTACATTGGCACTTTTTGCTTCACCTTGCACTTTTGTCATAGAAATGATTTCTTTCTTTAAATCTCATGAACCAATATCTGTTTAGCTTAAATTTTTCTCTTCAGCTGCCTTATCTCTCAACCTTCACAGACTTGAAGACAGTGGGAGTCTTACTTTGGATGAGGCTTTGGCTTTAGGGAATGTTTGATCTTCTATTCAGGTCACTAAAACTTTGTCCCTATCAGCAATTAGGGTCTTTCACATGCATTCATTGGACTAGCTCTTTAAATTTCCTTCAAGAACTTGCCCTTTGCATTCACAACTTGGTTGTTTGCTTTGGGGTTACCTAATGGTTCAACTGGCCTTTCTCACTTAGCTCATGAGTTAATATGAGAAATCTCTGATTCTTCCTTTCACTGGAACACTTAGAAGTCATTACAGGTTTACAAATTAACATAATTTCAATACTGCTATATATTAAGAATAGGGCAGCCCAAGGTGAGGGAGAGAAGTGGGGTCACCAGTCACTGGGGTAGTCAGAAGATGCATAAAATTTATTAAGTTTAGACTCTAAATAGTGATGTGGCAAAAGTCACTAATGACAGGTCATCATAACTGATATAATAATTGAAAAGCTTGACATATTTAGAGAATTTTCAAAATATGATACAGAGACAAAAAGAGCACATGCTATTGGAAGAATGGTGTCAATAGACTTGCTCAACACAGGGTTGCCACAATCTTCAATTTGTAAAAAACACACCAATTGTAAAGCATAATAAAGTGAACCATAAAAAAACAAGGTATGTGTAGGGTTAGTATTATTATTAGTAGTCGTGGTCATAGTAGTAGTAAGCTGAGATAAATTCATTATGGCACTAGTTCTCTTATCTGCAGAGAAACACTCTCAAGTATTTTAGTTTCCAGTTTTACTGATGAAGAGGTTAAGCATCTCATTCAAAGTCACACAGATTTTAAATAGCACTGTCAGCATATATCCAGAGCCAATGATGGCTCAGCTCTCTGGTATTATCTACTTATATCAAAGTCTGAAAAAATGAAGTCCATGTCAGCTACAGGAAGGGTCAGAGCCTGACTGAATGAAGAAGGCACACAGAGCAGGGAAGACGTATACTGTCTCCAGAATGATGCAATTTAATACATTTAGAGGACCATGTTCCAGGTCCTGCTGGTGTTGTTCTCGTGTATCATCTCATTTAGCCAACAAATTTAACCAAGAAAATTATTAGTAGTAAGGTGACTGCCACTCTAGTACAGGAAAATTGAGACAGCCAATTTTATTGGTTCTTTTTAATTATACATAACAGTAAATCCATTTTAATATAATTATGAAAGCATGGAACATGTTCTCATTCAGATCCCAGAACCTCTTCTTTCCCTTTCCTTTTCCCACCATTTGCTCCTTTCCCTGTATTGATCTTTCTGCCATCTAACCATAGTTACTACTATTTTTAAAATTAATTTGTTGTGTATGTACACAATGGTGAAATCCATTGTAGTCTTTTACTGTGGTGAAATGTATGTAGAAAAGAGATAGGAAAACTGAGACATGGCCACTTCTGCAAAGTCAAATAGCCAGCAAGTTAGTGAAGCTGGGGACTGGAGCTAGATAATCTGATTTTTGTTATTAACCTATCTTCATGTTATCTTCAGTTTTCTATGTTAAGGAACTCAGGCTTTAATATCAAACTAACTGGATTGTAAGTGATAATTAGGTGACCATTTACATTCTCTGAAAGCTTTCCTTTTATTTATTTTTTTTTTTTGGCTAACTTTGTTTTGTCTTGTTGCCTGGGGAGATACTTTTTGTTTTAAATGGATAGCAAACTTTGCTCCCTAGAATGTTGATTAGTAATATCTTTCAACTTCTCATAAGCCACGAGCACTTATTGTGTGGAAATAAAAAAGAAGACACAGCATTTGATGTGAGAGGGAAAAGCTGTAGGGGAGAGAGAGAAAAAGAGAGAGAGAGAGAGAGAGAGAGAGAGAGAGAGAGAGAGAGAGAGAGAGAGATGTTCCCTGCATGATTGGAAAAGGTGATGGCCCCTGGGAGACTGGGGCACTGGAGATTGTTTCCCTGATAAGAATCAGTGCCCAACACAGACAACCAAACCTGGGTGGCAATGGCAGTGTAGATGAGCAAGAAATTAAATTCTCAGTCTTATGAAAATGTTCTCTAAGTTCAAGATCAGCAAAGAATTGAGAGAAGATTAAGATTGTGAATCATGAATTATAAGGTAAAATAGAGAAAACAATAATGTTCCCTTACAAGTGTGCATGTGTGTTTGTGTGTGTGTGAGATGAGATTAAAAGTATAGAATAGATAGCACAGTGTTCAACAGTTTTAACTATTCAATAAATTATAGCTATTTTATTGATATTCTGTCATGCATGCTTGCTCTGTGGAATAGATAATTATTAAATGCCGAGAGTAATATCTTTTAGTCTTACATCCTAATATTACATGTCTTTATTTTTTATATTTTGTTATATCTTACTTATACTTATCACTAATATTGCCTCATATTTTTTTCTTCTCCCTACAACCCCACTAAACAATGATTATCAGTCTTAATGCAATGCAAATGTTGCAAGAAAATTTTTACAAAAAAATTTTTGAGACATAATAAAAAGTAACTTTTCATGAACTTTCAATGCCTTTGTGTTAAATTGATGTCTCTATACATGCTGTAAATTAACATTTCATTTTAGTATTGTTTCTGTCCAATCAAAATAGGTTTATTAGCATATATTTATTATGTATGAATAAAATCATGCATACAAATATTTCTTTTTTATCCTTCCAGCAGATGAAACAAATAGGAGTACCTAAAAGGCATGAGAAATAATCTGGCTGTAGTTCAGCTGTAGGGAGCCCATAATTCTTTTACTGTTAGACCTTCATGCCATTAAACTGTTATTGATCCTGCTGACAAGGGCAACAAGGCAGTGACATTTTATATCTCAAGATAAATAAATTACATTTAAAAATCATTTTCTTATATATTATGTATATCCAGTGCCAAGTATTTAATTTTCATATTTTCTCAGCTCTTGATTTCCTAATTCATCCAGAATTAATATACCCAGAAGTGAGATAAATGTGTGTAAGCATATACTGTGTTTTTAAAAGTAATGGTGTCTTCAATAAATTCATTCATCAAAAATGCTAGTTTAAGTTAAAAAAATCTAGTAAATTATATTAAGAATATAACAAATGCTTGATTTTATTTTTTGGTATAAATTTATTGTTTTTATTTTTAAGAGGAAATTATTAGTAGAAAATTTATAAATGATAGTAATAAATAAAATCTCTTTTACACTTTTTAAAAAATTTTGGTCTTCTTCCTCCATGTATATTTTATTATCCATTTATGTAATCTACAAAGAGGCCATATTCACCAATTCCCTTTCAATTTGGAAAGGGATAAATTTACTTTAGAAATGTATCAATCATAATACAATGTGTGAAAGGTAAATTTTTATATGTGTTAGTTTCTTTTAGTAGTCCTTATATTTTCTGTGAATATCCAAAATACAGTTTTGATCTAAGTTTTATTTCCAATCAATTACAATTCAGTACTAATAAATGACATTTTTAATTCTTTTCTCTCTGGATTCATTCACTTACTGAATGTGCCTATCACTGATTTATTTTAAAATGTAAGTTTTCTTTTTTTTTCTGTAAAAGAAACCTAAGATCTGTATCTATACAACTATACGAAGCTCAGTTGTTCAATCATCTCTACAATGATGGATCCAGAAGAAACCTCCTCAGATGGGACAACTCTATCCTAATGAAGCAAGCCAGCATTTTTTTCTGATATGTTTCTGTACTTTCATACAGCTTAGCAATGATGGGTTGCAGTTATTTTTGCTTGTTGTTCAGATTTCTCCTCTTTTACAATGTAATTTTCATTGAATTAATTGATTACTCCAATTAGCAAGAATCTTCTGTTCTTCATCATTGATATTGTCTTAAAGATCTTGTTCAAGCCATATTAATACCAGTAGTTAATAGATACTTGAGGATTTTGATGACATTGAAACCAAAACAAAGCCCAGTCTTTGGAAGTCTAATCTTGAGAATCATCAATTAGCACTATGACAATGCATTTGTAAAAATCTTTAAGTCTCCTGTGATTTCTTCATCTTTCTAGGACTGAAGAAGTTACCTTCTTTGGGCAAAAGCTTTTGGACTATCCCTGGTATTCTAGTATGTTGGGGGATATGAGGTTTTCCTCAACAGCTACTATGTTAATGCAGCGATGTTCAAAGGTAAAATGACTAAATTGTGAGCGTTGTAAACTAATCAATCCATTCTAGTTTGAATGGACTACCTGGGTGGTGACTGTAGGGATGGAGGTGGATGGCTGAAGAAGGTGGGTCACTAGAGGTGTGCCATAGAAGTGTTACTCTACCCTGTGATCTCTTCCTTTTCTCTTTTTCATTCTCTTTCTCTCTAAGCTTCCTAGCAGCCATGGATAGAGCAGCACTCGTCCACCATGCACTTCTGCCCTGATATTCTGCCTCACCTTGGGCTTAGAGCAATGGAGTCAGCTCACCACGGACTACACTTCTGAGTCCATGAGCCAAAATAAAGTTTTCCTTCCCTAAGTTGTTTGGTTGGGAATTTTGATCAGAGTGGTGAAAAGATAATATATATTCCTTTTGGACCATGAGCCTTCTTGCACCATTTACTACCAAGGATCAATGCTTCATATCAGACCAGACACTAGCAATATCAGAGCCACATCTAAATAAACATGGTCTCTGTGTTAATCAGCTTTCATCACTGTGACAAAATACCTGATAAAACAATGTAGGATCGACTTTTGCTAATGCTTTCAGAGGTTTTAGTCCATGGTTACTTGGCACCATTGCCTTTGGGTCTGTAGCAAGGCAGAACATCATGGTTGGAGCACATGGCAAAGGAGGACTTTTCACCTCATGGTAGTCAGAAAGCAAGAAGAGAGAGAAAATGGGGGGAAGCATTCCAATTTCTCCTTCAAGGATACAACCCAAATGACCTAATTTTTTCCATTAGGCCACACGTCCTAGGTTTCACCATTTCCCTATAATTTAATAGGCTGGTGACCAAGATTTTAATACATAGGCATTTCAGGACATTTATTCAGATAGCAGTCTGATGCTTTGAAACACATTAGTCAATTGTGAAATGTCCATAAATTTAACATAGCTTCAGGTAATTCTCCTAATCCTTGGCAATTATTTCCACGTTTTCATGCTAGAAGATACACTGTAATCGGTGGTGCCCCATCACTGGCAACTGCCATTGTCTCAGATGTGATGCCATGATAGGATGGTGTTTCTGCTGAGTCCCTCTGCTGGTCTTCATCTCTGTGTGACTTTTGTCATAGACTCCTGCTGACTTGCAATGTAACACAAGAACAAAAGAAGTCAATGATGTTATTATTGTAAACCCCTGAAATTTCGGGTGTTCCTCTTTTTAAAGATTCTCAGAAAAGGTTATTGGTTAGTGACAATATAAATCATTTACAATAAAGATAGTAACTAAACAAATTTACCTAATGAATAAATTCTTAATCACTATTAATTGCCTATACCATCTAATATATATTTAAAAAGTCAACAATATTAATTCCCTTTTTAAAATTAATTATAAACATTATCACCATTTGAATCAATTTTCATTAATACTTCAAAGCCATATATAATTTTTTTATAGTTTCCATTTCATCACAATGAAAACACTATCTATATGTATTCACTTTTTATCCTCATGCATTCCTCATCTTTCAAAGTAGTAAATCAAAACAGATGTGATAAAAGTAGAGAAAATATTCCCATTACTGATTGAGAAATGACAATATTCATTAGGTAGATTTAAATAAAATTTTTATATCAATTCAGCTTCTTTTTTTTAATTTATATAGGCAAAATTTACTGATATATATATATATATATATATATATATATATAGAGAGAGAGAGAGAGAGAGAGAGAGAGAGAACCAAAAATCAACTTGAACGTATTTTACAGATACCTTCATCGTTTTTATCTAAGGTAAAATTTTATTTTACTTATTGAAAAAACAATATAGCAACATGAGAATATTTTGTTCTCATAAAACTAAAATTAGTTTATGAAGAATTAAATTATATGCCAGAAATGTGAAAATGTACTATTTTTTTCTGAATGTGAGAAAAAGACAATGATGGACATTGCTGGGGTAGTATCTTACATTTGTAGATTATTGTGCACCATATCTTGATTATCACCTAAGAAATGCATTGGTAGTAAAACTAAAAAAGTAAAATGGTTTACAATATTGCTTACAAGAACCTCCAAAAATTATTGGATCATAATTTCAGTAGAAATTTTGAGATACTTCTGATGGAATATTATGTACAAATGTCAAAATATTGGCTCAGTTAGAAAAATACATAAAAAGGTGTTTGAAGCATTAAATTCTTCTCATTTTAATTGACTCAAAGACAAAAAAAGTCAAAATATTTATATTTAGGAAAAGAAAATAACTGTAATTTTTTTCCAGTTTAGGTTATTTAAATGGAAGCCTCCCACTTATGAGTGGGTTTTATTCTAAATAGTGATACACAAATCAGTTATTTGAAAATTGAAATGGCAATTTGTGTTTCTGTAATGCAGTAACTATTGGTTACATTGCTTAACTGAACAGCCCCTCAAACACTGGCCATATTTGGGTTTTCTTTTTTTCTTATTTATTTCTTGAACACCACTCTGTTCCATTAACAGAAACCTCATTGCAAAAGACATTGTACAAGGATACAAAAACAATACCATAAAGATACAAGATTTGCAAATGATACATCTGATGAGTTATAATATCTAGAATATGCAAAGAGCTTTTAAAAATCCAAAGTAAGAGTTGAGGATGTAGCTCAGTGGTAGGGTGCATACTTTGCAGGTATAAGCCCTGGATTCAATCCCCACTATTGAAAAAATATATATATTAAAATTAAAACCCAAAACTCTAAGTAGAACATCAGCAAAATTTATGAAGAGACATTTAACCAAAAGGAACTAATGATGGCAAATAGATATATGAAATTATGTTTAATATCACTAGTAATTATGGACGTATAAGTTATTGTTACAATGTGATATCACTATAGATACTAGAACAGCAAATATTTTTTTAGAACTGCAAATGGCAATGTAAAGGAAATGGATGTTACATAAAGAGTTAGTGAGAATATCAAACAGAATATCACGAAGAAAATTTGGCAGTTTCTTATAAATTTTCACATGTACCAAACAAACAACTCTGCAGTCACAATTTTAAGCAATTAAGTGAAAAGAATATTCTATTAAAATATGTACAAGAATGTCCATAGTGATTTTTGTTGGTTTATTTTAATTAGCCTCTCACTGGAACCATCTAAATATCTTTAAGTGGAAAAATGTTTAATTATACTGTGGTACATCCATACAATGGATTCTATTCAACAACAACAACAACAAAAATATTGACACATGCAACCACCTAGATGGATTTCTATGTAATTAATATTGTGAAACAAAAGGTCAAGTTCTGAAGTTTAAACACTTCATGATTTCATTTATATGGCACTATATATAGCAATCTCTGTTCCATTTTGGTGCTTGTTAGTTATAGATAGATGATATTGAAATTGTACAGAACCCTGTATACATACACAAATATATACATTAAATATGAGTAAAATGATAATGATAAAAAGTTAAATAAATAAATAAATAAGAAAAGCTAATAAGGCCTGTAGTCACAGTACTGTACTGAAATTATTTTCCTGAAATTAATGTTATACTACAAATATAAAATATCAACACTGAGAAAATTGGGGTAAAAGTTATAGAGAACAACTTGTAACTTCTTACAAATCTATAATCATTTTAAAATAAAAACTTAAGCAAATAAAACCACAAAACTTCAGTAGAACTCCAGAAAGATCTAATATCCATCTTCTGAACTCTCCAGGATCCTGGGTCTTACAAATTTCAAGGTGAGCATCTACCTAGATTTCACACAATGGAGAAAAGGTCTAATTCCTATGTTCTGCCATTGCTTTTTATCATCACAAGTGTCACTTTTGAGCACTGATATTCCTTTGTTCTCTCTCTCTCTCTCTCTCTCTCTTTTTTTGCTTATACAATATATATCGTATCATAATGTTCCTGCAATTAAAAAGGGAAAAGTGAATAAAAATATAACTTATGAAAATATTCTCAAATTTATTTGAACTTTAATGTCATCAGGAATCAGGTTTTTAGAGATGTCATTTTGCTATACTAACCAATATTTTATTATTATTGTCTGCTACCTAGAACCTTAAATAAGGTGGAAGGGTTAACTTTTGTGACAGTAAAACGAATCATTCAGCATAAAAAATACTAATATATTAAAAACATTGTTTTTATTAAAAAATTAAGTTCACACATAGAATGAATAAGGCATTTTAAAATCTTTGTGTTCTTTCTGTTCAAAATAGAGATTACAAATACTCAATAAATACCCTTGTTCTTCTCATATCTCTGAGAGAGAGACATTTTCCATTTGTTAAGATGAAGCCTAGGTATTTAAAAAATTTGATTTATAATAAAATTACGCATTTTCAAAAAGAAGTTATCTGCATTTTCTCTGATATCTGAATTTTTTTTTGCTACCACATCAACAAACATATGGGATTTGTAAATATTGCTATTATGAAGAGTCATGAGGATATTAATGGACCGGCTTTACTTTTATCCTTAATACGTAATTGGTAAAACTCTTTATTTCTAAAACTCAAAGTGTTTCCCTATCTCTTACTTTAACACAGACAGACAAATGATGCCCTGAACACCTAACTCATGCATGACTTACTTAAGATTGATCTTACGGTCTCACAAAGCATTTTTTTCTATTCTATGATAATAGGTTGCATATTCTCAAGATTTTTTTTAATTCTGTTTCTAATAGACTCAGCTAAATGTGCCCCTCACTGAGCTGTCAAATTATGACAAGATGCTTCACTTTTTATACAAAACTGAAAGTGCCTAGTGGTGGAGAATTATGAAATCATGAGAGCTTTAGCATCTTGTCTTTCACAGACCCTCAATTACCATTTTAGCAAACAAATTAGGGATCTCTTGCTATTAAATATTCTTTATAGAAATCTGCACATATTGTCTTATTATCCACTCTCCACTAATGTGACAGGGCATCCATTCATGTGAAAAAACTGCCCAATACCAGCAGACCTACCTTCATGAGGAGCTACCTCCTAAGAGACTGCCAACACATATCACTTCGCTCATTTATCTTTCCAGAAAGATTATGCTAAGTTAATTCTAATACAAACTTGTAAAATGTGACAGGGACCTGGATCAATAAAAAGAGAGACAAACATGAAACATTTGTTTTCTAATTTGGTATCATAGTATTTTCAGGATTCCAAGAGAATTGACAATCCTACTATACCTAGATCCTTTAAGGTTATTACACAATAGAACATAAAAAAATTATCAGTTAATTTTATTTCAGCATAGAGGACTGAATTAAGACGTGTAAGGCAAGATTTTTAGGAAATAGACTTAAGTTAAAAAAATCTATGCATTCAAATTGTATATAGAATAAACTTCTTTGCTCAATGATGAGTTCTCAGATAATATTTTTGAGAAATGGAGGAATGTATGTTTTAATAACAAGAAATATCTGCAAACGTGAAGAACAGAAATCCATCAGACCTTAAGACTTAACTAGGCCTGAGCTTTCACATGACATTGAAAATCCCCTTTTAATTTTTTAATCTCCTCATTACTTTACTACATCTGCTTTATTTCTGCGGTCTTTGGTAACATCTGCTTCTGTTTATTTAGTCCATGGGTCAAGGGAATAGGCATATTTTTAGTAGTTCCACATCTAAATCTTTTGTTCACCACTTGAAACTGAATAAAATTTATCTTATGATGAGGTGACATAACCTATCATGGATCCATCAACTATGGAGGGGGGTTCAAAGTCTCGCTAAAAGTAAGTAGGTTCACTTTGAATACTCTGTCACAGGGGTCTAGCTTCTGACCTATGTGAGGGCTCTTCAGGCCTGAGCAGATATAATTACAAAAGTTTTACCTGGTAGTGTTTCATGGGACAAAGCTGTCTCACTCCAGACTTGGTACACAACTAAAATATTGTGTGTCTGAGTGGAATTGGAATCGAAGACATGGCCCAGGCTGGCCATGCTCTTGTGTACATCTGCTTCATCATGGGGAGACATTCCAAGATGCTGCCAACACTTTGACACAGTTCTGAATACTATTTTTACACCTAGCTCTTCCTTCTCCCTCTATCCCCAATCCCTGGGTCCATAAAATTACAGAAACTTTTTACTTACAGTTCCCTTTACAGCAAGAGGATCACCACATCTCTGCTGATACATTTGTCTCCCACCCAGTACTGTTCCATGGGGAAAATGGAACAGTTGGGGAACAGGTGCTTTCTCCATATGTAGTCTCCTTCTTATACTTTGTGATAAGTGAATAATTTTTGGCTGTTTATTTTGGCTCATTGTTTTAATCAGCTACCTAACACTTGGCAGTTCAACTGTCTCCAACTCAGCTCAGCTCCTTATAGTATCTACTCCTTTAGTATCTACTCCTTAACTTTGAAGGGGACAAGTTGGTTTTCTAACAACCGTATAATTGAATTAGGGAAAGATTAACTCCTAAAAAGAGTATATGTATATAATATCATCCACTTATACTTTACAAGTTAAATTAACTCTGAGGGAAAAGCTTTCAAATTATCTAAGTATAATTATTACCAAGAAGATATAAAGTACAGTACATATCCCAGAAAGGAAAATATTAGTGAGCAACAATGCAACTTCCTCCAACCTTCCTCAGAAGGTGTTTTGGTCAGTTTTTTCATGTCTTTGGACAAAATATCTGATGAGAACAACATAAGGGAGAATAAGTTTACATGGACTCAAGGTTTTAGTGGTCTCAGCCAACTCCTTTGCTCTATGTCCAAGATGAGGCAGCATACCATGGGGAAAGGGCCCAGAGAAGGAAAACCGCTCAGCTCATGGTGAGGGTGGGGTGGGCAGAGGAAAAATGCACCCTTCCAGTGAACACAGCTAGTGACCCATATAGTTACCACCCAGTCAGTGCATTCAAATTAGGATGGATTGATTAGACTAGAGCACTCATTTCACTACTGAACATTCCTACATTAGCAAAGGAGCTTTGGGGTGATACCTAAATCCAATGTTCATATCAAACTCGAACAGAAGGTTATACATGGTATTTATTACAACGATAATATCTATGAACCAGAAGGTAAATATTAAATCAATTATTAAAATGAGGACATAAAAGTTAATATTTCTGAAAGGTGTAATATTCTATGAATTAATATGTTATAATGAAGTTATATGACATGGTGCCATACAGACATATTCTGTTTCAATAAAATTGGTTTCAACTCTTAACCATATCTTGTGAGAAATCTAATACATGATGCAAGATATCTACTAGTGCCTTTCATTTTAATTTCTAAGGTCTTCTCTTTTCAACTTATTGTTTGCATGATAGTAATGATTATACTTTGGATAAAGGCTATGGCTTTCTCTGTGCTTTATGTTTACCCATGTGTGAAATGCATCATTTCTTCCAGCATTTATTAAAAGTACTATTTTTTTTCCTACAACAATTTTAGATTTCAGAGAAAATCTAATCTGTAGTTTATAAATGAAAATATATTCTCCATTCTTAAAAATGCCTCAGACATGTATTTCCACAATCCTTCCAGGGACTTGCTGCTTTCTTTGACTACCACTCCCTCTCTCCACATATATTGCTTGGCTTAGCCCACTCAGACCAAGTCCAGAATATGGTGTTTCTATATTCGTCCATATCCCATGGATGTTTTCCTAAACAAAGATATTTCTTTCCCTGAGAAGAAACTGATATGGTCTCTTACTTACTTTATATCATGTATTAAGACATTCTCAGACAAAAAATATAGTTAAATATTGCAATTAGATCACATTGAGGTGTGTAAACTCAAGGATTAGTAAATATGTTAATATATCAAGTAGCGGAAGAGCACAGAAAAGATGTGTCCACACAACCTGAAGCATGTTACAGATAATTGCAAGAATTCTTAACCCAATACCGGCAATAAATGCAAAAGTTAGTTCTTATTTGTCACCATGTGCTAGGCAGTGTGAAAATGTCTCTTATTTAATTATTTGTATCTCTCCAATTACACTTTCAGTTATTATTACTTTATCTATGAACAGAATTGTCAACACTAAAACCCAAAGAGCCTGAGTTACTTGCCCATTGCACTGTGCTTAGTAAAATAATGAAGTCAAGAATTGTAAAAATATGTCCTTATGGAGCTCATTCTTCCATGCAAAGACTGGGATCTCTCTCTCTCTCTCTCTCTCTCTCTCTCTCTCTCTCTCTCTCTGTGTAAGACTATGTCATTAATAAGTTGGAAGTTATTTTAACTACGTATTTCATTCAGATCTAAAATAATTACCAAAGATCTAAGTTAGCAAAGAAAATTTGACATTACTTTTTTTAAGTGATATAAATTTTGCGTATATTCCATTCCAGCCTGCAGTTCTTGTGTATAACCTCCCAATTCTTTTGTTTTCATGAAAGTAAATTGCTCTGCTTTACTCCATAATGAAATATGGAAGCTCTTCAGCCATCTTTCAGGGATTAAATTGATGAATGATTATTGATCAACAAGAAACATGTTAAAAGTATAGAATATCTTCTTTTATATACTTTACCATGTCTCTGTTCCTACGTATTTTATTATTACTCCTCTGCCTTCTAAATAAGATTGATTGGTTAGTTGATTACAGGGGTGCCTGAGCACAGATTGTGGGAAGTCTTGGTGTGACTCAGTATGCCATAAATCAAACAGCAGGAGAGTGAGTGAGAAGCAGTTTCCCAGCTCACAAAATGTGATGGTAAAAAAAAGTAAAGAAACTTCACTTATTTATTAAAAATCACCAATATCAGTAATAACTTTTGTGAAGTGCAGAATACAGTTATGCAATCATTCATTTTTCTCATTTACAAATTTAAAAATAATTATAGTATGTACGGTATTATATTAGGCAATGCAGGAGATATAAATGAAAAAAAAAAAAAACATGCTGCTTGTCAGGTGTATCACCATCCAGTAGATTTTAATTCACACCGTTGTGCTTTCTTTTGTTCATTTTTTAATGCCCTTATTATGTGCCAGACAGGACAATAAGCACTTGAAATAGAAAAGAATAAGCTCTTTTTTCTAGAGAATGCCTTTTCCATGCAAGATATACCTCTCATATTTTTTCCTCCTTTTTGTTGTGTGGTCACTGTTTTTGTATATATTATCATCACCTTTTTAAAAATTACTTTGATGTTAAAATTTTCCTAGATGTTTCTCACCTTAACCAACCTTCAAATTGTTAAATCATCCTTCTAAAACTCATATGTAACTCTGCTTTGTCAGTGAGAGTGGAAATCAAGCCAGGTTACTGAAAGCAGACTACTTCTGAAAAATAACATGAACCAAAATATTGACAGAGATTATGTATGTAGCAGAGGAGTGGCAGAATACATGATAAAGGTATGTGTTAGTATGTTTATCTCAGAACTATGTTTAATAGTGAAAAACAAGACATATTAAAATCACCATCAACTGGAAAAAGGATTAGTCAGTCATGGTATTGTGCATAGAAGTAGTAATGTACAATTACTAAAAATGATGGTGAATTTGAAATTTCTAATCTTGAAAATGTATAAATCATAGATTTAAATTATTTTTGTACATATGTGTTCATGTGGGTATGAGATATAGAAAGAATGAGAGAGAAACTGTGGGGGAAGATATATCAAAATTATAATATTAACTCTTTCCAAGTCAAAAATTATAATTAGCAATTGAATGTTTTAAAAATCATTCATAAATCTTAGTCTAAATGTGCACTATATTTATAATAATGCATCTAGCTCTTAAGTAAATTATACTTACAATGTTATTGGTATAAAAAACTTCATGTATGAAAATGAAATTTCACCTAAGTATACATTATAGTAGCACTATTTTCTATGAAAAAATATAATATTTGAAACTAATTAAATTGATTCTATCTAAAAGAGAATTCAAGTGGGTATGTAAAATTGCTCAGAATATTTATATTTCTGGGCAAGAGTAGAAAAAAAAACAGTTGCTATTTTCTAAAAAAGTATTCATCTTTTATCTGTTGTTTAGATGTTTATTTTTAACTGCATGATTCTGGAAAAAATGTATCAAGAATATAATTTTCTTTCTGATGCTGGCTTTGATGTTAGCCTTTCCTATTGCTAGGGCATTGGATTTTGTATATAAAACTGGTCATATATGGCTTCAAAATGTGTTTACATTGGGCTTTTTCTTACATTTAGTACAAGGTGTTTTCAATAGTAAGGCATCAACACTGAGGTGAACAATTTGTCTGCTTTAGGATTGGTTGACGTGAGGGTTAGAAAGGACAAGGGTGAAGTATACCTCTGAAGCATTTATAGAGACACCTGGAATTTCTGGTTTTAAATCCCAAACTGCCCTCTGCCTCAGACATTGGGAGGCTTGCAGGTTAGAGGCAGCAGAAACTCCACTGTATAAGATAACAGCAATGAAATATATACTGTAATTTTCACTATTTTTAAGATGTAGAGACTTTAATCTATACTCAGATCTTTTAAATAAAAGCTTCAGTTTGGATATTAATTTTATTTAAAAATATTCCCAGAAATTTGAGAAAGAAAATTAAAGTCTCTACTCACAGAATATGATCTGTATTTGCTTTGACAACTAATTAATTTACATATGTAAAATAAGTCTACCTTCCTGCATGCATAATTAAGAGTCAGCACTAGTGTAGCATTGACTAGTTAATTAAAGCAATTAGAACTAGAGTGGATCATGATACACTTTACCTCAAGAGATATGAGAAGAATACATCACAGGCTCTGATATAATAAATATTCATATAGTTCTGAATGGGCTTGGGAAGCTGAAGCAGGAAGATTTTGAGTTCAAAGTCAGCCTCAGCAAAAGCAAGGTGCTAAGCAAGTCAGTGAGAGCCTGTCTACAAAACAAGGCTGGGATGTGGCTCAGTGGTTGAGTGCCTCTGAGTTAATTCCCAGTACTTCCCCCCAAAACAAACAAACAAATAATCCCACAAAAGCATATTTTGGCCCTCTAAGTTAAAGCTTCATTTAATGCTGTAGATATATTTAGGAAACAAAAACAATAGTAAACTCAGCTTACCTGCTTCTCAGAACTTAAGGCATGATATACTGAAGGACCATCACAACAACAGGACTCATTATTGAAAAGAGTGAAGTCCCCTGTACAATTGTTTCCTTGGCTGGAATGGCCTTAATGTATCTTAGGACTCTATTGCAGCAGTAAGTGGTTCAGGGAGATGGACCCTGCCCTTGTGCTATCTTTCCATTGCAGGGCAAAAGGTTTTTACCTTACCCAAGAAGGCTCCAGCAGTGTGGTAGCCTTAGGACAGTCTTTGACATATTTTAATTCTGGATTAAATTTTTCTGTTCCAGGATTCTTTTCCTGTTACTTTTTTGAGATTCAGTTTCATTAATGGTAAAATTATAACAGCTTTACAGACAGGAGTAGATCCAACTTTTATGGGTCCTAAAGCTATACTTTTGGCACTCCTCTTTAAGGAAAAGAATACAAATTATGAATGAATGCAGCCATTTATTTAGAAATAACAAAGAAATCATAATAAAATATAAAATTAAGGAACCTGGCAGATCTCACATGCATAATAAAACCCAAAATCTTTTTGTTAATTAACTGCCTGACATCCTTTGCTATACTTTTTTCCAATTGCTTTGGCTATATATTCTTTGACTACATCTTTATAATACTTTTAGGATACAACTTCCTTTAGAGAATAGAAATATAATGCAGTTTTTCTGCTAACACGGTTGACTATTTTTAAATGAGTAATGACAATCTAAAAAAGATTTTTTCAGTTTTACAAATGAGTATTGCTTTTGTCATGTGGATTTTAAAGAATATTTTCTGACTTGGGAAAACCCCACCTAAAATTGTCTCTGTGGTATTGCAGTAGGTCTATGCTCTATAAACGTAGGAATTTCTTAAATATTTTTTTTAGTTGTAGGTGGACAGAATACCTTTATTTTATTTATTTTTATGTGGTGCTGAAGATAGAACCCAGTGCCTCACACTTGCTGGGGAAGCGCTCTACCACTGAGCTAAAACCCTAGCCCAAAACACAGGAATTTTGATAGATTTTGTTTCATCTGACTCCTGTTTTAAAAAATGAATTGCGCCTTTGTAGTTATATACATTATCAAGTGCATGTCTGATGAAAAGAAGTTCTGTTGTGATTAGGTACTGATGAGTGATGAATACTCTGCTTACAATTTTATACTTCTAATGATTGCAAGAATCTTCCAACAACAACAAGAAAAAGTTGTAGTTTTGTGTTTTCCAAACCTTCATTATTTACCTACTTATGTTGTTGAGTTGCATGGGATGCCTTTGCAAACCATCATGATCTCCTGCCCTATGCCTCTGTGTCATGATGATGGGGACTCAGGATAGTGACCTTTAGAAATATCCACTACCACTGTACATCACAATAGCAAAAGCAGTTGCATCCTTTGCATTCAAATTCTATGCATAACTAACTTAATTTCTGACAAAAGAGATTAAATTTGCCCATAGCCACCCCAATTTTCCTTGAAAAAAGAAGTATAACAGAGAAGTTGTTTAAAATGATATTAGTTCTAAGTAACGGCAGTGAAAAAGTCTTAATTATATGAAATTAACATAATTATAGGTCCGTGTGAAAGAAATACTAGGGTCTCACCATTGGAAGGAGATGTGCTATCAAAGTGTTCTGAAGCTGAAGGTTCAAATAAATCTGCTTCTGGTTTTATGTTTATTGAATATATAAGTTAAAAAGTATATTCAGCTGTGCACACTTTATTATTGTCTCCACAAAATCTACCGAAATGTAATGATGTAAGAGAATGCTATTCATATCTTTTATATTTTGAATTCAGAAATACTTATTCTAATCAGAATAGTTCTGAATAAAATTTTAGTAAGATTCTTCTTGGTCTGCATCCTCAATGAAGAAGCAATTCAAATTTTCCACTTGGGCTGAGGATGTAGCTCAGTGATAAAACAATTGTCTACTGTACATGAGGTCCTGAGTTCAATCCCCAGTACTGTCACACAAAAAAAATCCTTAAAAAAATTTAGTAAATATTTTTAAGTCAGAGTAAAGCTATTATAATATCATTATCTGTACATTATAATTATAATACTTAATTTAAAAATTAATTAAAATATATTAAAATTAAATAAAATATTAAATAATTGAAAAACCTAAAGAGTACTTGATTTTGACACTTGACAAAATTTAGAAAATATAGGAATATTTTCTTGATAGTTTATTTTTGGCAATAAAATCACTAATAAATATAAAACAACTAGGATCACTTAAAATAATATAAACAAGTGATTTACAATAATGTTAGGGACATTGTTAAATTTTGAAGATCCTTCCATAATCCCTTAACAATGAAACACTCTCTTGAGAAGAATGTATTATATCTCTCATTTTTGGAGGACTAGGTCTATTAAATAATGATTTTTACCTGTAATTCAAGATGCTCGCTAACATTTTTTATTAGGTTGCTAAAATTTCTGTCCAAATTTTATCTCCATTATAGTTTGAGATATTTGATTTGTACAGAAATGAGACAGGACCACCAGGCAGGGATAGATACTGGGGTAAAAGAAAGATGGCTGATTTCCAAGGGACTATATTAATCTGCTCAGACTGCCATTAACAAAATACCAACACAATGGTTGGCTTAAATAACAGAAACATATTTTCTCACGGTTTTTGAGAATAGAAAGAATTTCAATAGCGAAGTTCTAGCAAGTTTAGTTTTTAGGAAGCTGCACTAGTGCTTTGTAGATGGCCAGGCTGTCTCTGTCTTTGCATGGCCTTTTCCCAGTGTATATGCAAAGAGAGAGAGGATTTTGTTATCTCTTCCTCTTCTTGCAAGCACACTCGTCCTGACAGATCCTTAATCTGTTTAAAGCTTCTATCTCCAAATAAAGTCACATTGGGAGTTAGGGCTTCAGTTTATAAATTTGGGGATGGAAGCAGGATTCAGTACAAAACAGAGACTAATATCATGAATAATCAGATTATTGAAAATTGGGTAACAGAAATTGAGACACTAGAACTTTACTCTTTTATAAAAACCGATCTGGGAGTTGAATTCTGTTTAAAGTTGTTTTTTTTTTTTTTTTTTTTGCTATAGTTGTAGGCTTCAAATACCTCACTTATCCTTGTTTTTGTAGGCTCTGTAATCTTTGTGTTTACTTATCTACCATCCCCAGAGTCTGTGCCTTGCAGCTCTTTTAGTTGAAAGCCACAGTGTTCATGATGGAGTCCCAATGGTGTGGCAGTAAATTGTGCAGGATGGGAAGCATCTGGTAATCCTGTGATTAAATCTCAGTTCTTCAGTGGGCAGACCAGTGAGTCTGGTCTATGGTTGTATCGTATTTCTCAATCCTCCACCCCTTACGTGATTGCTAGAGGGGACTGGGATTAGAGAAATGTCTTTCCTCCAGGCAAGATAAAACCCTGGTAAAGGCTTTTTACATGGAAAGTAAACCTTGCTGTGCAGCACACTAGGCACATACTTTAATAGTTCCCATTTTCCCTCCTCTGTCAATGTTACTAAGGAATCTTTCATGGTTCTTCATGTTGAGAAACAAGTTGGTTCTGGACATAAAATGTCTATCCACCCAGTTGAATATGTTTTTTCCCTCACTAAACCTCATGTTGAGGCTTAATCTCCAATATAACAGTGTTGAACTGCAGTTGAACTTGAAAGAGATCATTATGTCAGTCTTGAGGGGGGCACTGCCCTTTTGAATTCATTAATGTTTATTACAGGAACTGGGTTAGTTTTCTTAAATGCTGAAATGTACTGATTGAAATGGATTATTTCTTGTAAAAGTAGGTGATTTAAAGCAAACCTGGTACCTACTCCCCTTGGCATCTCTCCTACATGTAATCTTCTGTATGTACTCACTTGCTCTTGCACTTTCTGTCATGGATTAGGGCTGTATGGAGACTTCATCAAAAGCTGAGAAAGTACCATTTCTCTGGTTCTTGGAATTCTAGAACTGAGAGATAAAATAAGCCTGCTGTCTTTATAAATTACCCTTTGTTAGGTATTTTATTATAGCAACAGAAAATGTACTAAGTCACCCCCAAAAGACCCTGGAGTTTCTCACTATCAAGTCAGTCCATACTAAACATCCAATAAATTATCAAAATTACCATTAATA
Source organism: Callospermophilus lateralis (assembly GCF_048772815.1). Taxonomy (NCBI): domain Eukaryota; kingdom Metazoa; phylum Chordata; class Mammalia; order Rodentia; family Sciuridae; genus Callospermophilus; species Callospermophilus lateralis. The sequence goes on from NC_135306.1 coordinate 40,072,957, forward strand.
TTCCTACCATTTTCTGGTTCTGGGGGTATCTATTCTAGTAAGCAGATCTTCACTATGACTGCATTTGCTTCTTTTCCTATTTCAGGGCAGCATGTCTTGTAACCCCAATTTTCTCCTGGCTCCAAGAGAAGTTGTTGATTTTCAGGTTGTTCATATTTTTCTTATGAGGACTAGTAACTGACTTTCAAACTCTTTATATATTGAAGCTGAAGCCAGAAAAATATAGTGCTGCTTTGCTTCCCAAAAAGTTATATAAATTAAAAAATATAGTGTTTTAATTTAAATGATAATAATGGATATCATTTGGGAGCTAACTTTGCAAAAAGCATGACTTTAAGTGCCACAGGCCCTGTTTGATTGAAACATGCTGGGGAGATGGGGGACGGTGCAGATTCATAGTCTGAAACTAAATTGCTTAAGTTTACATGTAGGTGATATTGGATACCAGGGAACATAGAAAGTTATTTAATTTCTTTGTGCCTCAGTATTATGAACTGTACACAAAAATACAATAAAATCTATTTTACAGGGTTGTTATGAGGATATTGAGGAATCACATGAATGGTGACTTGGACATTGTAAGTGCTATGAATATACTTGCTGTTATTGTCTCATTTAATCCAATTATCACCCCCCTGAATTAGATATTCGTTTTTTTACAGAAGGGGGAACCCAGTCAGATGCTTTAAATAACTTCCCTAACTGCTACTAATTGGCCAGTGCAGATTCTAAATCATGCTGTGTAACATAGATAAAAAGTCTCCCATCATAATTGCCATAATTCCATATTTGGCCACATATTTTCATTATAATTATAATGTCAGTACTCTGTAATAATAGAGTTTTTATAGTTTTTTCATCTCTCTATAATCCAGATATTGTGGGTGGATACATAGCCCAGCCCTCTCCTGAACAGGCCTCAGAAGAGGCTTTTGTGTATATATATATATAGTTTGAAAGACCCTACAGAGTTCCGATGATTTTCATTATGTAGTCAAATATTCAGTTTTCTCAAAGCTGCTCATCAGATATTGAAATTAGGGTTTAAAATAGAGAGATCATGCAGGGCTTACAGGGATGAGGCCTTCATAAGACCCTCCGTGAATTGCCATCTAGTCTCCAGGGTACTAGGATATCCATTGTTCTTGATTCCCCTTGTCATTTTTCTGACTTCTTATTTGAGGGAGACTACACTTGTGCTTCACATAAGCCACGACTCATTTTTTTTTTCCCTTAACTTCTGCTTATAACAGCACTGGTAATACCCGCAGTCACCAGCTCATGTGATGAACAAACACGATGAATGGTCAACAGTTGCACCATAGAAGCTGCCAATTTGCCAACTGATATGCCACAAGTCATTTTTGTTCTAGGGTATATCTTTGGGTTCTCATAGGATTCTGGAAGTTGCTATGGGCTTTCTCTAATAGAGCAGAAATTGAAAGGATGGTTTTCATTCTCAGGCAAATCATAAAAAGCTACTATAAGAGAGAATGAAAATGCTGAAGTCTTCCAGTAGGAATTCCACCACCACCCTACCCCCCCTACCCTGTAAACCTTTAGAAGCCCATAAATCCAAAATCTTCTTGCCTCTAATATAGTTCACTTCCAGGGGATCCACCACCTTCTCAGTCTGTTAAGTATTATATTAACCTTCTTAGACATACAGCACCCTGGTAGAATTTCACTGAACTTAGGCAAAATTTTGACACACTAATAGATCTCCAGTTAGAGCTGAGGTTCAGACCTCCTTCCTAAGAATTCATTTCCTCAGAATTTGGCCCCTAGCCTACTATTGCTTTAATAGATGATTCACATCAACTTATAGGAGTCACATCCATTAAACAATTTTATCATCCTGCTTATTTCATTACAATAAGCATTGCAACTATACAGAAAATACTAGTTTAAATTAAAAATGTGAATGTATAATTTGTGTGGGATATGAATGTACACACCTGTAAACACAAACAGAAACACACACACCTGTTATCAATAGAATATTGTGGCTAAGCAGAGGAATGCATATTATATTTTGTTGGCATTTTGAGTTAGGTATCACCTCAATATCCATCAATTAGAATCACGGATTTTTAAATTTAATATATGCAACTAGGCAGCATTTTAAATTAATTTATTAATTAATTTAAAGAAACTTGGAACTCCCTCAGTGGTTCTTACACTCTTAGCTAGTTCAAATTTAAATAATAAAACTTTCACTGTAGACAAAGACAGGCGGGCACTGTGGGTGAAGATGATGGATGTCTTATTAAAGGAAAGGACAATAGGTTTTTCCAAGATAAAAACCCAACATAGAATCCAGAGACCAGCAGCATCCTAGAAAGAAAGGAGAAGTCCAGGGAGTGAACTGGATTCGACATTAGTACCTATGTATCATAGGGCATTTTTGCTGTCAAAATGACTATAGCTGTTTTTAGAATCCATGCTGAACTTGTTTTCATGAATGTGTGTGCATGCATGCATATGAATTAGAAAATCAGTAACACAGTGAGTGGGACATTTCTGGTGTCTCAACTGGCATCTCAACTAATGGTGATCATGACTATTGTATTTAAATGCTTGCATTTTAATTTAATTTACCCTTTGTTGGAAATTTTTAAAAAGAAAGGGGATTTCATAAAAAATACATAAAAATGAGCATTTCATAAAATGCAGAAACTTGGAGGCATTGGAAGGAAATTGAGGTTTTAATGAAGAGGTGACCTCCGTTTTATTCCTGGGGTTAGGAGACAAATTTTAAACTGCACATTTGGAACTATCATCAAAAATTCCCTGACAAGGACAAATAGGATTAAGCATTATGGATGTCATATTTCTATTTGCTCTAGCTGACTTCCAGCAATGTAGATAAGCTACTGGGAACCTTTTTGTGTATAAAGTTCACTAACACCACTGTAATACAAGCAGTGACAACTGGACAATTCATTCTTGACTCCTTGGTGCCTGCGAGTAATTCCTTTCTCTACAAGAAATTATAATTCACAGAAAAGCAGATCTATTATTTATTGTTTTGCACTGTGTTGCCAAGGTATCAGTTTTCAAGGTAACTGACTTGAATTTAAATTTATGCACTAGTTCAACCATGTTACACTTTCTGATATACCTGCTTCAACATCTTCAAAGTAGAAAGAAAACTTCTAGAATTCAAGGATGTCATAAGGATTGAGGAATGAGCTTAACAAACATTAACATAAACCAAAGTTTGCTGCAATATAGCATCCTTGGTCACTTGTTCTTAAAAACATCATTCCCAATAGAGTCTTCCAGTGATCTACATCTTTATTAAGCCAGATTACCACAAGAAGGTGTTCAAGATTACTTGAGAATTTGACTTCAGATGAGCATGTGATATTTCCACTCCTAAACAAAGATGAGTAATAAGGACTGATTTATCTTCCCAACTGATAAAATATGTGAAAAAAATATATCTTGTAGTACATTAGAATTTAGGCAATAAAGGATAGAGATTCATGAGCTATGGAAAACACTTAAAATACCTAAGCACTATGGAGGTCACATCTCCAGTTCTCATCATATGGACTGAGCAGTAGGTATGATGGATATATTAATTAGATTGATTACGGTAATAGCATACATGTACATATACTAAAACTTTTATTGTACAATAAAACTCTTTTAAAAATACACTGTATCTGTGATCTTTCTTTTCTAAATGAAATGCATTTGAATGTAAAATAAATTGGATAACTTAATGTCAAATAACCGAATTTGGACATTCACAGACTGGTGGAAGAAATTCTATTTCTTTTTACAAATTTATTGAAAATTGCTAGCTAGCTAGATGGCTGCATAGATTTTATGAACTGAATTGTGTTCTCCCCCCAAAATTTGTACGGTGAAGCTAAAGTCCTTTATCCTTCATGTAACTGTATTTGGAGATGGGGGCTCAAAGGAAGAAAATAAAGAGAAAGGAGACCATAGGGTGGAACCCGAACACCATTGGATCATGGGCTCACAATAAGAAGAAAAGATCTCCTACTCTGTTTTTGTAGGATGAGGACATCATGAAAAGGCAGCTCTGTGGAAGCCAGAAAGAAGGCCCTAACGAAACCTTACCATGCTGCTATGCTCCCTGTGAATTTTCATCCTCCAGCACTTCAAAGAATTTGTTTTAGCCATCCAGTTTATGGTGTTTTATCATGACAGCCCAAACAGTCTAAGACTCTGTGTATGTGTGTGTGTATAGAATAGGTCCAATGCCATGCATTAACTGTAAATTTCAAAATCAAGCTATAAGTTTTACTGTGATTCTAAAAGATCACAATAGAAGAGAAGGCTAAACATGTATCTAATTTGAGTACTAATTTTATATCAAAGAGTAGAAAGTAGTTCTCACTAGTCTTTTACTAATTTAGCAAACATATTTAGCATGTATAACCTGGAAAATATTGCTCAATAAATATTTAAATTAACTTTTAAAATGTTATATACCATTGGTTGGGGGGTGGCAATCATGGTTGTATTTGCTAGTGAGCATTACAAAAGCCCTCTCCCTTGTTACCTCTAAGAAAAAAAAAAAGCTGCATACTTGCTTTTCTAAATCTCTTTAAGCCTGTTGGTTTCAGTAATATTATTCTGGCTAACTCAACATTATTGACAGTCTTACAGGAGATTCTAGAATGTATGTTTTTTTTTTTCCTGATAAAAGAGAAAGAAGAAGTTTTCTCCTATATCCTCTAGTTTATTTTGCTTTGGATCCAAATACAATGCATTGTGCTGGGAGACTATATTGCAATAATGAAGAAAAGAATCAGTGAGGACAGATATGTCAGTTCTAAAACTTGAGCAACTGAATCAACATTGATAGGTTCTTATTTATGCCACTCTTATTATATGAAAATACACACATGCACACATATTTAGGTGCTGATAATATATGTAAATATAATATATATATATATATATATATATATATATATATATATATACACACACACACACTTATAAATGTACATATATATGTATATATATGTATAAGCCATCTAGATTATGGTATTTTATCATGGCAGCCCAAGCAGTCTAAAAGTGTATACACACACACAAACACACACACACACACACACTGAAAATTAGTTATTATATTTTATGCACTCTAGTATTTTCTTGAATAATAAACATAGTGCATATATAATTTTTGTTCAATGTTAGGGTTACAGAAATGAAAGGTCTTGAAATAAAACACTTCAGAGTAAAGAAACTAGTGAAGAAATGCTCAGAGATATTTGCTCCTCTGAAATGAAGACACACTGTCAATGAATCAACCAGAAGACCTTCCCACTGCAAAGGCAGGGTAGAGACAATTTCCTGGAGACAGAAACTTGGAGGGCATAATATAGTGTTTATCAATGTAAAGAGAATGGAGAATCTTCATACATGTAGTTTGGATAATGATGGGTGTTGACATACTTTATATATAAACAAAGATATGAAAAATTGTGTTATATATGTGTAATAAGAATTGTAATGCAAAAAAGTACATGTATAAAGACATGAATTGACATGAACATACTCTATATACAAAGATATGAAAAATTGTACTCTATGTGTAATAAGAATTGTAATGCATTCTGCTGTTATGTATTTTAAAAAATAAAATCAATAAAACTAAAAAAATTAAATATTAAAGCTGATTCAAAAGAAAAGAAAAAGGGAGAGAACAGGAAGAGTCAGTTCTCAAATAATAGTTGCCTGTCTAATGTGTATCGTTTGTCCCTTCAAACTTTAACTCACTTCCTTTCTCAGTGCCCTCTCAACCTTAGTTGACATCACATACTGACCTGCTTGAGCATCCTCTGTGGACTTCCTACAGACTTTCCCTTCTACATTTATACCTGCTGTGGAATCTGTTTCTCACCAGAAATTGGAGTGATCTCTTTATAGAAAAGAATTCATGTCACTTTCCTAATTTAAATTTTGCAGTAGTCTTTCATTTAACTTCAAGTAAAATACTTGTAAGTTATTATATAACAAGTGTCCAAGAATGTACGAAGACAAAATAAAAAGCTGAGGCAAGCTGGGCAACTCTTACAATTAAACCTGTATTAGCTGAAGTGTTAGCAATATCATCTACAAGGCAACATCAAAATCTCTCCATTAGTACTTTCTGAAGAGCTAACAACTTAAGAGCAAGACCTATTTATTTTTATTCTTTTAAAAGTGTTTTTAAGGAAAAAAAAAAAGACGATAAAACAAGAATCAAAACATTGCTGCACCAGTTGACCTGAATGGCATTAAGCTCTCAGTGTGTGTGGCGTGTGAAAATGAATCTGACATAGTTTATTACAGAATCAGTAAAATAGCCTCATGCAGGTTAGAAGAAAAAAACCTGCATTTTATACCAACGTTACAGAAAGCATTTATATGAAAGAAAAGCCAAGTACTCCCTTGTGTAATACCTACCGTGATCTATTGTTGAAACAAGAAATCTCAGCTGTAAGCAAATGGGAACATTGAGAACAAAATTTTTCACCTATGACTTTATAGAGATGCTTTGTTTTTGCAAAGCAAGATCAGTTTTTCACTTTCACTTTTAGAATAGTACTGAGGTTTTGAACAGAGAGGACTGAGTAAAACTGTACTTGAAGGAGTGAAATCTTCATGTAGAGGGTCAAGTAGGCTTGTTCAGCAGGGTAGTGACTGTCCTACTGTTTTATTGGCTCAACCTCAGTTCAAGGGTCTAGAATCAAAGAATTAAGTAACAAAGTTGTGTTCTTTCTTTTCTTTTGACTGATGTAACCGGCAGATAGGAATGGGCCCAAATGGAGCTGGAGTATGGCTCAGTGTTGGAGTGCTTGCCTAACATGTGTGAGGCACTCGGTTGAGGAGCACCACATTAAAAAGTGGATGGATAAATAAAATAAAGTTATTTTTTAAAATGCAAAGATTCCTACTATAAAAAGGGGACAGGTTATTTAAAAACTATGAGAACATAAATTTATTTGCTAGAGAACTTAGTGTGGCAGGTCACAAGTTACCAAATTCTTTCAATTCCACGTCACCAAGAATGTGCTGTCTATAGTTGGGAAATGTTTTTATATATATCCATTCATGTCACTGAAAAAACTGTATTTTCTGCAGAATAAAATGCTATATCTTAGAATTTTCATCTGCAAAGGACCCAGTCCTTGTGCTAGAAGGCTCTTGTTCCAGTGGAAGAAAGGATACAACTTGAATAAAAAATGGGCAAAAATGATCAAGTGTGCTCAGTAACTCAGGTTATGGTGCATTTGATTGAAGAAATAATGACTAATTGTTTCCCTTTTAGGAATTAAAGAAGGTTCTGTGTTGCTGACATTATGTAAGTAAAAGGAATATTATGATGAATGTGAGATAATTTTGTCTTCATGTGTAGAAAATATTAAATATAACAGAATAAGAAAAACATTATATATAATAGGCATTACATAGTGTGTGTATATATGTATATATATACATATATATGTCTTATCTTTTTTCTAATAAATATTTATTTTATATTTTTATTATTTTGAATTGCCTAATCTTCCTAAGCATATCTGTCACATTCTTGAATGGTGAAAGGTCACATAGCTCAGTACAGATTCAATTTCATTTTACATTAATTTCTATTTTATAACTAGTATATGAATTATAAATTGTACATGTATGATCAAATATCTTTCATTTATTGAATTAAAACAACAAACTTTATGAAATTAGCATTTCATTTAGTATTATCCCTTCATAGTTTGGTTGAAATATTTCTCTACATCTGTGTAGCTCTATAAGATTCATTGAATTTTATGTTCACAGTCCCTTATATTGTTTAGATTACACATATTGTATTTTTGATCCATGTTCCTTTCTTGTGATAAAAACACATAAATAAATTAGTCATCTGATTTGGTACATTCATGTGAATAAGTGAACAAAAGAAACTGAAGATATACAGTTTTTGCAATGAAGTCATTACAGCAAGTCCTGTATTACTTATGAATCTAGTCATATGTATTCAGTCATAGCAGTGCCTGACACCATTTCCTACTTGCAGAATAAGGGCTGTGACTACTGATGTAAGCCTCATAAGCAAAGGAGGCAGAATTGATGTGAATGGAAATTCAGAATGTCCAAATTTTGATTCAGGCTCCTTAAAATTAGGCATCCATGCCGATCCGTCTCTGACATTACTAGTGAGATTACAGGAATAGCCAAATGTTATTAAATTCATAAGACATAAATTTAATGAAACTGCAGTCCTGCAATCACCAGTGAACACTTTGTTCCCACAGGACACAGAAAATAAGCAATTGTTCAGACCTAACCTTTCAATTAAGGAGATGGGAGGAAAATCTGTTGTGTGCAGCAGTTCAAAATGAATAAAGAGAAGATGTTTAAAGTGAAATAAAGTGGCTGAAAGGCATGGCCACTTGTGTCAAATTCAATCTCTTAACTGCAAATTTGATTGGTATGATGTTGCAGGATAGAGTAATAGATGGGGTGATGAGGTCTTCAGAGTCATTACAGAACTAAGAGAGCTCAGCCAGGCTTCTTCATCAGAGAAGGGAATTGCAAGTCTTATTTCTAGGGTAGCATGAAAAGAGAAGAAATACATATAATAACTCAAACACAGCAGGGTGTCAAGTGAAGGGAAGTTTCTCTCCTTTTTTAGCTCAAGAATTCTTCCTAGTAACTGGTAACAAATTATTCTTAGGAATTATGGAACAATTCACAAGCTTTTACTTGTTCAACTCAGTAACTGTATAATGACAGGTACTAAACCCACCATAAGTAATTAGAACAGAAGATGTGGTAGAATTTTCATCATGTCAAGTAATTTTGCATCGAGGATAACCAAAATGGAATCTATGGTTTATTTTGAAATATGTAAGCATAGTCTTTTTAAGTCTCTAAATAGGTAAACATGATGAGAATGACAATTAGTTTCAGATAGCAATTATTAATGTAAAAGTGTACATTTCCATAAATAAACCTATGAAGAAATGGTTTTTATGAAGAGGGAAAAAAAGGTTCTGATAGGACAGATAACATTAGAGTAAAAAGTAAGAACTGATAGAATTTTCATAAAGGAATAGGAATAAGCATAATAAGCTGCAGAATGAAACACCTTACCCAAGTCATCTAAGTATTCAAGAAAGAAAACAGAGAAAAACATCCAAGATCCTCAATGGTAGAGAAGCAGAAAGTTCTGTTAAAAATCAGTTTTAAAAAGCTCATATATTAAATATTTATCAAATAACAAATAGTACATTAAACGCTGGAAAGGAAATAGTCATAGACACTTCAGTCCTAAGCTCAATATGAAGTTAGAAGTTTTCCATATTTTAATTTTATTTTGGTTGCTTGTTTCATATTAACTGATATCTTGTAAAAATTTAAGTGACTGAGTAATCCAATGAAAACAAAGTACCCGTCTAGTAATAGGGAAATATTTTGCTTCCTATGGAATTGCTATTCAATATTTTTTTAGTAAAATCAAAAATTTGTACACACAATATTACCATCAGTTTACATATTTTATGTACAGATATTATTGTATTAATGCATTGAGACCATTAGAGAATAAAAGCAAACAGAAATAAAAATAAATGGGGAATAGAAATTTTAGTCTACTTTTCTGTATATTTAACTTTTTTGTGTGTATTCAAGTGTGCAAATCAGTTTGTTTTATTTTGTTTTGAGGGTTCTAATATGGTTTTAGAAGTATTAACATGGCTTTATGTGATACAGTGAAGATTTAAAATGATGCCATTTTTTCCCCTATGATCACAAAAGGGAGGATTAGAGGAACAAATAATGTAGAATTGATAAAATCAGAGTTTGGTCCATTTCACATAGGCCATGAAAAGCACATTTGGAATGATACTTACAGTAGAGGATGTCCAAGTTGTAAGGCAAGGAAAACTCTTCCTACGGATAATATTATTAGGAGGAAAAAGGTTTATGTTTGAATACATTAACTTGTTTAACCTTTGAATATATTTAAACGATTTTTATTTTACTGTAGTTTCTCAGGACGCAATTAAGTAACACATACTGAAGACAATATAGAGAACAAAAATGAAATACATTTAAAAATTAATTGGACACCATCAGCAAACATAAAAGTTATGCTTGATTAAGTTTAAACTGGATTAGATTTAGAATGCTTTTTGTGTGTGTGAGAGTGAAAACCTTGTTACATTATTTCATGATTCTCTTTCAGGTGATGTGGCTAACAAAATATGGCTAACATACTCAGGTGAGTTTATACTACTTACTTGAATGCAGACAAATGATGTAATAAAGAATATAGTTACTGTGCATCAATTACCATTGCTGTGTTTAATGCCAGTACACTCTGCCATTGGAATTTTACAATAAGAAACCTCCTACCAATAATACCACCTAGCTTGAAAAATTTCTCTTATTTTATGGGCATCATTAGACTCCCTTGGCACATCATCTGTTTTGTAGATCCTGTTTACCTTTAGTTATATATACTGGATATTATAATTTATTTTTAGGAACAGTTTATAGCTGGGAAGAAAAGTAGACTGGCTACAGTTATCTTCCAGTAGGTTTGGAATGGTCTTCAGAAATAGGTTCTGAATTCTTCCCAGAAGAGAGTACTCAAAATGTCCAGGGACAGTTAGTAGAGAACAAAAACCAACAGTTTCTCATATTCTCCACATGGAGAAATCCAAGGTCAGTTTTCCAGTTCTACCATTATTTCACTCTGCCAACTGTCAAGTATGACTTAAATCTGTCCTTAAAGGCACTATAATAGTAGTACACAAGAGTAACTTGGATATTGAATAGCTATGACAATATAATAATTGAAATTTTCCAGATGGAATCAAAGATAAAAGAATATCCACCCAGAGGATCTTGTTGCAAGTTTGGTATCATCTAAGAACTCACATAGTAGTCTCAGCATGGTCAAGATTCTACTTCCTTCATTATGTATAGTCTTCAGGGAATGGTGCATAACAATAATTTCATAAAATCCTCATTATGGAGATATATCAGCTTTGATTAGGCCAAACATACTTATTTTATTTATTTAAGCAATCACTGTGGCCCGGGACATGCAATTTCTGATGAGCATGATAATATGCCTACAATTTAATGTGTGAAAGAAGTTCAACTATTTACATCTAAACCAGACAAGCTAAGATGGGAGAGATTTTTCCATTGAAAACTCAGTCATTATTTTCAGGCTTAATAGAGGATATATAATGAAATTTAACAGGTATCCTAAACAGAACAAATTCTTAGGACTACCTTTTTCATTGAAAAAAATTCATCAAAATGCAAATTCTTTCATTTGTAGGGAGGAAATCTTACAAAGGATGGCATGTTCATCTTTTCATTTCATCTTATTTTATTTTCTGTTTCTTTTTTCTTTCTTTTGTTGTGTTGTTATTATTGTTTGTTGTGGGGTAGTGAACTCAGTATGTTTTGTAGAATCTTAGGCATACAGTTACCACTGATATATATATATATATATATATATATATATATATATATATATATAGAGAGAGAGAGAGAGAGAGAGAGAGAGAGAGAGAATATAGTATAGACACACTTATCTTTATCACAGGAAAATATTTATACAATTAAAATCATAACACTGAGTTGGAATATGAACTCAATTCCAATTGCTGATGCAAACTGAATTTTCAGACATTTTTAACTGATAAATATTTGTATACCTGTCATGGTGTTTAATATGTATCTTCTTTTACCTTGATTTATTTTAAAGGTACAATTCGAATTACTCAAGGGACTTTACCTAGCAGTTAGAAATGAAACAAATTCTAGTGGAATTCCATATTTTTAAATATATACTTTATTTGCAATTTCTTATACATAGATATAGATAAACTTTCATATTTGTATAGCATATGTATGGAACTCTTAGAATCTAAGAGAATCTGGCAATTAAAGTGTCTTTTTTATACTGATATAGTTGACACTAACATATTATTTCAAATTCCCTTTTTAAGTTAGAGAATTTTGAGACAGGGTCACTCTGAGTTGCTCAGGGCCTTGCCAAGTTATTAAGGCTGGCTTTGAACTCTTGATCCTTCTGCCTCAGCCTCCCAAGCCACTGGGGATTGCAGTCCTGCACCATTGCACCCTGCAAACACATTTTAAATGCCCATGGTTGACTGATGTCAAAACTAGAATTGCACATTGATCACAGCTACAGAATATGCATTCTTTTCATCAGCACATGGAACTATTTTTAAAATCGATACTATATTAGATCATAAAACAAGTCCTAACAAATTTAATAAAAATTAAAATAATTTAGTGTACCTTATCAGATCACAAAAGAATGAAACAAGAAATCAGAAGCAGAAAAAAAATAAATTATTCAAACACGTGGGGATTGAGCAATAAACTTTAAAACAAATGGGTCAATGAAATAATCGTGTTGGGGAAGAAGTAAAAATTCTTAGACTCAAACGAAAAGTAGTGCACTACACACCAGAACTTGTGGGATACAGTGAAATCAGAACTAAGAGGCAATCGGTGCTAACATTCAAGAAACAGATCTTAAATAAATAATGATGCAGCTCCAGACATCAGAAAAACAAGAGTAAACTAAATTCCAAATCAATAGAAGGAAAAAATAATAAAGATAAGAGCACAAAAATTGAAATGGAAACTAAAGGAACAATACAAAGAATCAATGTAACAAAGTATTTGTTTTTTGAAAGGATATAATTCACACACCATGTCAAAATAACCAAGAGAGGAAAGACCCAAATAAAATTATAGATTAAAAGGAAAACATATATATTAGTTATCACAGAAATTCATAGCATCATTAGGGATTTTTTTTAAAGGCCAAATGCCAATAAATTGGAAAATCTAAAAGTAATGCACAAATTTCTGCAAACATGTGACCTACCAGAATTAAGCCAAGACTAAATAAAATGTAAAAATAAGCAACACTATTGAAGCAACAATAAAAAGATTCATAAAAAGGAAAACTCCATTACTGGACAGATTAATTCCTGTATTATATCAGACTTTTAAAGAAGAATTAAAACAAATGGTCCTCAAACTATTTCATGAAGTGAAAGTGGAAGAGAACTTTCAAAATTCACTATATGAAGTCTATATTACCCTGATAAGGACACAATGACAACAAATAAACAAAGTACAGGCTAATCTCCTTTATGAACATAGATGTAAATATCCTTAGTAAAATTGCAAATAGAGGACATTAAAAACATTATACAGCACAGTGTGGTTGGTTTCTTTCCAGAGATACAAGATGGTTCAAGGTAGCAAATCAAGACATGTAACAGAGGACATAAATAGAATCAAGTATTCAAATCACATGATCATCTCAATAGAGGCAAAAAAACTTTTGATAAAAATCAACTTCCCTTCCAGACAAAACCCCTAAATAAATTAGGTATGGAAGGATTATACCTCAAAAAAATAAAGACTCTATATAATGAACCCATAGCCCACATCACACTGAAGGGCAAACATCTGAAAACATTTCCTCTAAAATCAAGAAAAAGACAAGGATATTGACACTCCTACTCCTATTCAATACAATACTTAAATTTTTAACCAGAACAATGAGCAGAGAGAAAGAAACATATGGATACAAATAGAAAGCAGGAGGACAAATTATTCTTCTTTGCAGATGATATGATTCTATTCTTAGAAAGGCCTAGAGCTATGTTGAACTGAAAAACAAAGTAACAGGATAAAAATTTCAAGATACCAATATACCACAATATATTGTAGCTTTTTATATACCAATAATGACTTGGCTAAGAAAGAAATCCAGAAAGCAATCCCATTCAAAACAGCCTCAAAACAAACAAGGAAATAAAAATACATAGGGGTACACCTATCCAGGGAGATGATAGAAGGATGGACCTGAACAATGAAGATTCTAAAACCCCAAAGAAGGAAACTGCAAAAGAGATTGCAAGATGGAAAGACCTCCCCAGTTCATGGATGGGTAGAATTAACATGGTTAAAATGGCCACACTACCAAAAGCAGTCTACAGATTTAGTAATCCCCCTCAAAATGCTCTTGATATTCTTCACAGAATTAGAATAATTGTAAAATTTATATGGAAGCATAAAAGACTCCAAGTAGCCAAAGCAATACTGAGCAAAAAAGTAGTGCAGGAGGCATCACAATATCTGATTTCAAAATACACTACAGAACCACAGCAACAAAATAGGAGGGTGTTGGCATAAAACAGACACATAGAGCAAATGAGTCAAATAGAGCACCCAGAGATAAATTCACACATCTATGGCCAACTAATTCCTGACAAAGGTGCCAGAAACACACATTGGAGAAAAGACGATCCCTTCAACCATCAGGACTGGGAAAACTGGGCGTCCACATACAGAAGGTTGAAACTAGAACACTACCTCTCACCCTGTCCAAAACATCAGCTCAAAATGGATCAAAGACCTCAATGTAAGACTTGAAACTACCAGAAGACATCATAGGTACAATAGTTCAGGATACTTTCACAGCCAATGATTTCCTGATAGGATTCAAATACCCCAGGAAACAACAAAAACAACAAAATCACTGACAAACAGGATTACATAGAATTTAAAAGTTTCTGTATAATAAAACAATCAGCAGAGTAAAGAGAAAAATCTACGTTAAAGAAAAAAATTCCAGTTATTCAAGTGACAAAGGATCAATATCCATGATACATAAAGAACTTAAAAAACTTAACAAAAGAATGAGTAATCCAATAAAAAAAAAATGGACAAAGGATGAATGATCTGAGTGGACACATCTCAAAAGAACAACTCAAAATGGTCAATAAATTACGTCAACCATGCTCAATATTTTCTCTGTCAGGGAATTGCAAATCAAAACCACACTGAGATTCTGTCTTAGCCTGGTCGGAATGTCTATCATTAAAATCAAACAAACAAATGTTGTTAAGTGTATGGAGAAAAGGGATCCCGTACACACTGTTTCTGGGAATGTAAATTGGCACAACCACTATGGGAAACTCTGTAGAGATTTCTCATAAAACTGAAAGTAGAGCTACCATATGGTTCAATTATACAACTCCTGGGTATTTATCCAAAGGAAATGAAGTCCAGATGCAAAACAGGACACCCACATACGCATGAAGTGCACATTTGTGGCAGCATCATTCACAATAGCCAAGATAAGAAATCAACCTAGGTGCTCATCAAAGGATGAATGGATGAATCAACATGGAATATTACTGAGCCATAAAGAAGAATGAAATCATGGAATTTTCAGGAAAATAGATGGAATGTGAAGATCTTATATTATGTGAAATAAGCCAGACACGTAAGTATATGTATCCATTTGTTAAAAAGTGGAAGGGATATTAGGGAAGGGAAATGAAACTGGAGGAGAGTTGGGAGAAAAGGAAAGGCAAGAGAGGGTAAAAGGAAACCTGGACATGATGAAAGCACAATATACTCATGTTTGAAAATGTCATGGTGGATTACATCAATTTGTACAATCAATATGCATTAATAGTCATAATTCAAGACGAAAACCTAGGGCTGGGGATATAGCTTAGTTGGTAGTCTGCTTTCCTGGCATGCACAAGGCCCTGGGTTCAATCCCAGCACCACAAAAAAAAAAAAAAAGGAAAATCTGGGGCTGAGATTGTGGCTCAGTGGCAGAGCACTTGCCTTGTACTTATGAGGCCCTGGGTTTGATCCTCCGCACCGCGTAAAAAGAAATAAATAAAATAAAGGTATTGAGTCCATCTACAATTAAAAAAAAAAAGTTTAAAAAAGAGATATCTGTCCTTTACTTTTTCAAATCATGGCATGTAACTAACACACAAAAGTTGAGGTAATAAAACAATAATTTCTACTTGTGTAGACTATGTGGCATTATAGAAGTCACTTGCACAATATTTTATATCATCCTATAACAGCATATAGATTTTGAATATATTGACAATTATTTGCGATAATTATGCTCAACCATATATTTTTTACTTCAGAAATAGTTTTGCAGTGCTGGGGGTCAAACCTGGGGCCAGACTCATGCCAGATAAGTGCTCTCCCAGTAAGCCATGTTCTCAGCCCAGGTCAACAATTTTTATTTAATATGCTGGCTATAGGTAGCAGTACTATGCCATCTAATATTTCTTTTTTTTTTCTTTTCTTGTCCCCCCCCCCCTCTCTCTCTCTCTCTCTCTCTTTGTGCTGGAAGGGTACCAGGGATTGAATTTAGGGGCACTCAACCACTGAGTTACATCCCCAGCCCTATTTTGTACTTTTTATTTAGAGACAGGGTCTCCCTGAGTTGCTTAGTGCCTCTCATTTGAGATCCTCCTCCTTCAGCCTCCTGTGCCACTGGGATTACAGGCATCTGCCATGGTACCCAACTAATACTACTGAACTTCTAACAGACATATTTTCTTTAGGGAATTTATACTCTCTCCTGCTCTTTAAGTATAAGCTTACTTATATAACAATTTCCAAATAAATTTGTGTAATGGAGATTTTTGTCCTTTTTGAGCACACGTTGTCAGTTAACAGAATTTGCCATATATTTTTGCACCAAGACCAGCCCTTCCCCAGACCAAATCTGCTATGGCTCTGGGAATTCCGTAGAGATGGCATGAAAATAGAAGTCCAGTGACCACTTGGTATCCCTCCTTCACAGCTGTGCAAACATTAGCTTGTCACTTAACCTTTCAGAGTTTCAGTGTTCATATTTGGAGATGTGAAGAATGATATATTTTAAGAAGTGTCATTTTGTTCCTAATTAAATGAATATAAATTAATGAGATAAATATCTAGAAATTCATGTATAGGTAATAATTGGAAATTTTTGTTCTTAATCTGTAAAATTTAGCTGGAGAAAGAAGACTATAGTTTTTCTGTATTAATATGTTAATGTTAAACATTCTGCAAACAATGGAGAATAATGCAAAGGATCCCCACATAACATTCATAAATAAAAGTAATCAAGTAAGGATATAATTATTACTTATAATACTTTGGATTATTCTGCTAATCCATATCTAAAAATAAGTTATAAAATCACATCATTTTATTTCCCAAAGATTTTAATATGCAATTCTAAAATTAAGGACGTATCTAATATAGTGTAAAATTATCATGACAAGCAAATTAACAATTCCTTGATTTCAGTTAATGTTCCATGCATCTTCAAATTTTACTAATTATTTACAAAATAGCTGCATATTTGTTTGTTAGAATTTTTATTCACATAGGAGTTCATATTACCTTTCCATATGTTTCTTAAGTCTATTTTTGTGCAATGTTTTTTTTGAAAGGTGTTATAGTAAAAAATAGTACTATGAACGGTTCTTTACATCTAGATTCACAAATTATTAGCATTTTAATATATTTGATAAAAATAGATTGAATGTGAAGACATCACATTAAGCAAAATAAGTTTATCTCTTATCTCTATGTATCTAACTAGTCATCTATTAACTATAACTCAAACCATTATTAAGATTTACATACGAAGAGTTCCCCAAAAGCTCATGAATGAGATCATGTAAGAAAGTTCATAGATGAAATGATTAGATTATGAGAATCTTAACTTAATCAGTGCAATGCATTAATCTACTGAAAGGTAGTAACTGGGTGGTAAGTGTAGGCTGTAGGGTGTTGCTGGAGGAAGTGGGTCACTGAGGGCCTGCCTTTCGATTTTATATTTTGCCACAAGTGACAGTAGCTCTCATTTTCTCTGCTTCTTGGTGGCCATGTCCTGAGATGCCTTCCTCCATGACACTCTTCCTGCCATAATGTTCTACCTTTTCAGGGTCCCAGAGCAACTGAGTCAGCCATATATGGTCTGAGGACTTCTGAAACCTTGAGCCCCCCAAGTAAAATTTTCCTCCTCTAAAATTGTTCTCTTCAAGTCTTTTGGTTACAGCAGTAAAAAAGCCAACTAAAATAACCATTCCAAAGGAAAATCATGGAGTCTGGATACTTTATCTTTAAAAATCAATGACACATTTAAACAAAAAGATATTCTTCATCATAATGGTGATACCACAAATCTATAAAATTAACAATAATTTCTAATTGTAAATACCCAGTTCATTTACATTTTTTCTACACTCATTACTTGGCCTGCTATAAAATTGTGCTAAGTGAAATTTGCCAATCCCCAAAAAACAAATGCCAAATGTCTTCTCTGATATAAGGGGGTGACTCAAAATGGGTAAGAGTGGAAGAGCATGGGAAGAAGATTTCCTCTACATAGGGAAGAGGGGTGGGAGGGAAAGGCAGGGAGAAAAGGAATTGCATGGAAGGTAGAAGGAGACCCTCACTGTTATACAAAATACATGTATGAAGATGTGAGAAAAAAAAAAAAAGAATAGCATTACCCTAGATTAGGTAGAGAGAAGTGATGGGAGGGGAGGGGAGGGATTGGGGAGATAGGAAGGATAGTAGAATGAAACAGACATTATTATTACTGTGTGTATATGTGTGAATGCATAACCAATGTGATTCTGAAAGCTGTATACTCAGAAAAATGAGATATTATATCCCATCTGATTCAAATGTATGATATGTCAAGGTCATTGTACTGTCATGTGTAACTAATTAAAACAAATTTTAAAAAAAGACAAAGAAGTATACAGGGGATGTTGAGTGATGATTAAAAAAAAATAGCATGCCTTAAAGTCTGCTTTCAGTTCATGGTACCCCAATATCCACATGCACATATTGAGAGCAAATATAAGGCAAAATCCCTAAAAGCAGCTCAAAAAGGAGAAGCACAAATAAATGCAAATCATTGAGAATTTAGATCATGATGAGAAGATAAAAAAGACACTTATCATGGGACGATAACCAAAAGCATTAAATACAGATACTAAACTCTTCAGGAGAGAATGAATAGACATAATTAGGAATAAAACTGTTTATTGGGGAGAAGGATAGTGTGTTTGGGACAAGTTTGATGACGTGTATGGAAGGGTAACAATTTATATCAAATGTATGTTGATGACTTTGGGAAGATTTGTTTTCAGAGAATCTACTATGGAGTACTAGAAACTGTTGTAAAAAAGTTTAGGAAGAAAAGAAAAAAAAAAAACGGTTTGGTTAGAGATACGCCATTCTGGTGCTTCTCTGCTGTCCTTCATGCACCTAGTTGTCAAAGAACCCAGAGCTACTCTCTACAAATTGGGAGTATTGAAGGTGAGATGCTAAGGCATTTTCTAAACTGCTATATCTCAATGATGAATTTGTGGATATTGTACACTAAAAAACAGAAGGGACAGATGATTTAATAAAAGTTGACGACAGAAGGGGTTTCTCAAGACAATTTTAAAGTAAAATTATTCCATTATACTCATGCTGGGGAAAGGGGTTCTTCCTCCCTAGCAGATGGCAACACAATAGAATTCTTTAAACACTGTTGGAAGTGGCAGTGCGTGGTGATGGCTGCTGATGTATTACACTAATACTTTTTTAGAGTGACAGCACTCTTGATGATGTATTACACTAATATTGTAGTTTATCACATGAGCAGTACTCTGATGATGCATTACAGCAATATATCATCAAAACAGTAGTGTTTATTTTCTTTCTCACTAATCTAAGTCATGTCCCAAAAAACTCTTTGAGAAAGGAACATGTAGTTGCAATAAAAAAAAATACAATGGCTATAAAAGTTAACCATTATTTAGCTTTAATGCTTAACGTTTGCATCATAATCTTTCCTTTAAAATTACAAATATAGGCAACAGGGTTTTGCTTGATGTGAGCAGAACAAAAATTTATGTTCATTGTACCTGTAATAGGTTTCATGTTTAAATAGAAAACACTAAATAAAACTAAAGGCAGATACAATGCTTTATTATGTAATTTAGGGACTATGATAAGTGAAATGAAGTAAAATTGTCTGTGCTAATTGCCTCAATTTAAGAAAACTAAAAACTGCTATCACATAGTAAGGAATTAGCACTTAAAGTTTTCTCACTTTTTGCAGTAATCAGCAAACTTTAGTAAGGATGATTATGTGATTAAGAAAACTAAAACAGTGATAATTCTGGATACTAGAGAGAACCTGAGATTTATTTAGGAGAGGGGTAAGACAGTTGGAGGAAGTAAAGATGTGAGAAGAGGAAAAAAATAAAAACAGTAAGATTGAAGACAATTTAAAGTATCCACCAGCAGGAAGTAGAGATTCATCAACAGAAACATCAAAGACAAATCTACTGTGATACTTAAGGCTAATTATCAAGGAGAATTTCAATTTCAAAATTTATATTTTTTAGTTGATAATTACAAAAAATGGCTTTAGGCTGAGAACTAGGCAGTGCACGAGGGGAATACTTCTGGTGTATAAAGAGTAAAGAGAAATGTTTAGGACATTCTTCATGAGGAATCTCTCACCCACACATATTTAGGAAAACCATAAAATTTGTTTGTTTGCATGGAGTGGTGCATACGCCCTAGAAGGAGGGAAATCATCATGATTCGGCTCATGTGGGATAATCTGCAAATAGAATGATTTAAAGATGGAGGAAAGAAGGTTGACACTTAATGCATAATTATTTGCTTTTAAGATAATATTTCTAGAAATTGTAAAAGATAATCTCATAACTCAGATTTACTTTTATATTCCAGGGAAGTATAATATATCAGATTAAAAAAACTGTTATAATCTTGATATTTTTGCCAACCAATTTATGTTGTGCTTTTCCAAAGTTTTCTCCCAAATTACAAAAACATGTTTTACTGAAATGCAAATGCATAGCCATATGATCAGTCGTATCATTTGTCTTGATTTGATTTGGCAAATAACAAATTTAAATATTGATCTAAGCATGTGGTAGATAAAGCTTTTACCATTTCACAGACTTTTGCCTTCATTTAAATGACAGTATCATAAGCACAATATTTAACCATATCATGATAGCAATGAGTAGATGTGAACACATTAGTGGACATTGATTAGTTAAAAAAACTGACAATGTGGAACTATCTGCTGTTAACACAATTATAACATGATTGGGGAGACTATGATTTTTTTAAATAATGTTTTACTGTATACAGTTCTATGATGACTATGATGCTCTAAGTATTTAACATCTCATTTCATTGCTACATTTTTTGAAAGATGAATATCACATGAGTTAAGAATTTGAACAATGAATTTCACAAAATTTTGTTTGAATCTTAGCTTCTTCATGTATCACAGGTGGGGCCTTGCATAAATGAAGGATATTATTGCAAGGCTGCCAGCGCCTCACAGGGGTAATTTCTCCTGCTAAGGAGAGGAAAAGCCACCTGAGAAAATAGAGTCTGAAACAATCAGTGAAGAAATATAAGACAGAGCCAAAGAATAGGTTTTAAAGCAGAGTGCCTGATAGATCCAGCCCACACAGCAGCTGGAGTTGAACAAATAGAAAATGGCTCAGGTGGTTTTATTTAAGAGGGAACAGGGATAAGGTTTCAGAGGTCAAGTCTTGCTTCATGATATCTTGCATTCAACAGGTTGATTGGCATCTTGGCAGGCCACACCCATCTCTGAGAGGTTGTGTAGTTACAGCAGGTCACCTTATCTCGAAGGCTGTGTGGGACCTTGCTGGGAGCCATCAGCCAAGTAGGTATGACAATTTCCTTGCCAGCGTACCCCCATGTTTCTTTAGTGGAAGGACTCATGGAAATAGGACATTTTGCAGCTACATTGCATGTAAGGTGACCTTGCTCAAGGACCAGGGCGGATCCGTGATTAGGGTGTTCCCCCTTTAGAATAGGGCGGTTTAGCATAATAGGAGATTAGGGTGTTCCCCCTTTAGAATAGGGCGTATCCTGCTGCTGAGTTCCTCTTGAGTTCTTAGGGTCAGACAGTATTTTTTGGGAGACAGAAGCCCAGGAGTAGGGAATTTGGGCAGAGTGTGAATTTGGGCAGAGTGTGGATTTGGGCAGAGAACGTGGATTCCCCCAGAACGTGTTTGTAGACGGCCGGTGTGAATTCGGGAATAAAGAATTGCTGTTTGAATCTACAAGCTGTGTGGAGACTCGTGATTTGTGCCCAGCCAGAGACTGCGGCAGGACCTGGCAGAGCTGAATAGGACTTACATGTATCTGGGCAATCTTACCAGTGGAATTGCCACTGGTAGTTCCCAAATGCCAGATTTTCCTATTCAATGGGTTTCCATGCCGGTTTGGTCCATACAGTCCACAGATGGCTGACTCTCAACAGGATATGAGTTTTGAGATATGTAATTCTTAATTTCTCTCATCTGAAAAATTAGAATAGAAAGAATATATATATACCTCAATAAGACTTGTAAATAGGAGATAATATGATTTTTTAAGGCTCCTGGATAACTTGAAACAGTGCATATGATATATCCCAACATTATCTCTTTCATATTGATTTTTACTTTTAAAAACTAAAAATAAATTTTTCAGAGGGCACCCAGAAAGGAGAAGTTGGTCACAAACCAGGTTTCCTGACATGTACATTCTTTCTGATACACAATTCTGCCTTCCATATAAAGTCTTATCAGGGTCGGCTTGTTGACAAGGCTTAATGTGCTTCTGTGTCTGTTTTTCTGAAACAAATCTGGAGTTCAAGGAGTTCAGTGGCTGTTTTAATTCAGGAAAAGCTTGTTACATAAGAGATTAAAATTTTGCTTTTCAGTGTATGCAAAATGTGACTTCATTGGTGGAAATAAAAAAAGAAATGAATGTACCACAGTGTCTTCTCCAATGGCATGGTGCCTGTGACTTGGAGTTGACAACAGAAAGGTAACCGATTAGGGTAGCTGGAAGAAGACTGTATAAGAAGAGAAATACAGTTTCTAAAGAGATTCACACAGCATTCTTGAAAAGGATTTCCTCCAGAAGATTCCTGAAGAAGGTGGGAGGAGAGATGACTAGAAAACAGAACCATGAGTCCTTTGTTGGAGACAAGCAAGCACAAGCACAGTGGGAAAGTGCTGTAAGTCATCTTCCTTCCACAGCTGTTTCTGCCAGTGTGAATGGAAACTGCTCTCTCACATTCACTGTGAAGAACAGAGTATAACACAGTTCTCAATTTCTTTGAATATGCAGACAGACATTCATGCATACAAACCCACACACACAACTGTACAGAAAGAATAGCCTTGGAAACTCAAATCAACACAGAGACTACTTTGTCTCATGCAATAAAATGTAAGCGGATTATAACTGAATTAGAAAAAAAATAATGTTTGTTTTCTTATAAACCAGGGAGGCTGGGTACCCTGATCTCCAGCCAAAATCCCACTGCTGCTTTGGTTGATATCAAATTCCTGCATACTGGTAGGATGTTGAGGAAGTTATTTTCCTCCCCATTCTTCAGTTTCCTCATCTGAATGAAGAAATCCAGCAATACTCACCATAAAGATTCATTGAAGAATAACTTAACAAGCAAATATACAGTTAGTCTCATACAAGTTTTATCAACATTCATATTGTTATGTGGGGGGTACAAAATAATCCCTATTGATTTTAAGAATAAATATGCTATCTGATTATTAGAAACAATAAATTATTACATGTAGTTGGCAGCAGGGATAAATCAGGACTCAAGAACAGAAGGAAAATTTCTCAATTATTTATAATAATTTGTAATACTTTGGTTTTTAATCACTCTGAACATCTATGTTTATAAAATTGAATACTGTTTCTATAACAATGAACAAGAATCTATAAGCCAATCTGGGATATTTGTATGATTTTATTATTAAATAGAAACAACTCTCTATCCCTCTAGCAATTAGTTCCTGGAAAATCAAAGATAATAAATCAATTTAGAAAATGTAAACCTGGGTTTAGTTTAGGAAATTTGTGCACACTGGGTAAAGCTATTGAATCATTGTTAATAATTATTATCGTAACAATAGCCTGCCTAAATATATTGATACCAGATGATCTCAACTATAAAATATTTTACCAATTGCTAATTCAAAGTACATTTCAAGACAAAATTTCTTTCCAAAGAATGAGAGTCACACACACACACACACACACACACACACACACACACAATTTCTTAGTCTCAATTTGCATTGAGTATCTCGTAACATAATAATTGTCAGATCATTAAACATGAGATATTAAAAATGGAAAAATAAATCCACTGACAAAATTTTTGATGAGGTACTTTAAAACACTTACTATTATGTTTATAAAAATACCAGTCTTTACATATTATAGCAAGTCTTACATGAAAAGTCTTTTGATTATCACTGTTTCAATTGCAGACATTTTAAAATACATTTTAGGAGTGAATATTTATAAAAAGTATTTCCCTTCATTTAAATACTTTGTACAAATTGTTACATTTATAAAATTATGTAGTTCATTATTTCTTTCTTGAGATATTGAAACAGTGATTCATATTTCCTTTTTTCTTCTTTATAAGATACATCATTTTGCAGTTGCATTACTGAAGGCTTTATTAGACATAAAGGAAGGCTAGATTATTTTAGATTGCAAAAAATCTTAGACTAGTCCATTTTGAAAGTATGTTTGAAATAATTTATTCAAGTTCTATATTTAATAGAAGAGAAAAAATCCCCTAAAGATATTTTAAAAAGACCAAAGTAATATTTAAAATTATTTATAAAACTGCAAACAGTTTTGTAATGTGTTTTTGGGAAAAGGTGTTGGGTGTGTGGCTGGGATTTTTTAATCTCTGTAGGTTTAGTTGTGTCACTGTGAAGGGTTTTATTTTTTTGCATAAATCATTGGTGCTTTCCTTCAATTGCAGGGTGCACTGCAACCACAGGCTACAGACAACTACAAATGTAACATTGATTCTGAAGCCCATTAGTTTCTCATGAGATAAGCGCTCAAATAAGCCTATAAACAAATAGAAAGAAATGATAAATAGATCTTTTAAGTAAACATTAAGCAATGATGCTATTTCACTTTGGTTTGTAATATATGGATTATTTATTTCAAATGATTAAGTTACATGTTGGGTAAAATGAAATGATAAATGTAACCCATCAATAAAATGCTATGCGATGAAATAGGACTCTGATACAGTGAGCATGCCTCTATGTTACACTGTTAGAATTAAACATTATATTTAAATGAAAAAGATAAAAACAGCAAAGTGTTATATTTAACACTAGCACAGCAGTTATTTATTTTGTTGAGAAGTCATCCGTGTACCTTTTGAGACAGAGTTTCTGCTCATCAGAGTGTGAGTCAATGTATTAATGAAATTAGAAATGCCTCCTCGATTTTTCCTTTGGGATCTCATTTTGGTCCTGTGCTTTCCTAACTTATTCACTTTTCTCCTGTGTATGACCCCCCCCCCCCCAAATTATGCTACCTACCATCCAGATTCTTAGTTATTTTCATTATAACCCATGTATTTACAATTCTGCAGTCTATGGAGGCCATAGTTTTGTCCAATAGACAAGAAACCTAATCTAAGCTTCCATGTAGGTACCTTAGGAAATATGCTGATATTATGAAGTTTCTCTAAATTATTGAGAAGTGCTTGCAACATTCCTTTTCAACTCTCTATTTCCTTATGGCCCCTTTGCTTGCTTCTACTATAGTTACAGAGTTGTGGTAATTGACATGTGGTCTAATTTAGCTCACCAATTTAGGATACAGAAAAAGCTTAACAAATACTAATGTGTGTACTTACCTAGAATGTCACTGTGCAACTGCTTGTCAATTTGCCTATTCAGATCTGACTACTTTGTCTGCCCAACATTTTTTTTCCATCACCAATAGTAAGAAAAACTCCACTGCAGAATTTACGTATATCTTTCTGTTCTTGATTTCTGTCCCCCAGACTCTGAACTTCTCATTTGGAAAAGAAAAAAAAAATTCTCCAAGTTTGATTTAGTGTAATGTCAATGGCGTGAGTACATTTTTGCAGGCAGCAGAGGCCAGTTCAAACAGTAGTTTATTGCCATTCATAACACCATAACACGAAAGTAGGCCAATTACAGCCTATTGAATTTTTAAATGATACAGAAAATGAAGTGATCAAAACATTGTTTGGAGTTATTGTTAAACCCACAGAGGAGAGATGTTGCTGCATATTATTGAACTTCCACATAAGAAAGTATGGCTACACACACAAAGACAAAATGATAACAGAGAATTATAGTGCAGACAATTAAACACACCTGGTGATAATAAATTTGCTCTCAAGTAGCTCTAAGTAGCTTTTCTTCCTTCACTCCCATTAATAGTTGATTTTCTGGTCAGGTGCACTATTGATCGATTTGCACTGAAGCCATTTCTTCCTCATTAGCTTTCCAAACTTTTCTTTGCCTCAATTTTCCTCAGACACAAAAGCCTCACAAGATTATAGAAGACTTGTTGCTTAGCAACAATCTCATTCCTATAACTGTAATAGTTGGGCATACAGTGTCAGTCTTTTGGTGGGAGAGGTCAGATGCTTACCTATTTCCAGTGTTTACTTCTTTTAATTACCAAAGTAAGATATTATATTTATTTTACCTCTATTTTCCTACATAAATAGGTATAATTTTTGTAATAGTATATAGCTGTATTGTTCATATCTTTTACAATATAACCAGAAACTTCTTTCTAGTTAAAAAAAAAAGAAATACAAGCAAGAAAATACCTATTTCTTCATTTTAATTCACATAAGCTCTTTTCACACCTGAAAAGAGGAATTTTGGCCCTTCTTATAATAACAGCAGCTGCCTGATACTATGTTCTCAAGGATTATAGAGAATAGAAGTTTATAGATACATGAGTTTCCTATATTAAATTTTTATAACTTAATGAAAATTCCTTCTCCGTTTTTGATGTGGATTACCCACATCTGATACCAATTATACTCTTCACATTTACTCAATGTAAAGTATCCTCTTTCATTCTGTGTGATATTTAAACACAATTTACAGATTACGTAAACATACAATATTTCCTGGCTAAAACATACTTTCATACAATATCAAACATAGCCAGGAGTAGGATTCAGAAATAAGAGAAAAAACAAAAGAAAGTAGGTAGAGATAATATATACAGGTGTTTGAAGCAAATAAAATGTGTTCTAGGATAGAAAAAATTGCATATATTACTGGAGACATACAAAAATAGCTAATACATTATTTCTCATATTGTTAAAGGAATGTCAAGATGCTTGTGTTTTACAAAATTTGGATTAAAAGCATTATATTAATAACTTGAACTTAGCTTAAGAAAATGTTATCTCATTTGTTTATTTTTAATGAGAAGAGGACTGAAGTTTGAGAAATAATTTAGGACATCAATCAATGGTTAACTATATCCTTGATTTGTATTTAATGAGCAATCCTGTATGTGAAAATCTGATCCCTCTAATAAAATGTGCTGGTTTTAATTTTTCTCCTTGCATCAACCACATGTATAGTTGATAATATTATATTTTTGCATTCTATAGTTGTTAAGTGATAGAGAAAATGTATTATTGAGCCCTTTAAGTGCTCTTATTAGGAGCCAGATCTTCAGAGCTGACTACAGACAGAGCAAGGAGTAGTAATGCACATATCCTCATTGTTTACTTTAGTGGTATTTTGTGAGAAAAAGGCAATAAAAAAATACGTCCCATGAAAATATTTAGCTGAAACCCTAATTAGGTACATTTAGGGTTTAGGAATAGGTACGTTTTAGGTCAGGAATAGGTACATTTTCTTACTAAGTATTTATGTAGAAGTCTAAAAAGTTTAACCATGTTTGGCTTTTTTACTGTTATGATTACTAGAAGACTGAGAAAATAAACTATCATGAATGGATGGAAAACTGTTCTCATCAAATGACATCTTTCTGTGATGTATTGAAGAGACAACCTTGAATCAGCCAGCAGAACTGACACCCAGAGTTTCTCAAGTTCACTGAGAGTCTAGCACCAAAATTTTGTATATTTGAAGTCAATAGAGAATTGGACAACACTGTATAAGGACAATAGCTAATGTCCTTTATCTCTAAGTGCAAGTGCCCATATAATTAAAATAACAGAAAAACTGATGCTCTCTTACATATATACAGCACAGTTATAAAAATCGATAAATTTAGAATTGATAGAAATTTTACCTCATCTCAGTGTATATAACTTTTTGTGCCTTTACACAATAACAAAAATGGCAAGATTTTTGCTTGTTTCTTCCTTGGTCACTTGCATGTCCTAGTAAGCTTATGTGTTTTATGTCTCTATAGTCTCTTTAATTTTTAATAGGAAACCTCCAAGACTTCCACATTAACTCTTTGCTTTTGTTCTTTACTTTTTTATTTTCTTCTGTTCATTTTAAAAAATTTATTTTCAATGCCACTGAGATTTTGGAGAATATAGTCATAAGTTTATAAAGCCACTTCATCACACAGCAAATTATAATTGTGTTTAGTTTTGCTCACATTTTGAAGAGTGCTATTACATGCTGATTTCTTGGAATGTTTAGAACATGTCAGCACCAAAATCGAGCCATTACTAGTAGTTCCAGAGACACCAGGATTTATGAATGGTGTGATAGAGAAACTGTTGATGCAGGAGAAAAGACAAAGAAGGGGATCTTCATACACTTGTGACAGCGTTTGTACTCTAGGCTAAGTGTGCTAATTTGCTAGATTCTGTAGCACAATGGGGAAAATAAAGAAATGCTATGATAGAATAGTACTAAAACCCTACATTTTATAATATTAAAAATTGAGCAATGGGTGGCCTGTTTAACACCAGGAAAGTTCTCTCTCTCCTTCTCTCTCTCCTTATATACGCACGCACACACACACACACACACACACACACACATCGACAAACATTATTTTGCTGAGCTGCCATCAGGGAATTCAGTGAAAATTCAGAAATTCAGAATGATGTGCAATATTTTTTTTTTTTTTTGCAAAGGGAATGAATGGCCCTTGATATGGTTAAAAACACACAAATTTTGCTCTATGTATTTCCAAATGATTTCTAAATAGATGAAAGGAAGGCGTCTCCCACTCCCAAATTAGGATGGGGTCTGGATAAGTGAAAGCTGAAATTCTCAGGGGAGAAGAGATCAAAATAGGAGGGCAGGAAACTGGGAGAGGGAAGAGAGGTATCAGCAGAGTGGGGTGCTGCATCAGAGGAGAGGCAGCTGACAGCCCTCAGGGCAGAGCAGTACCAAAGGGATTGGAGGATCAAAAGAGCTATGGAGAGGATTTTAAAATTGTTTGCTAAGGGGCATGCTGTGTAATTCTCAATAACAAGAGGTGCAATTCTCACTAATTCTTTTTTGTGAAGGTAGATTCTTAGAGAAAAACTGAATGAAGAGCTGCCAAAATTTGATAGCCATTCTTTTTCAACTGAGAATATTTTTTATTCCTTTGCCCTCCCAGATGCATTTTGCAGTACCTTGAGATGTATTTGATTGTCACACCTGAGAAGGAAGACACTACTGGCATGCAGTGGATAGAGGCAAGGACACTGCTTACCATCTTAATGCAGAGTACAACACTGTCCATTCCCAATCAGTAACTGCCAGGCTCCAAATGTCAAAAGTGCCAGGACTGAGATAGTCTGATCTAGCATATGGGAAACAAACAAAATGTTAGTAGAGAGCACAATGGTGGATCTGTATTCAAATCCATAGGACTTAGCAAAATTCTTGGGGAAAATTTAGGATTTGAATTGGCTTTGAAGTGACAGAATCTAAGTCAAGCTCTTAAAGGATAGATCAATCAGACATGTCTGCATTAGGAATAAAATAAAAAGAAATGATAATATTTATGATATAAATGTTATTGATCTGGGGTCTTCAGAAAAACTGAGGCAATGCAAAGACCCCCGTCTTCAAACACAGATTCTTACAACCAATCTGAGATATTTCACACATGTTGCTCAGACTAATAGTCATGAGTTTATTGAATGGATAGGAAAAAGAGAAAGGGACACTCTTAAGGGAGAGAGTGGGTCCTCTCAGAGAGGATTGAGAAAGGGTGCCTCTCCTGCACTCCAGATTTATTGGAGATCCAAGAGAAGTTTCCAGAATGTCCGGTCCAGGTTCACCTCTTGACTTTTGACTGACAGCAGGGCGACATCTGACTTTCAAGTCTTAAAGTCAACTCTAGATCACCTGGGCCCATGCTGACCAGTTCTAATTGGATTCTTAACCATATATTCTCACAGATTTCATGGTTAGGAGGAACCATCCTTATCTCCCAGACTTTCAGGATCTGGTAATAAAAGTAACTTGGGTTTCTTTTAACCACTTTATTTAGGTTCTCCATTTCTCCTGCAGTTAACAGGTAGTTGGCTGGGGAATGTGACATTCCTGTCCACTGAAGCCAGGCAGGACT
Source organism: Callospermophilus lateralis (assembly GCF_048772815.1). Lineage (NCBI taxonomy): Eukaryota > Metazoa > Chordata > Mammalia > Rodentia > Sciuridae > Callospermophilus > Callospermophilus lateralis. The sequence goes on from NC_135306.1 coordinate 40,103,260, forward strand.
GCAGGTAAATTGTTTCTTGGGAAAGAAAGCATAAGGGGGTAAGCACCGTGTGTCCATTTTATAGAATTATTATCTTAACCTCATGTTACCAACACCCTCATCTGTCTGTTCCCTAACTTGATTAAGGGAGTTAGAAAAAAGGAAGTCCCAGGACTTGGAGATTGAGAGGCATGAGATGTGGGTGAAGTGAAACAATCTATTGTATGTCATCAGAGAAAAGGTCACATATGCACGTTTCAATTTCTCTACCCTCAAAGACCCACTTGAGTATTCAAGAGCTCAGTGTCCAGTTGCCTTCTACAGCCCTGCATTTCAGATGATTAAGAATGATCCATGTAGTCTAAAACTGATTAGTGTTCACGCTGAACCCTCAATTCTTCCTTTGTTTAGTGGGGCATCTCTGTTTATTTACCCACTCCCCCCAAAGAAATAAAACATTCCTAATATTTATAAAAATCTGCTGTTGTTTCTTCAGTGATGTTGATTTAGAAGATACCTAAGAACAGATCTCTCTTGATAGAAGAGGATACAATCCAAATGAAGAGGCTGGCCAGGACAAATATTAGACCAGGGTCTATTAAGTACTTTTATTGAAACACATGGACCACTACCTGGGTGCAGCAGAGGCCCACAGAGTAAATCTCAAATACAGTGATGCAGTGGCTATGGATTATAATATTTAGGGTCTACTCCATACCTTCAGGAGAACAGAGTTTCTCAATTTTGAAATTGAATAAGAGAAAAAATAATAAAGGATCCGTTAAGTCAATGAAAAAGTCATATATATCATCCATGAATATTAGAATATGTAGGTACATGGGAAAGAAGGTTAAAAATCAAGTCTCATGTCTTCAATATTTTCTTATTGGTCCTTGATCAGTGTAAATGCCAGGACAATTAGATGGAGATACAGAGGTCACTGATTGTTGAACTATGCTCTTCCATCTCTCTCTCTCTGAGAGTGAACCTTAGTTTCACCATACCCTGAAGGTTTTTTAGAATTAGTCCCCCTCAGGAAAAAAATTCAGAAAAGAAGTTCAGAGGAGAGGAATCAGTACCTAGGACAGTTCTCCCATTCCTTCTCTGCTCATCCTTTTGAAGGAGAGTGGGAGGAGCCTGATGATGAGGCATAGATGTTATGTAGTGGGACAAGGCTTGGTTGGCTTTGGAGTTCAGACTCTGATTCTTGAGCAAGTAGTTATCTAAGTCTCGAATTCCTCCTGTCTTAGTCTGTTCAGACTGCTACAACAAAATAGCAGTTGTTGATGGGTCATAAACCAACATCTAATATGTTATCTCTTTTGTAAACCTTGCTCATCTCCTCCTTCTCTCCCTTGATTCTCTTTCTAAGCCTGGTCTATATTACTCCAAGTGTCTGGGGTTAACACGGTGGATACAAGAAAGAATCACATGTGTGAAGCAATAGCTAGAAGGAAATATCTTCTCTAAAGGCAGGGATGAGGGGCAATGTATAGGCAGAGTATGATGCAGGTGTCCCTACCCTTGTCAGACCTACCAGGTCTTTCTGTCCCCATTCTGCTTCTGGCTTCAGCTTCTCCTTCTGTCATCTGCAGCCTCTTGGGCAAGCTCCCTGAAAAGCACAGATATTCTTCAAGACATCCCTTGAGGTGTGTGCATTTGAGATTGCCAAACTGACTGTGGAAGATTGCCTATCCCTCTGCCTCTCAGGGCTCCTGGAGGTACAATCTCAAATGCTTCCCTTTCTGCAAACCCACTGGAAGGCTGTTAGCAGTCACTGTATGTGAGATTCATTCTTCGCATATTTCTGTCTTCTCTCCCTTCCCCAGGAAGGCCCAGTTACTGTGAGAGTCTTCTGATCCTTTCCTCTGTAACAATCCTTTGTTATTAGGGACTCTGTTGTGGGTCTGCTGTCATTTACATATCCTATCTAGGTTTGTTCTCTTCTCCCTCATTTCATCCATTTTATTCTTCTCTAGTATTTTTAATGGGTCCTAATCTCCAAAATAACAGCTTTTACCCCCTACTGGCCTATTTTCAGAAGCCTCTTTCTCCTTGGTCCCTACATTTCCATGCCCAGTTTTCCTGTTCACAGCAGCAGCTTTATCTGCTCTCCCTCCCATAAAACCCTTAACATGTGGCTCTTCTCATTTTTAATTTATTTGCTTTTTAAACTTTTGGTACCAGGTATTAAACCCAGAGGCATTTAACCACTAAGCCACATTCCCATCCCCCCAACCTTTTTTTTTTTTAAATATTTTTGAGTCAATTTCTTACTGAATTGCTTAGGGCCTTGCTGAATCTCCGAGGCTGTCTTTGAACTTGTGATCCTTCTACCTTAGACTCCTTTATTTTTTTTTCCTTATTTGTTTATCAGCCCATCAGCAGCTGCATCATCTTTGCTGCTAAGCTCATAATTGAGTCTAGATGCTGCCCATTTTCCCCCTGTAGATCCTTCAATCTTGAGTGCCTCTGTTACCTGAAAGCTTATGTCCCTTGGATGTGACCTCCTTCTCACTTTCATTACTTTCACCCTTACCTCCAGGTGCTTCTTGTCAGCGAAGCAAGATGACCTTATATCTTGTAGAGTGGTGATTGAAAAAGACAAAAATTATTTGTTACTTACTAAATAATATACAAGTATCAATTTTGTGTTCCTTAATCTCTTTGATGGAAGGATACAGGGATATGTATTTTCAGGCTAATTCATACATTTATTCAACAAATAATTATTCAGGGTTTAATCTAAATATGTGTGTTATAAAGCTATTTCAGCCTACAAAATATGTAGCATTCTGCTTACAAAATATGTAGCATTCTGCTTTTTCACAGCTTAACAGAAAATTAATATTATATATTGATGTTAGCCATTTTCTTGATTTCTTTTATTTTTTAAATTTTATTTATTTATTTTTATGTGGTGCTGAGTATAGAACCCAGTGCCGCACACATGTGAGGCAAGCACTCAACTACTGAGCTACAGACCCAGCCCTAAATTCTTTAATTTTTTAATAAGTGAATGTATAGCCAAGTCAATGAACTTTTTGAATTATTCTATTCAAATTCTTTCCTTGTTATGATTTGTGATAGAATTTTGTCTGCTGTTTACTTCTTGAAATTAACGATGGGTGCAGTAATATTATTAGTTACTTTTTTAAATTATCCAACTCTTTTCATTTCAGTTATGTCACACAGATTTGGCTAGAAAGATTACATCTTTTAAATAGCATAAATTGGGCTGGTTTGTGTAAGTAGATGTCGAACTTTGATAATGGTAACTTTAGGTATATCTTTACTATATTTCTTACTCTATTTACTGATTAAGATGTTCCCTCTTAGAAAAAGCAGACCTACACACCTTTTATTTTCAACATATTTTCCTTGAATGCCAAAGTTTGGTTGATAGAGTGAGCTCTTCTTTTGCACTTCTACTATATTAAAATATTCATGCATGTAGGGCCAATGATGACAGGCAATACAAAAAAAAAAACATTAAAGTCATAAGGCCTGAATAATATTTTGGACATTTTATTTAAAGAGCAATGTGTGCATGCTGTCTCTTTAACCATGCATCCAACCCTTATTGAGTGGTTAACATATACATTCATATCTTTAGGAATAGATACATAGATTGATTGATGGGTAGACAGATGAATAAAGGTTGAATGGATCACTAATTCATTGATTTGTTAAATATTTATCTAGAAAATTTGCATTTGTGTTATAAGTGCCATTCAAGGTTCATATTTTAAAAGATTTTAGCAATTAGCAGGCACCATTCTATTCCTAGCAAAATGATTTTACAAGAACTTTAAATTGATCTTCTAGTCTTTGCTGTATCAAGATAAAGTTTACACACATATTTCATCTAAAGAACATTTATTTTGAGGTCAATAATGCCATGATTTTAATTTACTTTATTTCACTACCTGTGTACTTCCTGAGGGTATAAAAGCCATATAAAAATATTCATAAACTTATAAATTCTGAGCATTTATTAATAATGCATGCATATGCCTAAGCCTTGGAAATAAAGCCAGTATACTTTGGAGGATTTAGAATTCCTCTGGGTAATTTGTTTGCTAAAAAATATATAGCTTAAAAATTCACCTTACTAATGTACTGAAGTTTTCATCATCTCTTTTTAAAAATAAGTTCTCTGCAGGCATTGAAATTATGAAAAGCTAAAAGTTGAGCCATTACAATATATTCTAAAGTTGCTAAATTGTTTCTTCATTGCACCTTTCTTACAATGATTTTGAGCTGTCCATCAAAATATCAATAATTGAATACACATGGAATTACCATTATATACTCAAAACTATTTCATTTGGGGCTAGAGAACTTGAATTTTGAACCCCAGAGAATTTTTTTCTTAAGCATAGTGGGCTAAGCACATAAGTTTACTGGAAAGGAATGTATCTATGTGATGAGACTTATCTATGCATTTTTAATGTTTTAAATCAGAAGAATATGAGGTATTTCCAGGAGATGATGAATATATACTGACCCTAGAAGGAGAGAAAACCTTAAGCAAGATAAAAATAATATTATTACAAATAAAGTTTTAAAATCCAAAAATAATCAATGAGTCTGTGTGGTGTGTAAGGTTAGAGCAATATAAAAATATGTTTCATTTGTTCTGAAAGTCAGTGAGGAATAAATTTGGGTAGTCCTATGAAGTGTTCTGAAAGTGTGGCAACAAGAATGTTTTTATTAAAGTATTTAGGATGTATTGGTTTATTGAATTACGTGACTTCGGAGAAGGTAAACTTGTGTTTTTATTTTTCCAAAATTCTGACGTCAAACTTAATTAAAATTTGTAGTTAAAGTCTTCCATTTTATTTTCATATTATAAGCAGTCTTATCTGTTGTTCATTATAATTCCACAGACCCATATTGTTGCTCAAGTGACTTTCTCACTTAATATAGAATTTCTCCCATCCAAGTTATACCTTATATTTGGGAATATGCTTTTTTGATGTGTGAAGACACATAACAGTGTGTGTGTGTGTGTGTGTGTGTGTGTGTGTGTGTGTGTTGGATGGTGTTTTGTGTTTTGATATTGGAGTCTTTTCCTTACTATTTTCTCATTCACATTGGGGTATAATAACTTTTCTTCAAAACCCATCTCCCAACACTCCATTTCCCCCTATACCCACACCCAGCTATTCCCATTACAAAGTCTATTTAAATATTTTTTTTTTCTCTTTTCTAAGTACGAGCTAGGTTAAGAATCTAACTTAATAAAATCAACTGTGTCAGAAGTGACATCGTGTTTGTTCCAAATATAAAACTGTAGCAGCCTGGCTCCTTGCTCTTTTATGTTCTTGGTGCTTGAGTTCATATGTAAGAAGTCCAGCGACCATACTAGAAATAGCTATCATAAGGATAAATAAAACAAACAAAACACTGGAGCACAGACCTGAGAAGTATGAAGTCCTCTTAGCTTCCTGCAACCCTTAATTGACTTCAAGAGAAACCAATAGAAAAGACTAGCTTAGCCTCACCACCTACACAATCATCAGAAATTGCATAATCGTTTCTGATTTAAGCCACTCTGGAGTTTATTTGTTACACACTGACAGATAATTGAAACATAAACGTTTTCTGGACTTGAGTCCTGAGAAGAAAGATGAAAGGAAAATAAGGGTCTCACAGTGGTATTCTGACAATTGGATACCCTGCTGTTGCCATGTCTGTTCAAATAAGTTTTTTTCTATCATGAGGAGATTTGTGTGGATTCTTTTAAAACATCCTTCACGATGGCCTCAACCTATGATTCCTTAGATTACATAATGCATTTGTCAACTGACCCCTTAAACTCCCCTTAGTATCAATCCCTCTTGAGTGGACTGGATTATGATTTAGGGCTGGTTCATTTTGTTGGTTGTGAAAGTGTCTGGGCTCTTCCAAATAGATCTCCCTCTTCCTGTTCTGCAGCTATAGATCATGCTAGTCATAGCCTATAACTCTTAGGCTTTGATTTCAGGTACCAATCTCTCCATCTAGTTCTAATAAATTCTCTGTCAAAACATTCATCTATAAGTTTGGGATATGTGATATTCATATTTTTTTCTAAATTGAGGATTGAGACAACATTTTGTAAATATTTAACATTCTATTTTAAATTCATGTAACATTCAGGGAATAATCACAGGTTCTTGAGAAGACTGAGGACTAAATATTTTCACGGCAATGGTGTTTCTTATTCACTGCAAGATAAGAAAAACCTCCTAATCTGGAAAATTTCTTAGTCATTAGTCGTATTTCATAATCTTTAAATTATTGAAGACTGTGTAATAAGTTTATTAAATCACTCTAAATGTGGAGCTTTCTGATATTTCATCAGATGAAATTTTAGAAGGAACATTCTTAGAGCATTGTCATAAAACTGATTTCATGTTCTTCTTACTCCATATTATCAGTAGATGACTGATTTATTTTATTACTTGGGATACTAATTTTATCACTTGAGGATTTAACTGTTGATTTTCCATAGAAAAGCCACTATTTTTATTTTTAAACTAATTGATATTTTGTAAGGCATGTTTTGGAAACAAGTATGTTTCTCTTCATCAAATCTCCACCCACAGGTTTTTATTTTTTTTATTTTTCTCACCTTAATCTTTGTTATGATAGTTTTTAAGTGTATAATTCCTAGTTTCATCCTTTATTTTATGTTCGATTGTAATACTTCTGTGAATAAGAAGTTTGTCTTTTTTCACATGTATTTAACAAATTTATATGAAATTTGAGCCATGGAATACTACTTGGTGGAATCTACTCTGTTACCATCACTGTTTATTTTGCTACTCAAACTGTCGAGATTTTTTTCCCAGTGGGGATGTCTTCAAGCTAGTTCCTATCACTTTTTGATACACCTGTTGCTATTTTTATTTTTATTATTTCTTTCCAGTTTGGTCTTGAGGTCTCTGTTAAGATAACCACTCTCCAGGAAAGACCTAAGAGTGTAGAGGGAGTCAGGTTTAAGTGTATTGCTCAGGTAACACATCATGAGGTAGCGAAACCAAAATACACAATACTGATTGAGGTTTTTACTGCCTTCAGAATTCTCTATTCTTCTCATCCTCTCTGGGATCTGTGAGTAATAAATATTTTGTTTCACATATTTTGGTTTCACTTAGATACTTAACTCCTGGATGAAGAAGTCCAGAGAGATGGCACAGAGCTCCAGAGTAGGGAGTGAGAGAGGAATTGTTGAAATTGTAGGATTGTGCTTTAGTTAGGGCCCTCTGTTTTTATCCTTAGTCTTTCCAGGGGCAGTTATGGATGGCTTCATTTAAAGAAAACTCATGTATGAAAAGAAACTAATTCATATGGTTTTAGATTTGACCACTAGATTTTATCAGTCAGAACTTGTGGAGTTCTGCCCTAATCTTTGTTATGATAGTTTGTAAGTGGATAATTCCTAGTTTCATCCTTTATTTTATGTTCAATTTAATACTTCTGTGAATAGGAAGTTTGATTTCTTATTTGATAAAGGAAAAGGAGAAGGAGAAGGTAAAGAAGAAGAAGAAGAAGAAGAAGAAGAAGAAGAAGAAGAAGAAGAAGAAGAAGAAGAAGAATTCTCAGTGAACTACTAAGTTCATATCAGTGGATTAATCCATTGATCAGGTTACACCTCTCATAATCTAATCATTTCACCTTGGAAAATTCTTGCATTGTTTTACACATGAGTTTTTTGGGACATCTCATATCTAAAATATAGCAACTGCCTTATTAAACCTCACTGGGAACATGTATGTCAGGGCAATGCAATTTTTTTGCCCTTCAACATATGTCTGTGTATGACTGAAAAAGCCTTGTTATTATTAATTTTGGAGTTACAAATTCGAGTAAATAATATAATTCTTAAAAATAAAATCTGCAAATAAGGGCAATGGGTTGCACACCTATATACCAGTTTTATATGCTTGATATTTTCCAGGTATAGTGACATTGTAACAGATAAAAGGCATAAATAAAGCAGAATTCTTATCATATAAGAACACAGAAAAAACAAAATAAGCATCTGTGATGGTTAATTTTATGTGTCAATTAATCTAATTTTTTGTCAAATACCAGTCTAGATGTTGCTGTGAAAGGAATTTTTAGATATGACTAACATTTAAAATCAGTAGGCTTTGGGGAAAGCAAATTGCCCTCCAAAAAGATGTCTAGGCCTCATTCAGTCAACTAAAGACATTAAGAGAAGAGGATTGAACACCTAAAGAGAAAGTGAACTCTTCCCTTGGAGTGCCTGTGGATCTGAGTGCACTGTCAATCTTCTCTAGGTCTCCAACCTATAGACTTGCCTGGCAGAATTCAGACTCACCAGACTCCACAATCATGTGAACAAATCCCTTGAAATAAATCTTCTCATGTGTACACACACACACACACACACACACACACACACACACACAAACACACACACATTAAGCACAATAAATCAAACTGGAATATTTTAAGAATAATAATGCAACCTTAGGAACATGATATTTTATTCAAGTATAGTGATACATTGCCCACCACTGTGAAGTCACGTTTCCCAGAAGTAATGATATTTGAACTCTCTGTCTCCCTCATTTGGCTTGGAGATGTTCCTACATTAGATAATCAAAAACAACTGGTTCATGAATATTAATTTGCTTTCTCAGTTTAGTTTTTTCAAAGATTTATTTTTATTAAGCCCAAGAAGGTCCATGTGCAAAACATGGTGAAATGTGACCATATTTTAGGAACACCAACTAGCAAGAAGAAATAAATGACAAATAGATCTGTGCTAAAACTTGCTTAACATTTCCCCAGATCTAATCAAGGATATATACCAGTTTCCTATATTTAAGGAAACTTAGTAATTGAAAATTTCAGTGTTCAAAAAAAAAATCAGTTGATTTCATAGTTTAAATTTAAAAGTTATAGAAAACATACAATTGAGGTTGTCTAAGAAAGTGAAAAAGAACACACTCCTATGATTCCATAGGAGTGGGCAGAGAACTACATGTGGACCAAACATTAACATTCTTATTTCAGATTACACAAGATAATTGATTGGGCAGGAAAATAAGAAGTGAGGTTGGAGAGAATCATAGACCAGGAACAATCATAGAATACAAAAAGGGGGCGGTGGAAAAATCAAAATAATTTTAGAAATATATTTAAGTGCAAATACATGACATCCATCAAAAAGAAAACATTTTTGAGAAAAGTTTTATTTCAAAACTTAAATTACACAGTCTTCCTTTTATTCCTTAAATGTGAATCATAAAATAATGAAAGGAAAAATGGAAATTATATCAAACAACACACTCTTGAGTCTGCTCACCTATACTAATCTTCATACAGTTTAATCTGGGATTTTCTTTCTCATTAATATATGAAATTCATCTTAATATTGTTTAGATTATAAAATACCAATTTCCCATGAGAATGTTTTTAAACATCTATATTTTTAATAAATCAGACTGTGGTGTCTCATTGCTCTAAGGAAATTGTGGTCCAATCTCAATTCTTGTTTTGAACAGGGATAGTGAAAAAAAAAAATTTCCCCCAGTTAATTTTAACATTCACCTCAAACTTTTTATCAAAAATATTGGCTCCATTGCTTTCTCTGACAGTGAGCACTGGCTGATGTTCAACAAATAACTAATTGGGTCCCCTTAAAGACTTTGGAGTCTCACTCCTGTCTGTGAATGTAACATTATGTAGAAATAGGGCCATTGCAGATGATCAAGTAAAGATGACATTATAAGAGCACTTTATAAAAACATAACATGGAGAAATCTGAAGAGAGGTAAGAAGATGGGAGGACTTGGGGAGAGGAGAGTACCAGCTATAAGACCAGGAGGGACTCATGGGACAGATTCAACTTTACAGCCCACAGAAGGAAGCAACCCCTGCTGACACCTCCATTTCAGACTTCTACTTCCAGAACTCTGAAACAATAAATGTCTGACTCTTAACACTCACTCAGTGTATATTATTTTGTTAGAGCAGCCTCAGCATACTAACACAAAATGCTCTAAAAATGTTAACATGTTTGCTATGAAATAAAATAGATTAATACATACTATAAAAGTTTTAAGATTATAGTTGCTGAGTTATCCTCCATAAGATTTTTTTTGTCAATCTTCCATAACTATCAAAAAATGCTTTTAACATAAGTTACAGAAGATCTGTGAAGAATTCAAGGGAAATATTTTCCTATTTGAAAGAAAAACTGGAAGACTCAATTTAATTGTAATGTTGAAGTTCAGTTTGGAGTCTCTTTTAATTTACATAATCTGTTTATATCATTTTGTTTCTGAACAAGTCTCCAGATAAAGATTGCTTTAAAATCAGCATTATGCTAACCTATCTTTGTCTGTTCTTTACACTGAACTCTTTTCTCAGCTCTTACATCATTCTACATATGAACTGCTATTTTTCTCAGCAGTTATTTCTGGGACCATGATCAATTTCGCTTTTGCTTCTGTATATAATGAGTCAAATTTTTGTTCATTATCTGCTATTTTGATTCACATATTGCTCCCACTGGTGTTCTGAAAATACTTTTGAAGTTATGCTTGTTCTTTCAAAATATTATTTAGTATTCTAATTTTTAACAATTAAAAAAATTTCCAGTTTGTATTATTGTTTTTCCCTCTATCAATAAAAGACATATTTTTCCATATCAATCTTAATGGATGTATTTCTGGTGGTATGTGGTACTTTCATTTTGTTAACTTTTTATTTCAACTTTTACTTATTTATATTTAACCCCCTTTGGGTGTTGATGCATGAATGTAATGACAGGTGCTTGGTAGGTTGCTATTTGATACTTGGGTAGCAGCCAGGACAGTAGTGAAAGGTAAGAAGTGTGCTGGGTGGGCTTCATAGATATTTGTGTGCTGACCCCTAGAACCCCTGACTATTCCTTATACAACAAAAGTGATTTTGAATGTAAGATTTATTTAAGGATTTCAAAATGTGGAGTCTATATTGGATTTTTTGATTCAACCGTAAATACAATCTTGATGTCCTTATAAGAAGAGAACATGGGGTAAATTTAAAAAACCCACAGAAGAGGAGCCATGTTTATGACATTGGCTCTGAAGATGAAAAAGGGAGCCCTGCATCAATGCAGTTCTAGAAACTGGAAAAGAAGATTTATATTTTGTAATTATACTCCATTTAGGTATGATATGTCTGGTATGTCAAAGTGCATAAATACATTCTATTGTCATGTACAACTAATTAAAATAAATTTTTTAAAAAATTAAAATGTAAATTTTGTGAGTCTCCAAAGGTAGCCTGGTTGTGTCTTTTCTTTGTCATTTCTGTGATTTGGGCCTACTGCAAATCTTTTTTTTTTTTTTTTTAACCTCCTGTTTTTAGAAATTTAAGGAAACAAATTTGTGATATTTTAACATTGACAACTAAAAAATATTTTAAAAAAGAGAACATTTTAAATGTCCTAAGGCAAATCTCAGTCACTTTGGTCCATGTTGACCTGTTCTACTTAGAACTTATTCTTACATATTTTATATGTAAGTTCGATCCTCAGCACCACATACAAACAAAGATGTTGTGTCTGCCAAAAACTAAAAAATAAATATTAAAATTCTCTCTCTCTCTCTCTCTCTCTCTCTCTCTCCCCCCCCCCTCTCTCTCTAAAAAAATATTTAAAAAAATACATACAATTTACTTATAAGCTGGATAGGGCAGGAAGATGGATAGGAATTTTTCACTTTCTTAAGTAATACAGACATAATATTGTAATTTACTAAGGGAGAATGGGTGAAGGTGATGGAAGAGAATTTGCAGTTATATGTCTCTATGTTTAAAATAAGAGATCAATTTGTGAAATAGATTAAGAATTTGGAAGGCATTCAAATGAAACACAAAATGAGAAAATAAGTATTTTGGATACTTAGTCTCAAACTTAACATATGTACATTTGGGTGTGATGAACTCTGATGGCTCTCAGTGAAGACAGAGAAGGGTATCTAGAACAACTGTTGTGTTCTCAAGTATTTCAAGATTGCTAGTAGTCTAATCCATCTGAATCCTTAGTGCTTAAGAAGACAAGACTTCATGGTATATAGGAGAGAATGGGGTTTACTAAAGTAAGGCATACTTTTAAATATTTTACTATGGGAAATTTTATACACAAACAAAACTATAAAAACGCAACACTACAATAAAATCTTATGTACCTTTAATCCAATCTCAAATTTAAAAAAAATAGCAAATCTTATTTCATTTGTATCTTCTTTCCTTTCTCTCCTCTCATGCTATCAAGTGTTATTTTTAAGTGAATAGTAAAAACTATATTATTTTATACAGAAATATTTAAAGGAAAAATGTCTGGCGCGTAAACAAAAGTGATATTCAGAATACAAGCCCTGTGCAGGCATCAGTGCCTGGTCAAATTTTGAAATATTAAAGGTTCATGGTGGAAGCTTAAAGAAAATATAGCAACCCTAAAGCAGGTACTACGAATGAAAAAATATATAAAATACCAGGGAGAGACTATTCAATATTGTTTGAAAAGACCACTTCCATTATTTATATTAAATATAACTATTTCATTAAGAAAACTTATAGCCAGGCATGATGGTGCACAACTGTAATCCCAGCAGCTCAGGAGGCTGAGTTGGAGGGTCTTAAGTTCAAAACCATCTTCAGGAACAGTGAAGGGCTAAGCAACTTAGTGAGACCTTGACACTAAATAAAATACAAAATAGGGCTGGAAATGTGCCTCAGTGGTTGAGTGCCCCTGAGTTCAATCCCTGGTATGCTCCCCGCCACCACCAAGAAAAAGAAAAATAATAACTAGCATACAAATAAAAGAAAAACCAATATTTAGAAATTATGATATTTGTATATGTGAATAGACTACTGTATATGGTGTAAATAGATCTAGGAAGAGAGTTGATTTTTTTTTTCTAAAATTTTTCTATGGCTTCTCTGAGTTTATTTATGTCAGTACAATTTTGTAAATTTCAATTAACCTCTGTCATAATTACTTTCTCACACATCTTATAAATTACATTGACATTTACTTTTCTAAAGATAATCATCCTCTAGAAAAATAATATCTAGGAGCTTTATTTAGAAAGCATTTTTTTTAAACAAGAAGAATAATCTTCCCCAAATTAATGAGATAGAAAAAGATAAAATAAGTTTATATATACATATAATTACAAATTGAATGTAATTTGGGAAGACACAAGAGATATCATATTTTAAAATTGGCATATTCAGAATGCTTTATTGAGGGAACAGGGATATAGTTATGCATACATACTAATTCTTTGTACCATAATCCTAATTTTAGCTCTTTCATTGCCTGTAGTAAATCTTTAGAGGAGCCACCCAAATTGGAGAAACACTCACTTCCTTTCGTGTCTCACGTTCATCTCTGAGGTTTTACTTTTCCACTTTCATCTGGAGTTTGGGGGTCTGGTGGAACTAATCCTTAGTCCAAATCAGGCTTGAAATCCATATGTCTCATTTAAAAGTATGCTCCAAAAAATATGAAAATTAAATTTGTAAATCTAATCTGACTCAAGGAATGTAGTATTAAAGAATCTGGGGATGGGAGGATTCAGTGTGAATAACATAGAAAAGGCTGAGATATTATTTTGCTTATATTTGACAATTTATAAGAAAATGTAAATACATTTTTGAGTATAAAGAAATCTCCAAAGGAGGTTAATTTACAGCAATTTGCAAAACATTTTCTTTTTCTTCTTCATTCTAGGAGTAATTGTCAAGTACTTTAAACCACTTGATGATAAATTAGTCAGAGGACTAGGCAATAATTTATAATAAGCAATAACTGAATGGCTGAGTTACAGAACATATCAGAAACAATATATAGTGGTATAGCACAATATGCTTGCCTATCTTTTGTATTCAAGAAACAAACCAAAAACATGAAGGGAGGTGAGGAGGGGGGGATGAGAGAGAGAGAGAGAGAGAGAGAGAGAGAGAGAAAGAGAAAAAGAGAGAGAAAGGGAGAAAGTAATAAGAAATATGCAAACATGCCCAGGAAAGTCATGGAAGCATATACCTGAAAATATAACTAGTTTTGGAATTTTATGGAGAGAAGTATTTAGGTATTATGCAAAATATTCTGTATCCATTAAGGAGTAATCATAACAAATATTGATCTAAATTGATAAATTAAAATGTATTTCATGACATACCTGTGATGAGATATATATATATATATATATATATATATATATATATATATATATATATATATATGAATAAGTAAATGTATATATGTTTAAAATTTGATACAAGTACAAAAATTTGTTGGTCAAATTGTATTGATAATCTTTAGTTGTTATTAATTATTATTAAATCTAAGTAGCTCAAATTGACAAAATCACCCAAAATATAATGCCTGCTAAAATTTTACTGAAAATTCATACAATGATCTTTAAACATTCCTACTTAATATTTGTTTAAAAATTAGTATAAAACTATAAATTACAACCAGAATATATGGTACATGACAATTATAAAATAAACCAAAATGTGCTTGAAACATCACTATTCTAAAACAAAATGTAAAAAGTTTTGGTATACAGGTATATTTATGATTATATATATGTAAAATATAATCATATATATTGCACATATGATTATATATGACAATGCATTCCCATTCACTTTTATAGAGTAATATTATATAAACTTATGTAACTATGCTAAATGGGATCATATGTGTTGTATTTATAATTTAGCATAAAAATATACGAAGTAATTGAGAATTATTTTATAGGTTAAAATCTGTTTAAGTCTGTGTGCTATTTACATATTGTATGATCTGAGTTCCTACAATAGATCATATCAGCACAAATATTTATTCTACATTTTCAAAGTATGTAATAGCCTGCTGCATAAATGGTCATGGTTAGAATAAGCACAAGAAATATAAGATTATAATTCACCTGATTTTAGAAGTGTATTTTCTTTAGGCTTATAATTTATCTTCTCATCTTTCCTTGACTCAGCCTTAGCATTATTGATCTTTCTCGTTAGTATAGAATTATATATTTTTTCTTGAGTTTTATAAATAGATTTATTAAATAATACAGTATTATAGTGTCTTTTTTCTATATGATTGCATTCACATAGCTTAATGATTTAGATATTTATCTATATGTTGCATATATTGGTAGATGTTCAACTTTTGACATTGATTACTCCTTCTTGGAGTAGTTATGAAATATTTTAACTATTTACACAGTGATGGTTGAATTGCGTTTTGTTCCATCGGTTCCTATTAATAAAACTGTACTTTTATACAAGTCTTATTTTATTTCTATTGGGTAAAAAGTTAGGCGCAAAGGGCTCCCATGATAGGATATGGGTAGGTATATATTCTTACTTATGAGCTTATACACATATTATAGGGGAATCTATATAATTGATTGTTTCTGTAATTTTTTCTAATATCTCTTAAACATTTTCTCTTTAGGAACTATTTAACTGTATTTCATGAGTTTTGATGCTTATTTTTATTGATTTGTTTTGCTATCATTGATCTATAATTTGACTTGTAAATTTTATATATATCATACTATTTCTAGATATCAAACTTGAATAATTTTTTTTCTGTTCTTAGGATTTAGTCATGATCATTTGTTTTAAGTAATTTTCTGACATACTTTGGAGATTACGTTGTTGATTTTACTGCGGTTGTTATAATCCTGCTTGGTGCCTTTAAAGGTTTTTGTGTAGAAAAATAATTTTTATTCTGTTTCATATATTTTTTACAAAAGTATTTGTATACATATATTATATATAATATATAAAAGAAAGAGATATAAATACACACATATTTTAACATATATTAAGTGATATTTTAAGCTTCTTTTCATTACCAATATTCTAAAAATGAAGCAGATATAAAATGCATATGTTGCATGATTTCATTTATGAAAACTTGTAGAGAAAAAAATATATTATTTAGCCAAAAAAATTGTACCATTTAAGGGAAATGGCAAGTATTGACTTCCATGGAAAATAGGGAAATATTTTTGTGTGATGCAAATATTTTATTATTGATCAGCAGTATTGTTCATGGGTATATATGTTTGTTGAAATTTAATTGATCGTATTCTGTAATGTAAGAATAACAACCCAAAATATATGTTAAAGAATAAAATAATTAAATATATTGATAACTTAATAGGAAGTATGTCCTTTGAAAATATCCATGCCAATTAAGATATGAAAAAATTTGTGAAAATACATAAAAGAGCATAAGAAACATACAAGATAGTGAAGCCAGGTGTAACATTTAACCAACTTTCTAAAAGGAGAGCAGAGAATAATAGAGTAAGATCTACATATTAAGAAATGATGCTTACAGTTTTCATAACTTCAATTTATAGCTTAGAGAAGTGCTGAAAACAACTTGAAAATAAACCTGAAAGAGATAAGTGTTAAGTTATATGAAAGTGTTTAACACCCAAGAAAAGTAAATGATTTAAAGAGTAATGAGAGGAAACAAGGTGGTGTTTTAAAAGAATTACACATAAGGTTGACATCTTGCTTTATAAAGAAAAAAGGGGAAGTACAAATAATGGAATGATGTACTTGAAGAAAATTCTGCTCATCTAGAGTTTCATACAGAGTAAAAGTGTTCTTCAAATATGATGGGGATAATAAACCTATTTTCAACAAAAAAAATGATGCAATTATCTTTAAGACCCACCTTAGATAGAACATTAATTTATAGGATACATAAAGAACTTAAAAACTTAATACCAAAAAAAAAAAATTAACCCAATCAATAAATGGGCAAAGTAACCAAATAAGTACTTCACAGAAGAAATGTGAAGGATCAAAAATGTATGAAAAAAATGTTCCTTCGACATCTGTAGCAGTTAGAGAAATGCAAATTAAAATTACACTGAGATTCCATCTCAATCCCTTCAAAGTGACAGTTATCAAGAATACAAGTAACAATAAAGGCGCACTTATACATTGCTAGTGGAACTGCAAATTGGTGCAATCACTATGGAAAGTGGTATAGGGATTCCTTGGAAAATTTGAAATGGAACACCCATTTGGCTCAGTTATCCCACTCCCAAAGGAATACTATAGTGATGCAGCCATATCATGTTTATAGCAGCTCAATTCACAATAGCCAAGCTATGGAACCAACCTAGGTGCCCTACAATAGATGAATGAATAAAGGAAATGTGGTATATATATACAATGAAATATTACTCAGCTATAAAGAAGAATGAAATAATAAATTAAAAGGACACATTTTATCAATTGAAAAAGAAGTATACAAGGAGAAACAAAAGGAGCATAAAATGGATAAGTCAAAACTTACAAAAAGTGTGAGAATATTGGATATAAAACGAAATATATAATCAATCACATCACATTAATTTGAGGTATTCTGAAAATAATAATATTTCAAGCAAGAATTTTAAAACATGGATTCCAAAAGACAGACTTTAGATATAAGAAAGCAAAATGTTTTGGAAAAAAAATACAGGAAAAAAAAATGAACTGTATAGACACACTAAAGGAAGCTGGCAGAGCTATATTTACATGAGGCAAAATAAAATGATTTCTTACTTCTGGTAAAATTGATTATTTCATATTACTGAGAATTCATTGTGCTGGAAAAATGTAACATCTGTGCTATACAATTAATATGGAATCAAAAACAGAAGAGAGACACTGGGATGTGTCATTAACCTCACATCCCCGAAAATCTGTCTTCAACTACCAGCTCTGTCAACATGACACTCTTTCTCAGGTTATTGGAATAGGGTGATCAATTGACTGACATGCACAATTTTGGCTCAACTCAGGATTAGTTTGAATGATTATTCTTACTCCCGAGCTATCCAAACATTGCCTGAGGAATCTACATTGCAGTTCAAATTCTCCTTCCTAAATCCAATTTAATTTCTCTATTTTTCATAGGTTTTTGTTTCAAGGGAAAACTCCAATAGACCTCTTCTACTTAAACTTAGAGTCTGAAACCTACAGAATATAATCTGCAACAAAGTTCTAGGCAAAAGTTGACAGAAACAAAAGGAAAATTTGTCAAATCCACAGTAATAAAAAATACATTAATATATTACTTGCAGTGACTAGAAGAAATCACTACAAAATTATTTCTTAGTAAAAAAAAAACTGTACCAGCAAAGAAAAAATACAAATTACTTTTAGGTATTTTAGTATTTTCACCAAAACCAATCAGATGCTGCCAAAAAAAGCCTTATTTAAAAGTCAAATAATTATTATAAATCAGAGTATATTGTCTAACTATTGTGGTATGGAACAGGTTATTGAGAAAATGTTACCAGGAGAACTTCAAAAAATATAACCCATGAGTCACATGAAATATAAAACAGAAATTAGAAAGTATTCTAAGCTACGTAAAATTAAATCACTCAAAAAACTGGAATTTATTTCAAGGACAGTGTAATTTTGAATGAATTTATTGAACATATGAAAGATTAAAAATTATTGATACAATTTTTCTTCTTCAGAAGCCAGAAGAAATCACTGCAATCAAACTCAAAGTAAAAAAGAGAAGAGAGGAAAAAATAAAAATAATAGCAGAAAGTTACAACACAAATAAAAAATGTAGTATAAACAACAGTAAAGTCAAAAGTTTAGAGTTTGGAAGATGAATAAAGTTGATAGCCTAATCAAAGCGAAAGAGGAAGAGAAAATCATAAAGAGGGGAAATAAAAACTTACAATATCAGAGGTAAAAAGGAACCATCTTTATTGAAGCTACTGCTATTTAAAAGATGGTGAGAGGATATTAGTGACAACATTTTACTAATCATGTTACCTATTAGGTGATATGAAAAGAAACACTGAATAGCAACACTTACAAAAGTGATCCAGGAAGAAATAGAAAGTAAGCTATTTGTGCATCTGCTACAAAATTCATTTTCAAAACAATTATCCTCAATCCTCCAGATTCTTCTAGTCTCATCAAACTTGCATAAATTCTTCTCAGAAATTAAAATACTGGGAACAGTTCCCACCAGACTTTAACAGGCATGAAAGTCCTGATACTCCAAACTCAATAGAATGGCAATGAACAAGATATACATTCTCATATCAATAGAGACACAAAAGATCTAAACCAGTAATAACCAAATTGAATCCTACTTGGCATAAAAAGAATAATATATCATAGTGAGTCTGAGTTTACTCAAGGATTGCAAGAATAATTTAGTACTAGAATATCAATATAGTTTAGCTTATTTAAAGTAAATGAAGAGAAAAATCATGCAATGATTTTTAAAAAGCCAATTAATTATTTCAGAAAATTCAGCACATATTTTTATTATACAAACCTGAATCAGCCAATTTAAAAAAAAAAACTCTTATCAAACTAAGAATGTAATGATACTTCTCTCATGTGTTGAAAGGTATTCACATAAAAATTTAAAACAGATATATTTAGTGATGGAATGTTTAAACACTAAGATTGGGATGCATTAAAGATACAATCTATATGTATTACTATCCCTTTAGGAGTCTTAGACAGTGGTAGTAGAAGGTAAAGTGAAAACAAAGAATTGGTACAAAAATTTGAAGGAGAAAAAATTGCCCTGTCAATATTTCTATGAGATGTATTTGTGTATATTTAAAATCCAAAGAGATCTGTGGACATTTTTTTGTAATTATTTAATAAACTCAGCAAAATTGTTGAATATCAAGGGAAGAGCACTTGAAGGCATGCAATTGCAAGTTCATCCAAAATAAGGCAGTACTACATCATACCCCAAGAAGTGCATGCCCTCCCAGATACAAGGTCCACAGCGGTAGGTTGCTTGGCACAGACAAGGACAAATGACCACAAGGCAACACTGCAGGTCTGGAATAACTTATCAGAGAGAGAGAAAGAGTCAGTAATAGGTGCTTGGTTTTTTTGTTCCTATTACACACTCTACAGGCAATTAATGATTGATGCAGTCTAGACCTTAGGTGTTGAGAAAATGACCTCTTTCCTTAGACAGGAAAATGGATGATGTAATTAGGATGGCACAGGGCTCTGACAGGATTAAGAAATTGTTTCATGGAGTTTTCATTACATGACATGATAAAATCTTACCTACAGCTCCACTTGATCAATTTAGGAAACACTGAATGAGAAAGAACCATCTCTGTTCCTGGTATAAACAGGACTTGGAATTAACTGTGTGGAAAGAAAAAAAAAAAAAAAAACACCTTGTCATCTGCCACCCAGTTCTGTTGGGCCATTTCAGAATTCATGGTTGGAGGTGTATCAGTCCCTAATTTGTCATTATCAAGGGATTGGAATTTTAGTTTTGTTACTATCTCTATATGATATAGTGGACCAGTAGCATCCAGAGTATATTGCTCCCTCCACAGTAGGACTTGTTGACTTAAGCACTTGTCTGTGGCTATGCTTTAGTAAGCGGGTGTCAGTTCTGAAATGATTTTGTGCCAGAGGAAGACAAAATGCTGTGCGTTAATTTTGAACATGTTACATTTCCTGGATAGGATTTTAAATTGAAAATAAGCCTTCCTCAAAATGTGGTAGGCAAAAAGAACATTTTGAGATTCTGAGAACCATTAAAGAGATATGTTCCATTGTGGGGCTTTGAGATGTAAAGTCAATCTAACTTCAGGATGGAGGATAGTAAAGCAGAGGTGTGTCTTTTTACAGAAGAATATAAGATATTGGGCCAATAACCAAGATAGGTTCTTGGGAATACAGAATAAGGTCAAAGTCTATTTATCAAGAACCAAGTCATTAATTAATATATTGGTCTTTAAAATAGTAAGCAGTTTGAATGACCAGACATAAAACTTTTCCTTAGAATAGAATTAAAATACTATTTGGGAGGCTGAGGCTGGAGGATCACTTTAGCCTAGGAGTTCAAGGTCAGCCTGGGCAACAAAAATTAATAAACAATCAAGTCTGGCCTATCTGAGTAGCTATAAATTCCAGAATGGACTTACAGGAATGGAAAGACAGGTTCAGTTTCAAGAAAGGGACCAAATTGTCACAATAGAAGTATGAAGATGGGATGACTAACAAGATCCTAAGTTGACATTATCATATGAATCACTGTGGATTCAGGCTACACCCACCTGTCTTATATCACCTTAATAAAGATAAAAAAATCAATTCATAAATTATGGAAGATACTCAATTACTAATAAATTATATAATTATGTTATCAAGCATCCAAAACAGGCTATTACACAAATTCAAACACATCTTTAATAAGATAAAATATGTAAATATTTTAAGTATGTGTTTACAATATCCATGCTGTTGTTAAAATCAAATTTCTGAAATGGCATGGTGTTATATTGTTTTTATTTAATGATTCTGTTAGATTAAAAATGTGGACACTTGAATCCAAATTCTTAATTGTCATTGTATTTAGGTGAAATTCTGTTGGGAAGGATGTATTTCCCATTGTAAATTTACTGGTATGTCATTACACAAGCATCATTTATAGGTGATGCCTATGTAATGAAGTGATCATCGAATTTGAAGTTTGGGAAACAGAAATATTCTCATTAAGTTATTGTTAAGGGTCCATTATTTTTTACTGTGGAGCTTTATTTGGAAACCTTCACAAACATTTTTGCGGTCACCAGAGGACACTTACAAACAAATGGCTAAATAAGGATGAGTATAGCACTGATGTTAAAATATTGATATGGCTCTCCTTTTTGTGAGGGTATAAAATATTGACTTAAAAGAGAGAACTGTAACTATTGATTTCTCTCCAAGGAGAAGTATTTAAGTTTATGTTCCTTGTTTCATCTACAAATACTTAAAAGTCTGAATTCTGCAATTTATAGCTTGAAAAGGAAACAAAAAAATCAACACATAATAACAAGTACAACTTTTTTATTATTATCATTAAGTTGCCTCTTTCTTTGGGATGTCAAGAATCTTCAATATTATTAGTCTGACTGAGCTGCTGATCCTGCTACTCTTGGCCGATCATTACTTTATTTTATTTGGTAAATCTCTATGACAGTTTTATTGCAGGCTGAAAGCAGAATTGATCCAAGCCCTAGTTTACTTAGACAAGCTTTCCAAAGGATACAGATATTCCCCATTAATGGAAGCTTTGAAGAGAAATAAAATTAAATCTAACCTGAGCTCAACCCAAAACTCCTTTTTCTGCAGGAACTTCTCTCATGAAACATTTTAGGTAGAGTACTCATTAAAAAACTAAAAGCAACCGAATTTGTATAGAGTAAACATTTCATTAAACATCTAAATTTTCAGCTCACCTCAAATAGTCTTAAATTTCTGTATTTTGTTTTGAATTATATGTTTAAAAACCAGGCCAAGGGACATGAAATACTGCATCCTGGTCCATCATTGTGCCTGTAACAGGAATCTGTTAATTTCACTGAAGCTATCAAAACTTAACAGCAATGAGAACATACTTACTTTGCTACTGGAATAAGCTCTTTAAGGGCCAGGCTCACATCTTCTTAACCTTACTTTTTTATGTTACATTAAGAAGAAAAAATCCATATGCTATTGTAAGTATTATATTAGTATTTGAAGATTCATATGACAATCAATAACAATGGTCTCAAAAACTACTGGTCAGGCAGTTATCTGCCTCTACAAAACATAATTTAGTAGACACTTGAACGGTATGCTATAGATGGACCTTTAAGCATGTGCCCAAGAACAGAAGGGCAAAAATCAGGTTTCTAAGGAGCGGGTAGTGGCTACAGCCAGGCAAATCACATGAAATTGCAATCAGGTAAGTGAAGATCGATATTTAGACATACAGCTGAGGCAATGTGCTGCATGAAACACTGAGCCATGAGAAGCCCTATTGGTCCCAGGAAGAAAGGTGCAGGAGTAATTCTGTTTAAAATATGATTTGCATTTGAAATATTAGTGATGATGGCAATACAATAAAGGGATCTGACTGGAGAGATGTTAAGAAAGAAAACTGATATAATCTAGTGACTGGAGGTAGGGAATTAGAAAGTGTAGATAATGACAGCTTGAGCAACAGGAAGATGAAGTGTCATTCACTGACCACGTACATTAATTATTAGGTGAGAAAAAAGATGATGTGGTCAGCATGGAAACACATAGGAGGTGTCATTTACTAAATATCTTGGACCAGAAATCCAGGTAGAACTTACAAGTAGTTATTTGTACATAGATGCTTATATAAACAATAAAATAGTGAATGCATAGAGAATAAGAAATATAAAGAAGTAAATGTAGGAAAAACTGAAATACTAGGGCCAAAATGTGTAAGAATGGTACTTCCATAAAGGACTCTAGAGAGAAAAGCAAGAATGGGTGACATAGAGAAGATCAGGGGAAATAGTTTCAGAAAGAAACGGATTGTCAGGATTATGAAGGCAACTGAAGGCATACATGATTTGGTAATTTGAAGATAATTTAATAAAATAATAACTTACAAAAATATGGGCAATGGGAAAACAGAAGTAATAATGCAGTACCCCAGATTTACTGACTGCAAAATGGGGGTGCCACTGATGCCCTGCACAACTACTTACAGGGGCAAGGGAAAGGAGCGATTACCTGGACCTAGAGAGAGGTTACCTGCCAGGGTTTGTTTTGGTCTGGATGTGAGGTATCTCCCTACAGCTCATGTGTGAGACAATACAAGAATATTTAGAGGCAGAATGGATTATGAGAGCTTTAATCACTTTAACCCAATCAGTGAATTAATCCTCTTATAGAGATTAGCTGATTGGTAACCAGAGACAAGTAGGGTGTGGATGGAGAAAGTAGGCCTCTGGGGGCCGTGGCTTTAAAAATACTGTAAATCTAGGAAAGCAAGGAATTTTATATTCTTCTATTAAAAATGAATTTTAGTGATTGAAATGATAGCCTCATGATTTAATATATAGAAAATATATAAAAGTTAAAGGAAGACAAATTATATAATCAGGTCTATGGCAATAATACCAGGAATGGTAAGAATAGCAAAGTAGAACTATAATTAATTGCTGGGGTTTTTCCCAAAGGTTTTATAAATCAATTGTGTGCTTCACCAGAACTATTAAACATCAAAGAGACAAGTCAAATCTTATTTCTACATGAGTTTTCAAATATCTTAATAATTGGATTCTGTGTATATATTTTATTAATAATTTAAGGCTGAGTATATTGTATGATTTAATATTGTATAGCTTCTATCATTTTTACACATACATGTAGAGTAATATTAAGCTTGATATATTTCATATTTCATTTGATTATCTTCAATAAATAATTTAATATTATTCCTGACTCCCAGTTCTGCTTTTATGGATTGGTATCCATACCATTAATGAAACTAAAATAAGCAACTGCATCAGCATAGGTGTGTGTTGTGCTCTTTTAAGACATGCCATCTGACTCTAGGCAAAAACCATTTTTCTATCAAGGTTCACATGGGGGAAAAGTCCTGGATTATCTCTAGAATAAAAGATGACAGAGTGTTATGATTCTTTGGTCTTTTTAAAGTATGAAATTATAATAATACAGAAAGTCATATTTAGGTGGGACAATTTTGAACAATTATCCCTGTGCCATTGGGAAACAAATCAACTCTGCATTCCACTTGTCAGACCCTTTCATTTAAATACATTTAAGTAACTGGAAATTTTAAAAAAACAATGCAGAAAATTTCATAAGTCAGGTTAATATTGGAAAATATTAACTCATCAGAAGGAGCTTTGGGTTAAAAAAAAAAAAAACATAATAAACCTGCTGTGGAGTATTTCCAAGCTTACTGTGTACACTGAACTGCAGCCCTAAGAAAGTACCTTAGCTTCCATCAGGAACTTTACCAGTTCATCTTCTCACCTTGTCTCATTATCACCACCCAACCCTAGACTATAATCACAAGACTTGCAAATTGATGGAAGTGATGGGAAGGCAGCAACTTCAAAACAATCAGCAGATAATGACAATTACAAAGAGACAAAAGTAAAACATCACACAAAAAACACAAAACGTTCTTTGTCAAAATCCTAAATATTAATAAACAGAATATTAGAAAAAAATCATTAATTGGAATGTTAATTCACTACAGGTGTTTATCTACATAGGATTGTTACGCATTTGATTGAGACAATACTGATTAATAAATAGAATACTAAATGTAAAATGGTAAAACAAAACCAGAAATGAATCAATAACATTTGTACATGATCTACTAGAACATTAGAAATCCAGAAATTTTCTAAGAACAAAAATAGAAGTCCCAGTTTAGAATTCTAGAATTTGATTGGATATAGATAAGACAGAATTAAAAAGAGCCACTTGGTTAATTGCTTAATTCACTTTGTGCCATTATAATAGAATACCAGACTGGCAGTTTAAAAATGAAAGTGTATTTCTCATACTTCTAAAGGCTAGGAAATCCAATATCAAGGTGCCAGCATCAGGCAAAGGTGAAGGAGAGAGGGCAAGAGAGCAATTGGGGACTCAAACTCACTTAAAATGAATGCACTCATGAGAAAATGGACCCATTCTCATGATAACAACATTCATTCATCAGGAGGCCATAGCTAATATGAACTAATTATTTTTTTAAATACCCACCACCACTCAACATTTGCATTGGGGTCAAGTGCCCAAAAAATTAATTTTGGGAGACATATTCAAGCCACAGAAATTATAAAATAGATCTGAGTTTTTATAAAAAATAAGTTTGATTCATATTGTTCACAATGTAATTAACAGGTAAGTTGTTAGCAAATAAAATATTAAGTCAATATGTATTTAGTAAATAAAGAGGTATTTAATAAGATCATACAGGCAGATTAAGACATTAGTGTGGAAAGCACAGATATCACAAGTATAATGAAAAAGATTGATGCCTCTGGACAAAAGTGGCAATACAGACAAAATTTCAAAAACTAAAACATAGATTAACAAGAATAATATTTGGGATTAGCAAAATATCTGTATATTTTAAGTAGAAAAGAATACAAAATGGAAAAGTTGGTAAACTATGAATAGGTATTTGATTTTAAAACAGAAGTAATGCTGTCAATGAATATATTAATATATGTTGGCTTCATTAATATTCAGGAAAAAATTTGTAAGGCAATAATAAGAATCCATTTCAACTGATTCACTTAGCATTATTATAATTTCTTACAATATCTATGCTAGAATATGTATCTTCACATTATGTATCTAAGTAGATATAACCAAATTCCATATTAAATAAAATGTTAAACATATATGCATGTCAACTTTGAAAAAGTTTATAGAAATCTGAGTGTGTGTGTGTGTGTGTGTGTGTGTGTGTGTGTGTGCAAATTTATATATGTGAATGAGTATGGATGGTAATTTAAAACATATTTTTTTCTTATTCTCTATAATTTGTTACTATGTGTTTTTACAGATTACATTCAAAACTCACACAGATGGACCAGTTCCAATGTCAGACCAATAAGTTGGCTCTTTTAGCAATGGGCCAATCTGCCCAAGTGAAATCACAACTTCATTCGACACACATTGATGGAAGGGAAGGAGAAGAGGAGAAATGAATCATAATAGGAGGTAAGGAAATAGAAAAATAAAGAATTTTTTCTTTATGGTGCTGAATATTGAGCACAGGGGAAATCTGACACTCAATCACAAACCCAGAACTTTGTATATTTGAGACAGGATCTTGCTAAATTGCTTAAGGCCTCACTAAGTTGCTGAGGCTGGCCTTGAACTTGTGATCCTCCTGCCTCAGTTTACAGAGTCACTGGGATTACAGGAATATGCTAACTCAATTGGCTCAGAATATTTTTCTTTTGAAGAATAAAAGAATCCTTTTTCTAACCCAGGGATCTAAGCTGCACATCTTTCCAATTATAAACTTTATTTTTATTATATTGTCTTTATTTTATTTGAACTTAATTGAGAACTAAAATTATAATATTAATCGTTCTCTAAGTCAATTATTTTTCAGATTTCCCAGACAGAAATACTGGGACATATAAAAATGGGGATAAACAATACATTTATTTTAAAACTAGATGAAAACCATAAAGTAGCAACTAGAGAGCTTAGAAAATTTCTGCGTTCTCTCCCCCTTAATGTCGTGTATCTATGCTCACCCTTGTTCTTGCTCTTTATTGAAAGAATTCAAAAGCTTGTATAAATTTTCTCACATACACTGACATTAGTAAAATCTCCTTGACTTATGCTGTGGTATTGAATTTCTAAATTTGTGTGCCACACTAATTGAAATATGTTATTTTCCCTATCATTTATCTCATTTTGCATGCTCTAATATATTCTTTCTAAAACTTTGGAAGATTTAACATAATCTATAGAGGCTTCATTAAATTTCTTTTCCACGAAATTCTTGCTTTTTCTTTTCCTGGGATTCATCTTAAAGGAATATATTCTTTTATAGACCTGTTTTCTCCAGAAACTTTGGACTTACTTTTAGAAATTTTCTGAGCACATTATTAAATACTTTAAAATTAAAGATGGATCTTACAAAACATTGGAAAAATAAAAGCTAAAAAGAGTTTTAAACTTTATTTTGAATCTTAAACTCAATTGCATCTTAAGGGTGAATTAAATTTTCAAAACACATGCAAAATCTTGGAACCATATCATCAGATGATTATACAGAAGGACATATTTAGGAAGATTTTTAGCTACTTTTCAAGTATATTATAGATTTGTAGTGAGAACAAGTCAATATGTTCCAAAAAGAAGTTCGTAAAAGTTAAAATGCTCAAGCTTTTACATGTTTTATTTTATGTGTAAAGTACAAGTATGTTATTTCTATTTTGTTGTCAATATTGTGATTTCATTGTCTAATATAACTAACCAAAGCTGGTATCAAGTACTTTTAACATATTATATTTAGTTTTATGCATTAGGAGAAATTCTCATAAGAACATAGGAGACTTGTCCACTCAGATTGATTTAATGGGAGATGCTAATATCTTCATGTCTATTTTCAATGGGAACAGAGGCCAAAACTTTATGAGACAGAAAGAGATAATGAGCAGGCACATGTGAGAGAATTTCTGAAGAAACACTGATGCTTCTATAAGATGAATCCTTGGAGGTGAAAAGGTGATGGAGAAGGTATACAAATATGAAATCATTTTTCTACCTAAGCATCCATCCATTTATGAATCCATCTAATCATTCATTCATCTATAATTTCTGGAGCATATTGTGAATACACAATAGAAAAAGAAAATGCCTGATTTCTTTCATATAATTTCTGTCTAGAAAAGAGTCTTACAAGTAAAAAGATAAATGTCATATGCAAATGTCATGGGAGACATAAATTTAAAATTCTATAAAATGATAAAAGCTTTTTAGAAGAAATAGTACTCTGTATGAGGGTTAAAGAATTATCAGATCAAAAGTAGTTGATATTAATTAAGGAAAACATTCCAGGCAAAATAAATACCTTGTACCGATTTCAAGGATAAAGAAGACCAATGCAGTAAGAAACCATAGTTTCCCCTTTTTTATTAATTATTTTATTTATTTTAATTAGATATATATGATGGAGAAACTTTGATTGGGCAAAGGGGAGAGGGAGAAGGGATGAAACATGGGGGCAGGAAAGATGATGGAATGAAATTGTCATCATTACCCTTTTTTCTTCTTTTTGGAAATAATTTACTATAGTTTTTTCTTCAAAAGCAAGGACTTAAAATGTTTTCTGCTGCATGTGTAGCACTTTTACTCTGCATACTGCTTCAATTTTCCTGTTGAAAATGAATTAGTACACTTATTAAAGATTAGGTCTAACCTCATTTAGACCTGAAAAATCAATTAGACACTGTTATAAAGCCTGGCATCATATATGACGAAAGTGTGAGGTGAACACATGGGAACAGAAGTGATGATCAGTTAAAAATTATTAGCACACAAGTCTTCATGAATTATACAGGCTAATAATCATGCAGAACAATTATTTATAGCTATAATAAATGTAGACTTAGAAAAAATTTTGATGGTATTATTATTAAGGCCAATTATTTATTGACTTAAAAAACAGACATGTCAAATTAAAAACACATATATACTTGGAAAAGTCAACACAGATGATTTCCAAATTACAATGAAATTGAATTTGGAAACAGAGTAAATAAAAATGAATGAATTTCTTCTATCTAGTACAAAATTTTACATTCTATGAGAAAGCAACATTACAAATGAAGCCAATTATATTTAGCAATGAAGTCCTAGTCTCTGTACTGATTCATACCAGCATTGAAAAGGAGAAATGTGATTATCTGTAGAAATTTGTTTCTTATTAACATTATATTCTTAAAATGCAAAGGTAGTTAGATAAAAATGAAACCATTAACTTATGATCTTCTAGGTTTAATGAAAACAGTCAGAGAATTAGAAAAATATAATTAAATTCCATTGGAATGCATGAGCCCTATCTATTTTGAAGATGTGTATAATAGCACCGAATTTGGTTTATTCTCTTGGTACCATGTATGATTGTGCCTTGCATTTAAACTTTGAACAGATGTAGTAATAAATAAATCACAGCACATTTTAAAGGTTAAAGTAAAAGTCCTCAAGTCTTAAAGGTATTGGATGGTATCAAATTACTTTCCAGCATTGAAAACATTAAAGTTACCACAAGATAGAGATTTTTAGTGGTAAAGCATTCAAACTAGAAATAATTGAGAATTTTCTACAAACACATAAGGAATAAAATTATGGTTTTTAGTGAGACTCACTTTCATTAGTGAAATATATTGATCTCAGTATTGCAAAATATCTGAGGTGGGCACATTACTTGTATTTGTTAGCATAGTCAATTCTCTGTAGCTTTTATATTCAATATGTTGGCTCACATTAAAGCACATATTATCTTCTCATTTTATCATATTATGAAGATTTCAATAAAGATGGTTTATTTAAAGTCTTGTGAGTTTCAAACAGACAACACTGGTATGCCTTAGCATTTGGAAGAAGATCCAACTAAGTATATTTTTTTAATGAGCCAAAATGACAATAAAAACAACAACAACAAAGGAAGACATTAATAAACATCAGTCTCATTGATTTTTCAAAAATTATATATATAACATCAAGCATGAACATATGGGAAATCTAAGTGAACATGTTGGTAAATCATTTTACAATATTTAATGATGCTTTTGTCATTTTTTCATTGAGAGAAATAAAGTGCTTCATAGGTTTACATTCATACTTGTACTGCCATCTCCTTGGTAGGTTTTCTTATAGTGCTGAATCTGAATTTATAAATGTAAACTTTTTTTTCTTTAACATTAACTTGCAAACACTAACCATCTTCTACTCAATGCGTCATCACCTCTTCACCAAGGGCAAACACACAAAGCATAAATTTGTGTAAGGATAAATAAAGAAATCTTAAGTATACATAATGCTATACAATATACATAAATATACATAATCATTTCTTCAAGCAGAACAGTGACAATATTATGACATAACTAACACAGAATGCCAAGATTGGAATGCCGGTTCCCCTGCTTGCAAAATACAAATAAGGTTTGGGGCCAATTAGTTCACCAATTCACTTCAATTTCCACATATATGAAGCAGCAGAAGTGCTAATACTTATCATCCTTTTTTATTATTTTAAGAATTATAATTTTAATATATACGAAGCAATAAATAAGAAGTCAATAATGATGGTTATTATAATATGTAAATTTTGTATTATTGAAAATATATGCAAAAGTAGAGCTCTACAGATGACATTCTATTCAATAAGTTCAAGAAACACTACATAAACATCCTTTTTCTTACATTAGATGTTTTTAAAATTGAGGAAAAGAGAGTGAATGAATGAGTGTATGCTTCAATTTAATATCCCATTGTTACCAGGACCCTTGCTATATAGTCTATAAATGCTAATGTTTCTGGAGAATTCATAGTAGCAATTAAGTACTAGAAAATCATTAATTTTCAGAAGTTGGTTGTAATGAAGTCTAATTTATGAAAACTATCATTTTGCCTAATATTACCAATCAACTGACACTGTGACCATTCCAATTAGCAATTCCAATCTATGAAGTCCATCACCATGAATAAACTGTCACTTATAGTGAGATCCTTGAGGCTAATGTAGTATCTTCCTAGAGACTACATTACAGAGTGATTGACATGCAAAAGGTGGCTATTAAATGTTTGTTAAGTAAATTAATTAATGATCAATTAAATCACTCAATGCATATGGGATTCCCAGGATTGTTAAATATATTACTACTAAAGGCATAATAAGAATGCTTCCACATATAATTTGAATCTCTGTCATTTACCATTATTCTTACATGAGTGAGTAAATTTTGCTTAACCATCTATATGAAGTGATCCAATATTTTGCTATACTTCTTCTCAAAAATTATATGGCATAATAGGCATATAGATTTTACCTCACTAGACACTTATCTTCAATAGGTAACTTTTCCAAGAATCCTAAAACCTTAGTAAAAGCAATGTCATACAGAGTTTCTGATTAATACTAGCTCTAGGATGTTATTGATCTAGTAAAATTAAATACTATTCTACAGGGAGCTGAGTTTTTTTGTGTGTGTGTGTCTGTGTGCATGTATATAGTGAGGCAGGGCAGAGGGTTGAGATCTGTGATGATACAAGGTTTTTTAAATACTAGATTAAAATTTTACATTGTATTCTTTAAGGAGAGATTCTTCAAAGTATCGATTTAAGCATATGGCATTTTATTAAATTAACATCACCCAAGAATTCATCTATTATGAGTCTGTTTTCCAAGCATATCAGTATATTTCTGGGTTTGACATTTATTGATGTTTCCTAGGAATCAGTAAATTTGATGTCTTTGAAAACTAAGGGAGGAAAATAAAAGTAGAACTTTCTTGTGAAGGTTAATTTGAGGGGTACATATTTTACTTTCTCACTGCATGAAAGTAATGTTTCTTTGATTGTCATGAAGATAAGATACAGAATTTCTCCAAAACCTTTAACAATGCAAGCAGATTTCATGAATATATTTTAAAGTTTTTACTTTGATTTAATAAGGCACTACTGTTATTACCCACAAACATTTCATGCCTTGTCCTGGAATATGTACTTATGGGAATTTTAGTGGGATAGGAAAAAGAAAAAATATATAACAGGAATCAATAGCCACAGGCTCTTCTCTAGATCACATTCTCTTATATATTACAGTTTTTTTCTGCTTCATCAATCAAAGTTAGAATCCTCTTATACTCAATGTCACAGGGACGCCATCAATCAAAAAGGGATGTTTTGTTGAGCAGGTGAATATCATAAATGACTACTCACCTGAGACAACCTTTTATACTATTAGGGACAAAAAATTCCTCTTGCATTTTCCTCCAACACAGGGGTTAAAAGACCAAGACTTCTGGTACATCTAAAGAGGAGTGAAAATGTTTTCTATCACAAGGTTGTGAGCCTTATTGACTGTTAAGCTTAATGACTTCAGGGTCATGCTTGAAGCCCATTAAGATTGACACCTGTGATAAAAAGCACAATCATTTTCTTTCAATTTTTAAGATTAATTTCTTTATTTTTCTGGCACTACTACTTTGATTAAATTATACACCCGTAACTTCTAATAAAAATACAATAATTTAAAAATTATTCTATTACTATTTAGCTGTTACATATTTTGAACTTTCTTTGAAAGAAATTTCTGAATATAAATGTACTCTTTGGAGTTACACAATAAAAATGAAAGAATATTCCCTGACTTTCCTAACACTGGCTGCTGCTTTGCACAAATATTAAAAGTTATGACCTAATGGTTATTCAACTGCATAATATCTATACATCACCTCCTTTTGTTCCAGTGAATCTTTGATACCCTCAATATTTCCCTGAAGAAAACATCTAAATCAAAATCAAGACTATTTTACAAGTTTCATAATTCCTATGTTGCTGATGTTCATATTATTTTTTCAGCCAAAAGGCTACACAGTAATAGATGATACCTGGTTTTGGAGATGAGAGTTCTACTACATAATTTTGTCATATTCTTTTTCTATGAGACTTTAAATTTCTACCATACCACCTGTTTCCCTGTTTGATTTTACCACTGCTCCTCAGAGGGGAGGGATTTCCTATCTGTGTTGATAGTTTTCTATCTGCATGAAACATTGCCTTCCAAGATTACCTCTTCTGGTCCCACTCACTAGGAAGTCCATTCATTCCTTTGGATTCTTCAGTAGGCACTAATCTATCAGATCTTAGACTAGTTCTTGTGTTGGACACAAAGCTTGAGGCTCTTTCTTCTGGAGGATGGTTTTATCTGCTTTGACTAGTGTTCCACTAACTTATCCATCCCTCTTTTCTGCAGGTCCTGTGTGGTTACTTGCTTTGTCATGGGCTCTGGACCTACCCCTGTTGATTTCAAGCTTTGTCTTTACTTACATAAACATTGACATTTTCCATTCGTATATAAATTGAAGTTCAGTGTTTTCTATCTTTTAATTATGCTGTAACAAAATTGCAATTTTTTATTTATAGATGTGGTTTTTAGAAGATTTAGGCAGACTACCTCATGGGAAACTGGTAGTTAAAAGCAACATATTAGATCATGATCATTAGACCCCCCAAACCATAGTCCAGTTAGTCAACTTAATATATCATCTACCTCTGACACCAATATCACTGTCTTTTTTTTCTGTAAAAATTTATAAATATGAAGTTGAAGAATTGATATGTGGATTCTGAATCTCTTGAAACTTCTCTCCCATGTAGAAATAAGCTTATTTGTTATGTTTGGGATATACATATGTATACGTGTGTGTGTGTGTGCGCGCGCGCATGTGCGTATCAAATAAAGGAACGAGCTCTACTCAATGTAAATATTTAAGAAGTACATTATGAGAACTAAAATATGAGAGGTTATAGTGATAGGTACATTGAAGGCAAAGTTTTGAAGCCATAGGAGGTAGAATACAGTGATTGTGAAGGATAATATCAGCAGATGATGTTGGATAGTTAAGCCAATTAAAGCAAGTCATATAGGGCTGAAGGTGTAAATCATCTTCAGATTTACTCTAAAGTACATGAAAACTCATTGGAAAGTATGGAGCATAAGGTTAACATGGTATGAATTTAGGAATATCAGTTTGAATGCTTTATACAGAAGACAGACTAGGGAAGTACCTATAGAAGGTAGGTGAATGTTAAGAATATTATTATGTTAAATACAATGATGAATTTTAATATTACTGGCATGCATTAATGGTGGTATAAAATGGCTGGATTCTGGATGATTTGAAAATATAGTCATCTCTCAT
The DNA here is from genome assembly GCF_048772815.1 of Callospermophilus lateralis. NCBI lineage: Eukaryota > Metazoa > Chordata > Mammalia > Rodentia > Sciuridae > Callospermophilus > Callospermophilus lateralis. The sequence goes on from NC_135306.1 coordinate 40,137,540, forward strand.
TATCCAAGGAAGATTAGTTCTAGACCTTCTGAGGATGCAAAATTTGATAGATGATCAAGTCTCTTATGTAAAATAGCAAGTATTTGTACATAAACTACACACATCCTCTTGTGATCATTAATCATCTTTTGATCACTTATAATACCTGATACAATGTAAATCCTATACAAGTAGTTGTTACACTGTATCATTTAGAGGATAATGATAAAAAAAAATGTCTGCATATGTTTAGTGTGGATGTAATTCTTTTCTGAATATTTTTGAGCTGCATTTGGTTGATTCTGCATTTATGTAGCTCACAGATATGGAGGGCTTGGCAGCATAAGAATTTTTTCATGAATTAGAAATAACTTGTGATTATAGTAGAAAAACTGAGAAATAATTTATGGTATTTTGACTGAGAAATTAGAAATAATGGTGTTGACATTTTGTGAAATATGGAAAATCTAGAATAAATTGCATTTAGGTAGAATTGGTTGTGAGTTTGGTTTGGGACATAATGTCTTGAAGACGTTTACCAAGCATTCATAATACAGATGACAAAGGATAGTTGGGTATATGAGCTTGAATTTTAGAAGTGAGTCAGGGCTAAAGCTATAAATTTTGGAGTTTTGCTACATAATATATGAAATTAGAGCTATGATTATAATTAGCTATCTCAAATATTTTAAGTTCTATAGAAGTACATCAGTTAGGATGTAAAGTTAAAAAACTACATTGAAAAGAAGCATTATGTATTTATCACAATTCATATGATACATAAATTCATATTTGCAGGAAAATAGATGGAGTTAGAGAAGATAATGTTAAGTGAAGTTAGCCAATCCCAACAAAACAAATGCCAAATGTTTTCTCTGATATAAGGAGGCTGATTCATAGTGGAGTAGGGAGAGGGAGCATGGGAGGAATAGGCAAACTCAAGATAGGTCAGAGGGGTGGGAGGGAAAGGAAGGGGCGTGGGGTTAGAAATAATGGTGGAAAGTGATGGTCATTATTATCCAAAGTATAAATATGAAGACATGAATTAGTGTGAATATACTTTGTATACAACCAGAGATATGAAAAATTGTGCTGTAAATGTGTAATAAGAATTTTAATACATTCTGCTGTCACAAATAAATAAAAAAATAATTTTTCAAAAAAGATGTTGACAAAAGAAAATGTTGATATTTTTAATACAAGAGAAAATGTGAAAATTTAGTAATTAAGTATAATAACAAAATTCAGATTCCTGTGTCTACACACATCAATTTCTCTATTAGTGAGTCAAATATGTGGCAAGACTTTTGTGTTTTAAATAAGGACAGAACATACCTCTTATATGTTCTTGATGGCCAGCTCTCAGAATGAGCCTTTGAACCACAGATTTTTAGTCACATACACCCCTTTCTTTTATGTATTTTCCTTTCTAAAGACAATGAGAAAGACAAATTCTGTCATCATAGCAGCTTTGCCAGTGTAACAGTGTTAAAATCCTTATAAGACCCTTCTCCAAAAAAAAATTGTATTTTTCATATTCTGCCTAGTTGTTTTGTGGATTTTTAAATAACTTTTTTATGTGTACAAATTTTAAGGGTAAATATAGAATGTGCTGTTACTAGAAGTAATTAACTTTTAAATTTATAGCATTTCAAAATGAAATATTCCTAAATTCCAAATTAAATTATGAAGACTCCAGATACCAAATGGTTTTATTGGTAACAGCTACATGGAACACTTTTCCTTGTTCTCTTTCCTTGTGACAAAATTGTAATGATAAGGCTGCTGGAGTGTGCTTCAGGAAGCAGTGGCAATAAAATCCTACTGGTTAGGGTTTACTTCAATCTGTAATCAGAACTATTTCTTCAGAGGACCTTGAACATTTGATGAAGAGACTATTCTTTGTGCTATTATATTGTCCTGACAACTTTGCAGCAAATCAAATGACCATACATCTGAGGGTTTAAATCTGAGTCTCAATTCTGTTCCAATGATCTGTATATCCATCCTTGTGCCTATACCACCTAGTCCTTATTATTGCAATTTTTAGTAAATTTTCATATTAGGAAGGGTGAAAACTACGATTATGTTCTCTTTCAAGATTGTTTCAGTTATGCAAGATTCCTTACATTCTTATGTGGATTTTAAGATTAGTTTGGCAACTTCTGCAAAGCAAAACAAAACAAACAAACAAACAAAAAACACAGGAGGAAAACCAAACACAGACAAATAAATAAAACAATCACATGTAGCTATTTTCATAGAAATTGTGTTTAGTTTAAAGATAAATGAGATAAATTAAAGATAAATTATTGCCATTTTTTAAATGTTAAGGTTTCTCTTTATTCAAATAGATATTATTGAATTTATTTCATCAGTGCAGTATTTTATACATTCAGTGTAAAATTTTTGCATTTTTTGTTAAATCCATTCCTAGCTATCTTATTACTTTTACTAGTATGTAAATGAGATTGTTTTATCAATTCATTTTTGTATTATTTATTGTTAATTCATTTTGTATTGTTTATTGTTAATTCACAGAAATACAACTTTTTAAATTTGTCTTGTATTCTACAATGTTGCTAGTCTTTTTACTTCAAAGTTTTGTTGTTGTTTGTTTTTAAAGTAGATTCCTTAGAATTTTCGACTTACCTGGTAATGACATCTGTAAGCAGAGTTTGTTTATATTTTTTCTTTATAATGGATGCCTTTTATTTCTGTCAGTTGTCCTGACATAATTTTAATACTTGTGGTAAGAATGAGCATCTCCATTTGTTCTTAGCCTGAGGGGAAAGCATTCAGTCTTTTTTCATTTAATATGTGGCTTGTTCACACATGCCCACTATCCAGCTCAGGGAGTTCTTTCTAGTCTTCATTTGTTTAGTTTTTGTGTTTTCTTAAATCATAAATGTTGTTGGATTTTACCAAATATTTTCTTTGTGTGGATTCAATGTACCACCTTTTATTTCAACCTGAAAGATTCTCTTTAATATTTCTTTCAAGGCATTCCCACAGTATCTAGGAATATCTTACTTTCTCCATTTTTTAACGAGAATTTAGCTGGATATAACTATTGGTCTAAAGTCATTTCTTTCAGTACTTTAAAAGAATCTGTGGTAGTAAGCTTTCTTTTCCTATGACCAATGTACCTGACAAGAACAACTTAGAGAAGGAAGTTTATTTAGTCTCATAGTTTCAGAGGGTCAGTCCATGGTTGGCTGATTCCATTACTCTGGGTCTGAGGTGAAGGTGTACGTCATAACAGAAGGGCAAGATAGCAGAAAGCTGCTCAGCTAATGGTAACTAGGAAAAAGAAAGAAAGAAAGAAGGAAGGAAGGAAAGAGAGAGATGTCAGGGAAAAGATGCAATTAATACCATGTCCCTGTAGTTTTCTATCTCCTCTAGCCATGCCCCATCTGCTTACAGCTACCACAGAGTAGTTCACTCAAACTATTATTTCATCAAATGGATTAATCCACCAATTGGGTTACAGATATTATAATCTTATCATTCCACTTCTGCACTTTCCTGTATAGCCTAACACAAGAGGTTTTAGGGGACACCTCACATATAAATCATAACAGCATCTGTCAAGGATTTCTGATATTTCAGCTGAGAATGAGTTGTAGATGATATATCATGTTTCTTTTACTATTTTCACAATTTTTCACTTTTTTTTAAATTTTCAACAAGTTAACTATAATGTGTTTAGGCTTGGATCATTTTGAGTTTAACCCTTTAAATGTTTTATGAGCTTTTAAATGTGTCAACTAGTATTTTTCATCAAATGTGAGAAGTTTTGGGACAGCATTTCTGACACGAGTGTTGAGAATCAGGTTTGAGTCCTGTTCCCTGGTGTTGAAGACTGAGTACCCAAGAAACATCAAGGCAAGTGCAAAAAGTTTTATTTAAAGGACAGAACACACACACACAGAGAAATCCTCCACAGAGGAGGGATCCAAGTTGGTACCGTAGGGAGCGGGGCTGTCCTGCCCATTTTATAGATTTCAGATTTCCTTTGTTCTCTTGCCCCCTCCTCCCATTTTCTTGCCAAAAACTGGTGGTCAAAAGGTGGAGTGATCCAAGGGCAAGAATGAAGTTGTCAAGGGTTACAGGGAAGAAGGGAGTGGCCCAGGGGTCATTCATGAACAACTCCTTATAGGGAAGAACAATTCCTTGGAGGCAGGTAACCTTGGCAACAGGTTGGAGGAGGGGGAAATACTCTGGAGGTATTAGCATTTTATTTCCTTTGAATCAGGAAATAAATAAATAAATAAATAAAATCAGGAAGATGGCTTCCTGACCCAATCCTTCATTACCTGTACTGACTGTCCTTCGTCTCCCAACCTCAGCCTCATTTCTTCAATAATATTTTCTTCTTCCTTTTCTTCTTTGTATCCTCTGGGCTTATTATTGTACAGATATTGGTATCTTCACCATGCTCCACATTTCAGTGAGGCTCAGTTCATTTTCCTTTTGTTTCTTGAGATGTAATATTTTTACATCTCTGTAGGGTACAGTGCGGGTATTTCAATATATGTATATAATGTACAATAATCAAATCAGAGTAACAACCATTTCCATCAAACGTGAATCATTCAAATGTTAATCAGTTTTATATGTTGGCAATTTCATTCTGTTAATTTTTCTGCATTAGTCTTATTTTTCTCAGGTTGGAAAATCTACATTCATCTATTTTCACTTTTACTGGTTCTTTCTTCTGGCAGCTGAAATGTACTATAGAGCCATATAATGAATTTATTATTTAGTTATATTTTTAACTGTAGAATTTTACTTTGCTAATTTTTATAATTTACATATGATTTTCATATATATATATATATATATATATATATATATATATATGAACAAATTTCAAAATTTAGCCCTCTAGGTAATTTTATCTTTTTTCCCCTATGTATATGCAATAATTTCCTCTGGGCTTGTTTCATAATTGTTATTATTGTCATTTTTGTTGAGTACTGGACATTGTAGCCAACATATAGTACAGTTCTTATGTCAGGTTCCTTAACAACATCATCACAGGGTCCCATAGTTATTATGCTTATGTTTTTCATTTTTCCCTACGTTGTTCCTGTTTATTTTCCCACAACTCTTCTACTAATTCTGTAGATTCTGTATTCCCTATATTGTAGCCACTCAGTTCCCTGATAACTTTTTATTGTTTTTCTTGTTAAATTCTTGCTTTCATTTTTAAGCCTGGTTTCATAGAGGTCACGTTTGTGTCAGCATAATTTAGTCTTCAACCAAGACTAGCCAGAGATTCCCTTAAATGTTTTGCTTTTGTTTACTAAATTACTAAAGTAATTTGTTTGAAAGCAAACCTTCAGAATTCAGAATTCAGAGTTTACAAGAAAGCTGTTCTTCTCACTGAAGGCCTATGCAGGATCTGAAGATCAGCCTGAGGTAATTGATTGCTGCCATCTTCTTCCCCGTGTTTTTCCTATCCCTTGAATATGCAAAGGACCTTTTAGATTTCCAGGAACCAACTGGGGCTATTCAGTTTCTTATTGTAGACTAGTTCTCCAGCATTTCCTTTAGATTCTTAGCCAAAACGGTGCAACTGAAATCACAGCTGTAGGCAAATGAGATGCTGCCAACAGTTTTATTTTGTTTCAGTAAAACCCGGGAAATTGGCTTCCTCTTCCCTGCTAATCTGAGCACTGTGTCAAATTAAACAGTTACAAATCCTGAGAAGAGAGCTGTATCCAAGAATCTGCAAGTTGGGATAAAATATTGACTCTGTGTGGGGATGGTGCTTTTAATAGACTTCCAAAAGAGGTCAGTCATCTTTGGCTGCATGGCTGATGGCTTTTCGTGAGTATCATACCACTGAGTTGGAAGAGAGGATGGATACAGAGAGCTTCAAGTTAAAATATTACAGATCTCTTTTTTGTATGTGTGTGTTTTGTTTTGTATTGCCATGTGTAGTATTTATCACCCAGTTGTGGTAAGGCAGTAGGATAGGTTGACAAAAGATCAAGGAAGATACCAAAAGATGGGATATGAGGTATACGGTTTATTGAGAAATGCTTACCATGGAGGTCCAGTGGTGGTGGGTTAGATAGGTGCTTTGTCAGAAAGTTGGTCTAGGGTTTAGCCAAGTATACCTCTGCTCTGAACAGTGCCTCCAGGATCCCACCAGAAAGTAGAACTTCCTTTATCTTATGGTGTTTTGTCCAGGTTGCTGCAGTCTGGCTGGGCACAATTCAGGAACCACTTGTCAAAAGAAAAGAACTTTATTTTTAGAACACACACACCACACCACACAGCTCTTCAGGAAAAACCCTCAGAGCCCCACTGCCACCACCGGCTTCCCACAAGCCTCTCAACCTCCCCCACTCCTCCTGCTCTTGAGGCTGATTGGCTGGGTCGTGTGGGCAGAGCCAAAAAAAGTCCCCCAATGAGCAGTTCCATGGTCTGAAAAAGCCCAATGAGCATCACCGCAGAGGAGCCAATCAGTTGGCAGCTAGAAGTTTGCTGGGGCCACTGTGAGCCAATCATCAGCTGGCAGCTGGAAGTTTGCTGGCAGCTGGAAGTTTGCTGGGGCCCCTTTGGCTGTGCCTGTCAACACCAGGTAAGACCACTTGGAGAAGCACGTCCCTCTGCACAGTGCTCTGATATTCAACAGTTACCACTGGGAGGTGAGGTTTATAAATCAGGTTATAGAAACTGTTTAGCATGTTTTGTCCCATTGTATAACCAGAATCCCAAAAGACTGCCATGTATGCAAAAAAGCAGCTGCCTAAGGATTTTACTAACTTGCCCTAATACCCAGCATACATGAGAAAAACTCAGTATAATACTCTGGCCCAGACTAACTCGCATTGTTCCCTTGACTTGGGTAGGTGTTTGGGAACAGAAAGGGAAATGGTGCTTTACTATCCTAAACTTTTCTTTATGGATGACATATGCTTATAAAGCATTTTCTTTTGGATAAATTATTTTAGACCATTCTATAAGGTTGGTTAATTTCCAGAGTCCTGAGGAGGTGAATTTAGTTATTTTGTCTTTGAGTTTTTAGGGAAATAAGAGATGTGTCAATGCATTTTCCTGGCAATTCTGAAGTCAGTTTTAATCCTGCTCTTTTGATCCCATAGATCACTTTAGTCCCCCTTGTGTCTCCTTTTATTAAGTAACTCTTGCCTCCCAAAGGCTCTCATTGTATTATTTCATTCTCAAGGTAGACATCTTTCTTCCAGTTTTCTCAATGCAAGTCAACAGCACCAACACGTTATCTCCTTATGGTCAAATCAACATATTTTCTGAGAGGAATTTGCTTTCTCAGTCAATTCAGTTTCATCCTCTTCATACTAGTATTGATCAAAATGGAAAAGTTTATGTTGTGAGACTCTAAAACATAATATACCCCAAATTTTCTTTTTCATTTACACTGTTAGATCATTTTAAGTTGAGATGGGCGCTGACCTTTTCCACACAGACTTGGAAACTCAAGGCAACAGAGACATTCCACCACCATCATGAAGGACATTGAGATCTCATCAAGGCATCTCCATGCTTCAACTTCATGTCAGTTATTCTCAAATGAATTCATCAGAATTAGTCACATTTTCCTTGGCCACAAAGAGAATTTAATTTTGCATGTTTCCTTCATGAAGAGAGAAAAGAGTAGAACCTGCCGTCTACTTCACCAATCTTACACTAGCTGCTGCATAAGTGGTGGAAAACCAGGTTTAAGCCATTTCCTCTTAGAGTCCCCTGTGGGTGTTCTAGCACTTTACTTTTGAATTGGGTCATACTTGCTATCTATTATTTTATTGTTAGCTAACTGGTACCTCAGCTGGACTGGGAAAAAATATCTTTACCTCCTTGCTACATAAAGTAGACTATTTTAAAGTTATAATATTTCTTGGATGGTTTTTAAAAAAAATTGTCACCACAGTAGCTGGTAAGAATTGGCACTCTACCCTTTTCTGATGCTGGAATGAGAGGACCATTTCTTTTCATCTTTTTCTTCCAACTGGCTCTGAGAACAAGTATTTACACTGATGCAGTCTGATAGTGGCTGGCAGCATCCACCTAGACAAGAAATGGTTTTCAGACTGCATTAGAACTAGCTTTTGCATTGTTTCTCCAAAATTAATGTCTAGCCTTAGATCAGCTAACTGTCCAACAGATAATTTAATTCATAAAGACTCCCTGGCTGAACAAATTTCGTGTTAGCTTACACATGGAACTTTATCATTTTTTATTTAATACCTCAATAAACAGAAAGCCTTCGTTTTTCTAAAATGTAAATATTTTAAAACATGGAATTAACCAATGCAAGTCAATTTAACAATTGATATCAAATAAATCATTCTTTTTTCAAAGAATTATTCAATATATACTAACTAAGTTCTGACTTTTATATTATATGTTTTGTATCAATAAAAGAATAAGCAGTAAAAGCCTCAATATTACGATGTTGTATTATTTCATTCTCTAGATAGACATCTTTCTTCCAGTGTTAACTCAAATGGAAAACTTAAATAAACACGGTTAATATTGATGCAGTTGTATCAATAATCACTTACATTGGCAATGTTCTCACTGCACTAAAAAAAATAACAAAATAGAACGAACCCAAAACAAGACTCTAGGACATGTTGACTACCAGAAACTCACTCTAATTATAAGGACACATGGCCATTAAAAGGAAATGAGGGGGATATTCCATGTTGCTACTAATCAAAAAATGGTGGGCATAGCTATATTAATTTCAGATAGAGCAGACATTAAGGCCGGAAAAGTTTTAGGGATAAAGAACAACATTACATAGGGATAAAGGTTTCCAAGAATTAACCTTAACATGAATATGCTTAACAACAGTTATGAGACAAAAGCTAATAGAACCAGAAGGTAAAATAGATGAAAACAATTATATTTGAAGAATTAAACACCCTTATCTCAGAAATTGAAAAATTTATTTGGCAGAGAATTAGTAAATATGTAGTTGAAGTAAAAACACCATTAATCAATTGTACACCATTGATATTTATAGACTACTTCATCCAACAACATCAGAATACACATGTTCTCAAAATCAGATGGAATATTCATCAAGATAGATCACAATCTGGGTCCTAAAACACACTTTAACAATTAAAAAAATAGATATAATATCTACTTGTAGAACACAATGAAAAAGATCATTTGAAAAATCTCAAAACACGTGGAGATTAAGCACATTTCTAAGTAACATGGGTTAAAGAAGAAATCTCAAGGGAAGTTGCACATATTTAAAAAATGAAAATAATATGTATGAGAATTAAAGATATTCAGCAAAAGAAATGAATGACACAAATCATACACTGGAAAGATACCATTTGATAGACTATGTAAAATGAACCAATCTTGAAAGTGTAATTGATTAAGAGTCATACAAGAAAAAACAAAACAGAAAACATGAATAAGCCTATCCCTATTAAATAAATTAAATTAATTATTAATGACCTTTTATAAAAGCCAAGAGGACCAGATATATTTACTAGAAAGTTCTTCCAAACACTTAAGAAATTACATCAATTGTCTATATTCTTATTCAGAGAAGTGTAGGTTATAATTTCTAATGCAAGCTGAGGACAGTATTATTCTGCTACCCAAACCAGGCAAAAACATTAATGAAAAATACACCTAAAAGCCAATATCAACCGTGAGTATAGGTGCAAAAATGTTAAGAAAGCATTAGTAATTAGTGTCCTACAATCTATAGTTATACATCATGACAGAGTAACATTAGATCAATACATAAATAGATGCAGGAAAAAGCATTTTACAAGATTCAGCAATCATTTGCTCTGAAAATATTCAGTAAATTCAAATCAGAGAATTTTTTTTTCAATTTTATTTAAAAAATGTCTACAAAAACCCTCCAGTTACTTAATGGTGAGAAACTGGAAGCTTTACCAGTAAGATAAGAGGGCAAGGATGTCCCCTCTCACCAATTTTGTTTCAATATAATTCTGAAAGATTGACTAATGCAATAGAAACAAACAAACAAAAAAGACATACTGATTAGGATAGAAAATAAAATTGTTTTTGTTCACAGATGGTTTTTCTTCTCTCCCTCCCTCCCTCCTTCCCTCCTTCTCTCCCTCTCCCTCTCCTTCTCCCTCTCCCTCTCCCTCTCTCTCTCTCTCTCTCTCTTTCTTTCCCTCCATCCCTCCCTCCCTCCCTTCCTTCCTTTATTCCTTTCTTCCTTTCAAACCAGCAATTGAATCCAGGGGTACAAAATCACTGAGCCACATCCCCACATCCCTAGCCCTTCTTACTTTTTATTTTGAGACAAGTTCTCACTAAATTGCTTAGGACCTCACTAAGTTGCTGAGGCTAGTTTTGAATTTGTGATTCCTCTTGCTTCATCCTCCCAAACTGCTGGGATTACAGGCATGAACCACCATGCCAGATGACTATGACACACTTTACTATGCAGTTAATATAATTAAATTGACATTAAAATTTCTGAAGCTAAAAATAATTATATGTATAGAAAAATTAATACTATATATAAGGGCATGCTACCTTTTAATGTTCCATGCACCCATTAGGGGGTTTTAGAATGTATCCACTATGAATAAGGGGGAACTACTATGTACCAGTCTGGTTTTGAAGAAAAGAAAATAAATTTCTGGATCTGTAAAATTCAAGAGCAGATGGATTACTCTACCAAAACCAAATATAACTTTGAATTTCAAAGGGTCTATTAATCTAATGTCTATTGATACTACTATTTCCATAATATCAATAATGAAATTTAAGTTTCTTTCATTTTTGACCGCTTACAGAACTGAAAATAATTATTTCATTGCAATGTGTCTCCAATAATTAGTCAGCTACAGAAACATTTGAATTATAGTAGAATGAGCCATTATAACGAACAATATGGTTTTAGGGAAATGTTATACACACTAAAATACACTCCTTTTGTGGCAATTTATTTTCTTTGGGTTTAGATGCTCAATAATTTACAGTTATGAATCAAAGCATTATACTAAAGTTATCAAGAGGGCTAACCAATTCATTTAAAACGGCTTATCTTTGCAAAGGATGTTAGATCCACAAACAGAAATACTGCAGTACCCAAATCAATTATGTCTGAAAATCATTTCAAAGGTGCATCATACAGATTTAAATATTCAGGAAAGTATGTACATATCATAAAGAAAATTTGAATTATTTAAAATTTGAATTATTTCAGAATTCTTTCACATTCCAATAAAAATGAGAAAAAATGTGTTAAATTTCCAATTTATTTAGTGTTTTAAAATTCTGTTTTTATTTTAATGATGCATTGTGTCATATTGTAGTAGGAAGAATATCCCAAAATACTAGTTTGGCTCTGCCACTTAGATTGAGCCCCATGATTTTAATATTTTTAAATCTCTGTATTTTTGTCTCTCTCTCTTCCTGTCTCCCCCACCCTCCCTCTTTCACTCTATCTCCATGTGTGTGCATATTTGTTTCAATTGAAGAAAAATTTCATTTTATAGATATATAGAAAAATCACACTCTCATAGATACCACTGATCAATTCAATAGGCAATCTATCTTTAAGGTAAATTTTTTAAAAATTGCTATAATTTTGTTCATAATATGAAACTATTTCAATATCAATTATCAATACAATTATATTACTGGTTTTCTGTTGGCTCTTAATCATATTTTCTAATGTGACAATGGTATAAATGCCTGTCTTCTTTCACCTCATTAAATTTTTCCAGTCTTCCTCTCTGAGCTCAGAAAATACCGTGTAATGCTTCACATACCTGATAAGAAATAAATGATATGTTAACTATTTAAAGTCATTTAGAACATTATATTGAAATATTTTAAAAGCGAAAAGTGCACTAAGATATCAAGAATGACATATGTCACCCAGCTGTTTCCTGTTTTCACAAATGGAAAAGAGTTATTAGTATAGACTTTGTAGAGGTCAATGCTTAGTACTCCTTAAAACAATGTATCAACCACAGCAAAATCATAACAAAAATAGAGACTTCTTTGTTTCATACCTATCCAAACTTTTCTTTATTTAATGTGGGTGGCCCTTTTGGATTTACTAGCCTTTGTTAAATTATAAGATAACTACAGCCATGTGAGTGCTTTTATGTGTTATTGTAAAGTATCATGAGAAAAAATAAATTGTTGTTATTGTTAGCCAATAAGTCCTAGATTGGTATGCTATGAACCAGAGAATGGTGAAAATAGAAATAAGGTACCTAGGGATAGAATGTTGCTGTAACAAAAATAATATAAAAACACTATAAAATTCAACATTGGTTAAAAGAGGAAGAAACAGGTGGAGGCTAAAAACCTTTAGTGTAGCCAGGAATAAAAGGAAAGAATTGTTCTGGGAGGCTGGAGAAATAACAATTTCTGGTTGTAATGGTATAAAAATTGTAAATCTGTCTATTGAGCTAACTTGAGAAATAGAAAATGAACTTGTGTTCCCAACTAATAAGCTTTCTAGAACAGCATGGAAAGTGTCAATTTAATTTTTTAGCTGCATATGATAAGATAAAAGAAGTGTGAAATGAACTAAAGAAGGCATTGTTTAGTTTGCAGGGAGAATTTAGAAAAAAATATGAAGTATGTAGGACATATTGCGTAGGAAAATAATTTTGTTTCAAATATTCAGTGTTTCCCAGAGGCCTAACATTGTCAAAGTAAAAACCAGCCTTGAATTGTATTGAGTGTGATTGTAAAAACATTTTGAGTGCCTTGGGAAGTTTTAGGTCTGAAACTATCACAAACAAACAAAGGTGTTTTTAAGAATCACTAGGATGTTGGTCCTCATTTATTTGGCATGACAAAAGAAAAGAGAAATCTATCTCCTGAAAATTTATAGATGTAATCTTTAGGGCATGAAGATAAAATCCCAATAAAATTTAGAGAAAACCTAAAAAGTTAAGTGTATTTTGCTACCTAAATTGCCCATGCATAAAAAAAATAATTTAAAATGTTAAATATAAAAATGAAAACTGTTCTCTGGACTCTTAATTTTCTATGGCTAGTGAGAAGGCAGATAGTTACTCAGTAGTTATATTTCCTAGGGAGTAAACGTTGTTAAAAATATTGGCAATACCCAATACTGGTTAGAATGTGAGTCAACTGAATCTCTTAAACATTTTTCATAATAGTTTAAGTTGGCACAATCACTCGGGAGAATGTCTTCCCATTTCACATGACACCGAACACCCACCTATCCTATAGTCCAGAAAATTTGGACTTTGGTACATATGAGAAGTGAAAAGATCTACAGAAAAGCTTGTATATTTGTTTTGTTCGTCACCGATGTATTTGTAATAGTCTCACACCAGAAACAGCTATTTCGTCCCATCAATAGGGGAATGAATTAGAAACAAGAGAAAGCAAAAAAAAAAAAAAACCTTAAATGATGCCTGTGTTAGCGTCAAACAATGCAATATTGCCAAATAAAATGAGAGACACACGAAGATAGATGAGTCCTACAAGTACATTTAGTGAATGAAGCCTACCACAAAAGAGACTACATAGTTTGCTTATATGGATGATTAAAACGGGCAAAACTAACTTTTTGGAGAAAGAATCAGAGAAATAGGTGCCTGTGCTTGGGTACTGACTGGGAAGAGGCATAGAAGAACATAATTTTTAACAGATCTTTTATGTTTTGTATGTACTAACTTGGTATGTTTCGCAGATAAGGAAATGAAGACAAAGGCAAATTAACTAAGTCACTCCAAATATAATAGCTAGGAATAGGTGGAAATGAAATGACAGCCTTGGAAATCTTACTACAAAGTCTTGGCTTTTATCCACTCTATTATACTGCCTCTTGATATTATATCCAATATGTAAAATTACATATTAGCATATCTAAATTAAGGGAAATAAATTTTATTTATTAAATATTTATTAAAAAGTTGTGGGCATTAATTATATTAAAAAATTTAAATTTCTATTACTTATTCAGCATATATATCTGTGTGAGTCCTCTCTGTATACACAGATTTAGAAAGCTATTCATGACAATACTACTTCTGACAGTGTAATTAGAAACTTATGAGAATTTATATGAGTCCACATTGCAACTTTTGAGTGTTATGGTTATACTGAGAATGTATAAAATCACAAAGAACATCACTCTTTCCACAAAATTAATAAATAAATAGATATTAGATAGATAAATAGAATTTTCCTACAGAAGGCCATTAAAGTGGTAAGCACAAGGAAGTGAAGATTTGAAGATTTGAAGATTTGAGCAGGCCAGATGCAATAGAAAAAATAATTGATAACTGAAATGTAATCTAATACAAATTAATCAAGATGAGTCACAGATTTTAAACAGAAAGAAAAAAAACAGTCAAGTAGAATAATAGCTCACATAATAACCTATTTGTAATAGGAAATCTAGAAGAATAGAATTCTTTCAAAAAAGAATAAGACTAAAATATATATATGGGTAGAAAATAGCAGGACATCTATGCATAAACCCAAGAAGTTCAGCATACCCTAAACCAAAGAACTGGAGATAAAATACATATCTAATGATATTTACTTGGTGCTTTATAATGATGTTCTTTATTAAATTATGATTTTTCCTATCATAAGACAAATTAATGGAAAGAAAAAGTAATGATTGGAGGTGTCAGTATGTGGTAGAGCAAGTAGAGAGAGTGTTAGAATTCAGATTATGGGCATATCAGTGTACAGTGTAATTTGTTTCAGCTTGGGTTTGCATTTGAATATATATAATAAAATATTGGAAAATAGACCAACTACTCAAGTATTCATTTCATAAAATGAGATATACTTGAAACTAAAAAACATAAGCAAAGTAATCAACACTGTTCTCAATGTAATGAAAATTAAAACCATGATGAAATACTATTACACTTAATAAAAGGGTTAAAATTAAAATGACAAGAAATTTCAAGTATTGGAGACAATATTTAGCAACAGTAGCTTTAATACATTCAGGTTTAAATATAAATCATAAAATCGCTTTAAAAGACTTTTTCAACTTTTATGTTTTTACATATAACTTATCTGTAACTCTGCATTTTCACTCCTAAGTATATTTCTAAAAAGAATAATGCTTGTGTGCACAAAATATTTCATAGAAGAATTTTTATAACTTTTGTTCTTTGTAGCCCAACCAACAAGAAATCTGAGTATTTTTCAATGGTACAATAAATCTTTGATGTAGCTTAAGCAATGTACAGATTGACTTATATTGCTGCTAGTATGACAGGATTTCCTATAAAAAGATCATTACCCGGGGAAGGCCATGAGCAAACTACCTATAGGAATGAAAATGTTCTTTATTTTTATTTTTATAGTGGTTACTTAAGTGTATTAATATGAACAAAGGATAAAAACAGAAAATGTTCAAATAATAAGAATTTTCAAATAATTTGGGATACATGATAGCACATTCTTTATGTGTCTCAGATTCATTTGTTCATTCACTTATTCTCTTAATATGTTAAGTGTTTACTAAAGGTTTGCTACATATTCACAATTAACTGAATGGAAATTTGAAACAAGTAAAATTTTAACTCAGTTTTCATGAATATCCTATTTTTGCAAAGAAAATAAAGGAACCTATAATGTAAGATTAAATCTTTTCTATAGAAATAGTATTAAATTGCTTTCAGTACATCTTGTATGAGATGTGTGCTTTTGGAGAAATACAAAGGATGGAGAAAGGAAGCATATTTAAAGTTGTACCTTAAAGTTAGAACCACATGGAATTTTTAGAGAAAACTTTTAGAGAAAGTGTCTAAAAATTTGACCTTTTTCACCACGAAAAGATCATGTATCTTGTCCTCAGGAAGAAGAGATTTTTTCCTTAGAATTATATTCCTCCTTTACAGGCTGGAACATAAGATCCATCTCAAAGTTATCCCTTTTCTCTGCCTTGTATTTAAAGCTTCCAGAATAATTATCTTTTTAAAATGGGCTCCTCCCATCGCTTTTAGTTTCCTTTCACTGCTTTTATTTTCAATGGAAGTTTCCTTGCCTCTGCAAATTGAGTTACAGAGAAGCCTGGCTAGATGCAAGGAAGAATGTTTTATGGTTCTTTTTCAGGAGATCTATTGTTAATGCATGATATTTTCAATTATTATTTGAAAGAGTAGCTTTAATGCTATATCATTCTGAAATAAAATGGAAACATGTTTTATTCAAGCTATAAACCCTCTCCTTAATTGCGGCATCAATAATGTCAGGCAAGAATAAATAATTAAACTAAAATTTCCAGCAGAATAAGGGTTAGACTTTATTTTGAATTTTTTGTTAAAGTCCAAAAATTCAAGTCATAGAAAGCAAATACTGGTCCTGTTTAAAAAAAAAAAATACATAAATAGAGGGAAGCTGAATCAAATGAAAAGCTCAGAAACATGTAAATATACTAACAGTAGCTTTTTTTCTTACCAAAGCCATAATGATGCTCTCTGTACTTAAAAAACAAACTACATTACTACCAGGAAATTTCCCACTATTAAAATGTATGAATAAAAGAAGAATGATTTAGTCAAATATATATATCAAATAATGAGACCAGTCTTGGAAATCAGGATTGGGTCCTCCTTTCCCTGGTGTTGAAGTTAAACACCAGAAAAATTGGGGGGCAAGAGTAGAAAACAAATTTTATTTAAGAGACACAATGGGGTAGGAAGGGGTAGACTGGAGGGAAGCTAGGGAGCCAGAGCTCGTGTCCATGGAAATGGGGGTGTCTTGCCCCTTTATAGGTTTAGGTTTCCTTTCTTCTCATGTCCCCTCTTCTTCCCATCTTGCCTATGTGACCAAAAGGCAGGAAAAGAGACATGGGGTAGCGGGTGATTGCTTGTGTTGGGAAGTGGGATCTTTCCCCTCCCCTTCAGGTGTTAGCAGCAGGTGGATAGAGAAGTGCAATCTACCCATTTCCTTTTCTTTGATAAGCAGCTACCTGTCCCTTTTGACCTGTTCTCAATACTATATGCTGAATTTTAACTGAAAATCAAAGTTGAGAAATTCAAACTGAACAATAGCAAATTGGGAAACAAGTTTTTCATAGACAACACCAAGTAGGATGTGCTTGTTTTAACTGGTTCCAAGTGAAACCAGAAAACAATTTTTTACATACAGCTTGACTCATCTCCCATCAGAAAAATTTCTGAACGTCACATCTACTACAAGCCACTTGAAGGATACACGTGGGATGGGGCTTACACACAGTGTCCAAGAAAAGACTGTTTCTTCATCTGTCAAGTTGTTGTTTCAACAACTGTTGAACAAATGATCAGTAAATTATACTGGGAGTGGGGTATGGAATGTGATCAAGGCACAAGAGCAGCTGCACTGCGAAGTCTTCAGAACATTTCCCATTCTCAGATGCTGGATGCCTTAGGCCTTTCTTAATAAGAAAGCTCCTCCTCACACGTCATCTCCATGGGAGTTATTGGGGATTTGGGTCATAATTTTAGTCCAGACTCTCTAAGAATAAAAAAATAAAAAAAAAAACATTTCCTCGTGACTTTGCAACATCTTTTCATTAATGTAAAAGAAATATCAGGTAATATTTCATGGTGGTGGAATTGTACTCTAGAGTTTAGAGAGCTTTCTTTCAAATTAAATATTTTATTATGCTGGATGAAGATTATATTATTTAGTAGTTTGGAATAAAAAGATAAATCATGTGATCAAAGAAAGTTCTCTGCCTAGTGCAG
Organism: Callospermophilus lateralis; assembly: GCF_048772815.1. Taxonomy (NCBI): domain Eukaryota; kingdom Metazoa; phylum Chordata; class Mammalia; order Rodentia; family Sciuridae; genus Callospermophilus; species Callospermophilus lateralis. The sequence continues at coordinate 40,155,233 of NC_135306.1, forward strand.
TGCCACATACCTATATTCCAATAAATCTATAGGCCAAGGCAGCAGAATCACAAGTTTGAGGCCAGTCTAGACAATTTAGAGAGACCCTTATCAAAATAGATAGATAGATGATAGATAGATAGATAGATAGATAGATAGATAGATAGATAGATAATAAAGGGCTGAGGATATGCCTCAGTGGTAGAGACCCTTAGCTTCCATTTCCAGTATACCCCTCCCACAGGAAAATGTGAATTCTCCACGAATTATCAACAGTCTTAGCCAAACTTCTCTAGCCAAAGTGGTTACTTTAATTCCAGAAATTTCATAGAGAGTATGGAAGTGCTCATTTTTGTCTTTCCCAGATAAATATACAACATAATATAACTCCTATTAATATAAAAAGCAAAGTTTCTGTCCTTGCTAGTATCCTTTTCATTGTAGTGTAAATTAACATGAAAGCCAAAGCTTTCACTGAGTTATCATCAAATCTTTTCTAGGTATTCCTCATCTCTAGAGCCTTTTTTTTTCTTCCTTCAAATTTCCACTGAAAGATTTCACTTCCAAAGAGAACATAAATTTATATTGCAGAACTGAAACACTATTATATTGCAGGCTGTCATTTCGTCACAGTAGAGCAAGGTTTTTCTTAAAATGTGTGAGTAAAACAGAAGGTAAAATATTTATTTTTCTTATATGCAGTTTAGTGGAAATTACAAACTCTTTGACTTACTTTTATTATAAGGACTATATACATTACTTCAACATCTCCGACATGGTTTTTTATTATTTCTTTATTTTAGTATTTTATATTCTGAGTTTTAGATATTTCTGTTTCGAAATAGGAGTTCTCTGGTAAGATATGGGTCTAACACATTTATTTTCTCTTGTACTTGGTAAATACATATTTCAAACTATTTTATATGGTTTTAAAATAAGTATGCAAAGTAATCATTGAGTTATTGAGAGTTATGCCAGTTCATGCTTTACTTTTCTCATGTGATTCAAATAAACAGATTAATCCTGCAGAATCTAGGCAGCTATTTCAATACAGTGAATCTTGATATCATAGGAAAATATATTTAGTAATACTTTCAGAGTAAGATTGGACAATTAATTATATAATAAGTACCAGATTTATAAACTTGCATAGTATTATTTTTTATAAGAACATTCTCCACCAAGAAAAAATATCATTATATAATAGTTAATTTTCTAATATAGCTCTAAGTCCTCAAACCTATAACTTAAAGGTACTCACACATTTCCTAATTTAAATATCAAATGTGTTGTAAATTAATGTTTGCACTCTTTTTTTCCCCTCTGCATGACCAGAAAGTATATTAATTTTAGATGGATGAATTCTATTGTCCTACACTGCACTTCACCTTAGCAACGGTTTTTTGAGTCATTGACCCCACTAAAACAGTTTCCACTACAGGCAAATTTCCCTTTGCATCCTTGTATCATTTCCCTGTTTATCTAAAAAATAATCTGTGTTCTACAATTATATAAAGACATATTCCTTATTTTTACCTCTCTTGCCTCTATCCTTCAACTTTTCCACTTAAGCACCCAGCCATCTGTTTTCTCCGTCTTCATCATTGTAACTGACTCTTGATGTTGCCTTTTACACAACTCCAGAAATTGATGTTTAAAGGCAGAGTGACAAATGACCATGACCTCAAAAGAGAAATCTGTCCATCTTACTTATAGTAATTTTATCCTCCCAATTTCAAATTTTTTTGCATATTTCTTCAGATTTAATGCTCATATCTACCTTTACTCTCTCTCAGTCAATCCTAATCTAATGGTTTTACTTACAATGTAGAAGCCACCAGGTTTGAATTCCCAAATCTTTTCATCAGCAATTCTAAGGTAGTCTGACTAATACATAAGTCTTTTCAGAACCTGACCACCCCAGAAATTCTTACCATGTGTCCCTCTCCACTGTAAGCATATGTAGGTTGGCAATGGTTAGATTCAAAGACAATAAATGTGATGAAGGTGCTGTTAGCATAATTGAACTATAAGGTCAGCAACAGAAGGGGCCTTAGAAGACTTATTGAACAAATGACTAATTGATTCTTATTGATGAAGCAAGCATAAGGAACACTTACAATAGACTTGCAGAAGTAGACTTGCGCTGTTTTAATATGAATTATTAATCAGAAAATCTATTTGCCTTAACAAAGTACTTATTAATCATTATTTATTTTAACAAAAACATGAAAGATTTAATTAATGACAGTGGGTGGAATTTTCTTTTTAGTTTATGATTGATAAAGAGCTACATAAATCATAATAAGATGGTCAATTAAAAACAGTAACTGTCACTTTTTATCATTTAAGTATTAATATCAATAAGGTAGGTGTTCTTGTTACCACCATTTTGTTGATGAAAATATTGATGCTTAAAGATGGTACATAAATCATCAAAGATTATTTTTCTGATAAGAAAATGCTCAAGGCCTTGGAATCCAGAGTCAAAATTATCCACATTTACTACTTTCTTCTGTAAAATAAAATTTGAAAATGCTTGCATCACTTGTGTTACATAGGGGGAAAAACCAGATTTTTTGATGTTATTTAACTTAGAAAAAACGTACATCCAAATTATATAATCCTTTACAATAACTAACAATTGATCTTTTTTATGTTAGTAATTGCTATTTTCTTTCTTAGTGCAACCAGGAAAAGTGTCTTAAATATTGTTTTATCCTAAACAATCTGCTGTCCTAAGGCAAAGTTCTAAATGAAAATATCCTCATTAAAGTGATGACATTATATGGGTTTCATGTTATCCATTTCATTATCTGTTAAGTACTTAGGGATCTACATCTCACTCAATACTCTGATCTTTTTAAATTAGATTATCCTTCTTTAGGGAGACAGTCTGATAAAAATGATTTAAGTATCTCAAACAATTTGGGATCATTTCCTTTCCTACTTTGAATTATATAAAAATAAGTGCCCTCTATGTTCTTAAATTGAATCACTGATACCTGTAGACTTTGCTGTAAATGACTAAAATTAGAACAATACCCTCTAGATATTTAGGCAATACATTTTTTAACCTAATTTTTTTCCTTACAGAATGCTACTGATTCCTTTTTACTTTTTTCTTTGTTACACTACAAATTGTCTACAATTTATGAAATGCTGTTTCTGGAGATATTATCAATAAATATTGTAAATTGAATTCTATCTTAGGTTTACCAATTTGTTTCTTATTTGGGATGGTTTGGGGGTAAATTCTCTTTTGAAGTGCAAAAGTTCTCTTTTACATAATTATCACAAAATATAGGTGAAAAATTGAGATACCCTGCTTTAGTTGAAGAAAACTAATATGTCTTTTTACTTCATTTGAATAATAGCTATATTTTCCAACAGTTCCTGCCATATACAGTTGATAAATAGGACAAGATCATATACTTAAGAACTTTGCTTCCCCAAATGACCTTCAGACTTGACCATTTAGGGTAAGACAATTTCATTAATTAAAGTCCAATGGCAAAATTCTTTTTTGACAAGAAGATGCATTTATTTACTTATGTATTGGCAAACAAACATGATATACATTTATCAATACAGCATTATGTTTTTAATTTTAAAAAGATTTGTTGTTTTTAGATATACATAACATTAGGGTATATTTTGACATACTATACATACATGGGATGAAATCCATTACAATTTTAATTCATTTCCTTTGGATGAACATGATGTGGAGTTACTCTAGTTGTGAATTCACATATAAATATAGGAATGTTATGTTTGATTTCATTCCACTGTCTTTCTTATTCTCGTCCCCTCTCCCTTCCCTTCACAATGGGAAAGAACATTTGACCTTTGGTTTTTTGGGGACTGGCTTATTTTCACTTGGAGTCTTCAGTTCCATCTATCCACCAGAAAATGCCATAATTTCAGTCTTCTTTATAGGTAAGTAATATTTCATCGTGTATGTACACCAAATTTTCTTTATCCATTCGTCTATTGTGTGGTGCCTAGGTTGTTTCCAAGTCATAGCTGTTGTACATTGAGCTGCTATAAACATTATGTGCCTGCATCACTGTAGTATGCTGATTTTAAGTCCTTTGGGTGTAGAATAAGGAGTGGGATAACTGGGTTAAATGGTTATTCCATTCCAAGTTTTCTAAGGAATCTCCATACTGCTTTCCAGAGTGGTTGTACTAGTTGGCAGTCCTACCAGCAATTTATAACTGAACTTTCTCCCCACATCCTCATCAACATTTATTGTTACTTGTATTCTTGATAACTGCCATTCTAACTGGAGTGATATGGAATTTCAGTGTAGTTTTAATGTGCATTTCTCTAATTGCTAGAGATGTGGAACATTTTTTCATATATTTTTCTTCTGTGAAGGACCTGTTCAGTTCTTTTGCTCAATTATTGATTGGGCTATTTATTTATTTATTTATTTATTTTTAGTATTAAGACTTTTAAGTTCTTTGTATGTCCTGGAGATTAATGCTCTATCTAAAGTACAGTTGGCAAAGATTGCCTCCCATTCTGTAGGCTCTATGTTCATGTTCTTGCTTGTTTCCTTTGCTGTGAAGAAGCTTTTTAGTTTAATATCATTATATTTATTGATTCTTGATTTTATTTCTTGTGCTTTGGGAGTCACTGATGAAATCTGTTCCTGATCTGACATGATGGAGAGTTGGGTCTACTTTTTCTTCCAGTAGGCACAGAGTCTCTGGTCTAATGCCAAGGTCCTTTATCCACTTAAGAGTTGCGTTTTGTGTAGGTTAAGATGTAAGCATTAATTTCAATCTATTATAGATGGTTTTCCAGTTTTCCCACCACCATTTGTTGAAAAAGCTATCTTTTCTCCAATATATGTTTATGATGTCTTTGTTTAATGTGAAATAATTGTATTTATGTGAATATATCTCTGTATCTTCTATTCTGTTCCATTGGTCTTCAATTCTGTTTTTCTGCCAACCATGCTGTTTTTGTTACTATAGCTCTGTAGTACAATGTAAGATGTGATATCCTGGTGCTTCTTGCTACATTTTTCTCACTGAGGATTGCTTTGGCTATTCTGGGCTTCTTATTTTTCTAAATTAATCTCATGGCTGTTTTTTTTTTATTTCTATGAAGAACATTGTTGGTATTTTAATTGAATTGCTTTAAATCTCTATGGTAGCACTATGGCCATGTTGACACTCTTAGTTCTCCCTATATAAGAATATGGGATATCTTTCTATTTTCTAAAGTCTTCTTCAATTTATTCTTTAGACTTCTGTAGTTTTCATTCTACAGGCATTTCACCACTTTTGTTAGATAGAGGTATTTTTTTTTTCTTGAGGCTATTGTGAATGGAATAGTCTTCTTGATTTTTGCTTTTAGCTGATTCTTCATTGGTGTATAGGAATGCAATGGATTTATGAGTGTTAATTTTATATCCTGTTACTTTGGTGACTTTGTTTATGAGTTCAAGAAGCTTTTGGTAGAGTTTTTTGGGTGTTCTAAACATAGAATTATGTTGTTGGCAAATAGGGATTTGTCTTTGTCTGGTTTTGGTATTAGGGTGATACTAGCTCCATTGAATAGTTTGGAAGGGTTCCCTTCTTTTCTATTTCCTGGAATAATAAGGAGTATTGATGTAAGTCCTTCTTTGAAGGTCCTGGGCTTTTCATTGTTGGTAGGCTTTTGATGGCATATTTAATTTCATTGCTTAAAATTGATCTGTTTAAATTTTCTGTCTTCCTGGTTCAATTTGGGCAGGTCATAAACTGTTTCTGCTATTTCACACTGACAAAGAAAGAATAAACTATTAATTCCAAGAAAAATACAAAGACACATGCAGAAAAATATAGAGACACAAGTAAAACTTAGGGAATGAATTTTATTATAGAGGTTTAAAATAAGTGCGTTAAATATTAAATGAACCATGTTTAATTGCTCAAATGCTTTACTTCAGGTATATTTATGTCTATCTGTCTGTCTATCTAGCTAGTTTTCTATCTGTTATAATTAATTTGCATAGTTGTGTTCATTTGTTACTTCATTTCCCAAGATAGAAATTCTTTATGAACAATTGACCTCTGAACATATTTATTCATATGTCTCAAACCCTTTCTTATTCCAAAAAATATATAATTTGTATAATTTGTCTTAATTTAAATTTCAGAACATACACTTCAAAGCACACACTAACCCTTACCAAATCCTGCTGTATTAAATTAAATTAATACATCTAATAGCTTGTGGATAAAAATGCAGTAATGTTTTTGAATCTTGAAGATATGAATCAACTAACCACCTGATATAAATGCATATTGATTATGTTTCCTAAGATTTGGAATTTCATATTTTCCATTGATTAACTTCAGTCTCTCACTTAAACTTTGTAGTTTTGTTGAGTTTTTTTTTTAAACAAGTATTGCTGGAAAAAGAAATTTCCCTTTTGAGATGACCACACTTATTGCATATGTTCTGTGACATCTCTAAGAAAGATTTGGATTTGGTTTTTTAAAGACTAAAATTCTGGACACTCATTTTAAAGAGAATCTTCTGTATCATCTGGCCAGTGGGCAACACAAGTAGTGATAACCCTGCTCTTATTCTGTTTAAAAGATGTCAATTTACCAGTTCATTGATATTGGATCGAATACTTCCGAATTAAAAAAAAATCCTCAATGAGTTTTTAGGCCAAATTTTTGTAAAGAAAATAAAATAATTGAGCAAAACATAAAATATGTGTCTTACTTTTTATTAAACAAATTTTATTTTCTAAAATAATGACCTACATATATTCTCTTCACCCATTTTTACTTGTATCATCAAGTCTTGTGACAACTGTTGAATCTCCCTCTTCCTAGTCCCATAGTTGTTACTGTAGTTTATGTTGTCATCACAAATTTCCCCAGAGTTGTATTTTTTTCCTGACTTCTTTCCTAATTTTGGAATTTTCTGTACTTTATTCCAATTCTTTTTTTTCAGTATTTTTTTTCTGACAATATTTTATTGTCAGAAGACTCTTTTAAAAAACCATCTCATTACTGATTTCCAGAATGGTTGCACCAATTTGCAATCCCCCCAGTGATGTGTGAGCATAGCTTTTTCCCCACATCCTCACCAACATTTATTGTTACTGGTATTCTTGATAATTGTCATTCTGACTGGAGTGTGATGAAATCTCAATGTAGTTTTTTTTTAATTTTTAAAATTTGTCCTAATTAGTTATACTTGACAGTAGAATGCATTTTGACACATCATACATCAATGGAGTATTATTTATCATTCTTGGGAAAATTAGATGTTCACTGGATTGGACAGGGAGGAGTAGGGGGGAAAGAAGAGGAGATGGAAAAGGGAAAGACACTAGAACAAACTGGACATCACTTACTCATTTTCATATATGAACATATGACCAGTGTAACTCCACATCATGTACAATCACAAAAATGGGAAGTTACACTTCATGTATATATGATATGTCAAAATACATTCTACTGTCATGCATAAATAAAAAATACAACAACAAAAAGAACACATCTGTTAATTTCTTGAGGGGGAGAATGTTAAACAGGAAACAAACCAAAAAGTAATAAGAAAACAAAATTGCCTTGGCTTACTATTTCCTTCAGAATTGATCCAAATACTAGGCTCCCGGCAGGCATTTTTTTTTTCTTTTCCATTATTCTAATTAGCATTCATGAGAGAATTTTCATGTTTTAATAAATTTTGTTCTTGAACTATTCCCTTTTGTTAATTTTGTTATGTATTTCGTCTGCTTCATGGGCTCTGGGAATAACTTTTAAAAAGCAACCTGAATTTTATTTTAGAACCAAGAAGTTATGTAAATATTTAAATTATATGTGTATTAATATTTATAATTTATCAAATATATGCACAATATGCAACTGTCTTCCATTGTGAGCATATCTTTTCATTCCTTCCAAATCCATACAAATTCCTTCTGTTGTTCAGTCAGGATTACTTTTTTTTAACATTTTCTTCTTTCTTTTCTTTTCTTTTTTTATTTTGTACCAGGAATTCAACCCAGGGGTGCTTAACCACTGAGCCTCAGCCTTTATTGTTTATTTATTTAGTTATATTTTGAGACTAGGTCTCACTAAATTGCTTGGAGCCTCATTAATTTGCCAAGGCTGGTCTGTGATCCTCCTGCCTCAGCCTCCTGGGTCATTGAGATTATAGGGGTGCACCATTGCATTCATCAACAGAGGAAACCAAGCCTCTACATCTTCAAAGTTACATAAGTTAACAATTATTTGTTGTATTTTTACTATTACTAAGCAATTTTCTGGTGTATACAAAAGTGATGAGATTCATTTCTAGTCTCCAAGGAAATTGTCATCTAGTATGAGGGATTTTCACAAATCTATTTATTGTAAGGTATGATTTTGTAGTTATTTCAGTTAAAGTATAGTTGCATAAATGAGGAGAAAACTTCCAAATTTATTATCAGGGTGATATCATAAAATAAAGAGGGTTTGTGAAGGCAGATAAAGAAATGTTGAGCTGGGCACAGTGTTGCATGGCTGTAATCCTAGTGGCTCAGGCCGCTGAAGTAGAAGGATGACTGCGTTCAAAGCCAGCTTCAGCAATTTTGTGAGGTGCTAAGCAATTCATTGAGACCCTGTCTCTAAATACAAAAAGGGCTGGGGATTTGGCTCAGTGGTTAAGTTCCCCTGAATTCAATCCCCAGTACAAAAATAAACAAACAAATAAAAGGAAAGTAATGAAGGAATGCTAAAAGAGCTAGATTTTGCTTTTATCTGTTAGCCTAACTCCTTCCCTTGCTTCCAATTTACACTTAACATTCACTATCCTAATATTATTTTCCTCAGTTGGTAAGTTGGCTACTAAACGAAGAGAAAAGACAATCAGATGGGGAAAAAAATATAAAGATGGAGTAGGGACTTAAACCAAGACTTTTTAACTGCCACTGGAAAATCATATTATACATGCTTTGAAATTCCTTAGCAATCTAAAACATACATTGTGAACTATTCATGTTATCTAGAAACCTTTTTTCTAGATTAATGTAGAGTGGAAAAAAGCAAACAGACAAAAACTAAAGACTGAAATTGAGAGGAAACTATAGACTGATTGAGAGAAACATTTTGTTTTCAAGTTACAAAAGAGAATTTATTTTGAATTCCCCAAATTTTTGAAATAAGTTATGTCACTAGCCATATATTTGCATAATTTATTAATATAATACCAGAAATATTCAATACTGACAAAACTCTGCCCGTTTCATACAATGATAAGATGTAAAACTCCTCTCTCAACATGTCAGCTGAGTGCATGTATCAATTCTTAAAGTCACTGAAGTTGAAGAACGATTGCTTGCTTGAGTTGAACAAATCCCTGACATAAAATTGTTGAGCATAATCACATCTGCAGCATGATTCAGATATGTCAGGGGCTTGACAAGCTAATTTTTAGGTTTGAAGAGTTAGAGAGTTTATTATAGGTAATCTCCTACAACCACATCTCATTAGAGGTTAGGAAATTGAAGACCAGGGAGATTAAATTACTTTCTGAGATACCAAGGTAATTAGTAATAGAGCCAGGCTTTTATGTTCCAGCATCATTATCTTTTGACTATACTTCAGTTGTAGAAGCAGGTGCAGACTAAGTGTTGCTATCCCTTTTTACCCAAGCCTGTTTGGTTGCTGGCTAAGTCCAAGAAGTGGATGCTGACCAGGATGTCCTTGGGGATATTCTGTCTTTTTATAGTGTTCCCAGGATCTGCAGGCCCTGTGTATCCTTTTCCAACGCTAGGGTAGAAGAAAATTATTTCTTCCAAAATGCTTCTTTATGCCTCTTAAAAATGAAGTATGCTATTAAAAGACAGCTTCAGAGATCACCAAAACCATTTGGATTAAAATATTTTGTTCCCACTTATTTAAAAGCAACACAATCAGTTTGTATTTTCCCAGTAATATGTATATATTTTTCTGTGTAAGACTTAGGTGAGATAAATGCTACCATAATGACGTTGCTTTTCCCATATGAAAGAGCTGTCATGCAATGACCAACACTTGATATATCCAGGGCATGGACATGTGACTGTCATTTTCCTTCCAAGGCTCTAGCCTTCTCGTATCCCTCCTCACCGTCACTGTGAATACAGATAAAATAATGCATATTAACTTAGTCTTACAGTGTTTTAGGAAGCAGAGATAACTTTCCTTCAAGGTAAGTGCTAATTATAAGGATACAATAAACAGTTCTGTGACCTGGTGAGGAAATGAGATATATCTATTCAGAATTAAATGGTATATCAGGTAATGTAGCAGCATACTTGTCTACACTTATCTCCCCTCTGAAATATATACCCAATTCTATCCTACTTTTAATACTCCTCTGAGGTGGGCTTTAGCTTCCCTCCTTGTCTACTCTTCTTTTGTTTGTATAATGTTTTGTGAATTTGCTGAGTTCGCTATGTGAAATTTACACTCAAAACCTATTGGAATAATGATGCTGATTGGACAGTTAGTTGCCACATATTTGGGAAGATTTACTGCACTAAAATCTTAGTTCAAGGAGGACATCAGTTCTCTAATTTTCCAGTGATACTCTTTAAATTATATGCTGGTCTCCAGTTTCCAGTCCCAGGTGGCAAGACTAATAATGTTATGAGACTTCATTATGGTGGCACAAACAAAACCATGATGATAATAAGGATCATAGCTAAGTTTTATCAAGTGCTTCCAATTGCTAGGCACATTTCAAAGCATACTGCATATATTTGTTTTTTTCCATCTCAATGACAAATCTATAAATTTGGAACAATTAATCCCGATGTTTGAGTGAGCACTGAGATTTTAAGGATTTTGTCCAAGACAGCGTAAATACTAAGGAATGTCATTTGTCTTTCTTCTTCTTTATTTTTTTGAGAAAGGAATTTCGAACTTTGAACACAATGTGTATTTGTTACTCTTGTGGATTCACAAGTTTATAGAGCAAATTAAACACTTTGAAAATTATTTATTCACATTCATATAATAAGTAGAAGCATGGTACTCCATGATTTATGCTTACTTTTTCCAATTGTGTGATGTCTGTACCCACACAACTGCAAGTATCTATAAATTCTTTTTTTAAAATTTTTATTCTTCTTTTTAGTTATACATAAAAGTATAATGGATTTTGATATATTAATACAAACATGAAAAAAATATCTTATTCTATTTGGATCTCAGCACTATGGATGTACATGATTTTGAGATTCACTGATAAAAATGATAAAAATAAATTTGGATATATAATGTTTGTTGAAGATTTTGTTGACATCTCTTTTCTTTGTGCAAGAGCACCACTTCTTTTATGGGATAATCCATCTACCACATTCTATGAGGCTTTTTGTTGTTGTTGTTGTTTCATATGGAATTATATCATCACAGTAAAAGGCTTGTGATGCTGACCTGAGAGCCATATTTACAAATATTGGCTTAGGGATCGGCATGAAGGCCCATTTGCACCAGTTAGAGCCTTTCTTTTGAATGTTATAAATGGATATTAGATGCTACATAAGGTTAAAGATGCTCATATCTGAGAGCATCTCATCTTTCCTTTGGAGCAAGTATGTGGAAATGGTGGAACTGGGAACTCTCACTAAGCACAGCATAACATGATAGCATTTGTAGAAAGCAGATTTGTAGTCAATCTAATGCAGTTTCAGAAGATTAAGTCAAAGGAATGGCAGAACAATGGAGGAAGGGTGGAGAAATATAAAGATGATACTAGTAAACGTAAATTCTGGCTCAAATTTATAAAACTTTAATTTTTGCCTAAGCAGGGTGAAATTTAGTTTCTTTCAAATACAAGTAGAATTTTGAGAAAAACCTCAGAGCTGAACTGTACTGTGGCAACATGAGAACATGTGTACAGCTTAAATTGAAATGTCACATCAATTTATTTTCTACAACAGTAATAATACTGTCAAGGATTAATCAAACATGTTACTAGAAACTGGCAAATATTCCCTTTAGTAGCAGGAGATAAACAGTGACAAGACACAGTAAACAAAATTTGATATGACGCTTATTAAATTTTAAATCAAATACAAACATTTTTGAAGCAAAAAGGAGTGCATGTAGTTACGGGAAATGTATTTTCATAAATAATTATTTTTGGTTACTTTTTAAAAATTAAAAATCCAAGGTATCTCTTAGTTTGGTAAATAAAATTGGTCTACACTTTTCTTTCACTCTTTATTTTAAGAACAACTGGTTGCTTGCCACCCAGTCTTAAACTACAATTCCACTTACACACAAGCTAATATTATTTCTTGGTTGTTTTTTTGGTGGGTATTTTTGTTTTGTTTGTAAATTCCTTTACTTATTTACCTTTCTGTGTCTGGCTTATTCTACTTAGCATACTATCCTCCAGGTTCATCTTTCTTTTTTTAAAAAAGGCAGACTTAACCTTCTTTTCTTAAGACAGAATAATATTCCACTGCATTTACATACCACATTTCCTTCAACCATTCATTTGTTGCTGATAGACAAATAATATCTATCTTGCCTATTGTGACTAATACTACAATAATTATGGGAGTACAGATAGCTCTTTAGTATGTTGATTTCAGTTCCTTTGGATATATAGACAGAAGTGAGACTGCTGGATAATATAGTATGTATTTTTCAAAATTTGATGGAATATATTTCCAATTTCTCAACTCAGAAAGAAAATTGATGTTCAAACATTTTCAGTAGTTTGATTTAATCATTCCTCACTGTATACAGATTATCAAAATTTCAGATGGTATGATATTTTAGTTGAAATAATATGAATAAAAATGCAAAAAAATAAAATTTAAATCTGTATACGAAGAAAAGAATTCCATGTAAACTATTGAATAACATAATTTGCATTGGAAATCAAGATATTGAGTCTAATTTTGCTTCTACCAAGTCATCTTTTGAGGTAGTTAATATTTGGTTGTTTTCATTGCTTTCAATAATACAGAGCTCAACTTGCAGAGTAAAGCCTTGTTTATTAATTCATTCATAGTTTCACTTAGGCATCTGGCACAGTATCTAATGCAGCATTGATCAACAACAAAATTCCTAAACAGATGAGCTCTAAGAGAGTCGACAGAAAAGAAAATGTAAATAACATACACCAATCAGTTAACTAATAATACATGAGAAACAAGAAAAATGCATATACACTTCCATTAATTTCCCACTTAGGGATTTATAAAGCATAAGTAGAAAATAATGCAAAGTATAATATCTTTTTCTAGTCCTCAATGAAGCATTCAAGTATGATTTTTTTCCCTCAAGCTATTGTTTTACCACAAGGAACAATCTTATCTAATTAGTGTTCATTACTATCTAAACATCAGTAACTGTCCATGGAACTGAGATGAGAGGAATTCTCTGATTCATTTCCAGAGAACATGATCAATGAATACAGGGATGGGAATTTGAGAATTCCTCTTTCTGGCGAATAAAATATGAGTACATGTAACTCATCTGCCACAAGCTTGTATACTGAAACCCTTGACAGTTTAAATGTTTATTTTCTAAAATTGATCGAATCTGCTTTGAAATTTTAATCTAAATTGTCTTCTAATGTGCTTTTAGAAGTGTTTGGTTTTTTTTTTATAATTTTGTTAAATTGAGGTTTTGGCATATTCTATTCCCAATGTTTTTCAGAAATACTAATAAGCTCTATGGAATGGAATTTATTATGTCTGGTTATTTAAATTAGGAAAAAAACTATAACTTTTTAAAAGTTGTGTTAACTTTCTATAGTATCTAATAAGAAAATAGATTCTGTGACAAAATCACATTTACCAATTCATTTCAATTCCCAATCTGAAAGCAGTGAACATCAACTCATAACTTTGATTTAAGATATGTTAAATATTTTGTATTTTATTTCAACAATCCTGCTTCTTGTGAATATTGAGAGGTAAACTATTCATTACCACGTTCAGTGGCTTTATTATTCAATGAAACAGTAGAAAAATTATGCAGTCATCACAGTTTTGTGTCAAACCATTCACTAATGTGTTGCTTTGAAACGACTTTAACATTTACTCCTGTGCAGAAGGTTTTGTCATAAATCCAATATTAGTCAGACAAATTTCTGCTTTCTTGGCATTGATACTAATAAATATTGCCAACTCTTGATAGCCTACATTAGTGAAGTGTAATATTAATGCAGATTATCCCAAACAGTGGCACAATAATCATTTATGATGCTTTAGAAAATAGTTCACACAATATTTCTCTTGTGGATCTTATTTTACTGAGGTGATTATATTAATTAAGTTGTATTCTCTTGACATACAAAAATGATGTAGAATATTAGGCTGGAAATACTCTGTGTGATTAGGGTATCCAAGACGAAATTAAAATTGTTTGCATATTACCTCCTTTAACAATAAACATCAAAATGTGCAATTTATATACGTCAAGCAACATCACTCCTTAACTTTCTTTAAAACACATGGTATAATAAAAAGAGGAAGTCACTAGAATTCTGAGCGTCTGGAGCTTTTCCAACAGTACCTTTTATCTCTCTGATCTAGGGATCAAGAAAAGTCATATTCTATATATTGAATCACTGGTACTGGTCTTCCTCAGTGTCCCAGATTATGTGACATATCATGTGGCACCCAGTTCCCAAGTTACAAAAATTCTATCTTATTTTATTGAAATTTGACACTCTCAGCAGGTCTACAATTAGGAAATAATATAGAAGCAGTGCTTCTATGTGTGTACCTGATGATGTATCTGAAAGAACTTTTTATCTCTTGGTCATTGAGATATAAATAATTGGAATTTGTCTTTGAGATATGGATTGGCTCCATATCTCAGAGTGAATTTTATAGAAAATTTTATTTTCCCATATGCATCTTAAATCTAGTCGTGTATCAAAACTACCTTGCTCCCAGTTTCTCTGACCTAAGATCATCACCTACCTGTACTCCAAGATATGTCTCTTACTGTACAGTCTTGATTTCCCAATTTGTTCTCTCCGGAGAAGTGAGCAAAAACATGTTTAATTGATTCAAATTGCTTTTGTATTTCCTTGTCTGAAAAATTTTACAATATTTTGGTTTCTGTTGAGGTAAAATCCCAATTAATTTACTTTTTCTTTGCAGTCCTGTATAATCTAGCACATTGTCAGGTGTTCTACACTTCTTGCCTTGTTTTATGTAACTCAATGGTGTGATCTTCTGCCAACCAGAGAATTATCCTCTTTACCACCTCATTGCCATTACACATATCATTCTCTTGCTTACAACACTCCTATGGCTCTTTCCTTGGATAAATGCATCTCATTCTCCAGGTTTCAAGATACAACTAGCATTATAATGGAAAAGGAGATGTCAGGGCTGATAGATTTAACAGGTGGACATTGGTAAGATGCTACTTTATGATAGGTATTTGGAAACAGTACCATCTCTAGAAGATCAGCTAAGTATAGTAAATGAATACACTTTAAACACAGAAATGATGTGGTTCCACTGTGAGCAAATCATGAATCTATGTTATTGAAACATTTAACAATTAAAAGGAAATGACTCCTCTGGAAATTATGCTTTGCACTGTAGTATATCATTCCTAACTATTTTCTGATTTCTTTCATATTTTACATAAACCCAGTTTATAATATTTACACTATTTACAAAATAACTTTTAAAAAGTAATTGAAAATATTAAATATAAAAACATATTTCCATATATAAAAGGCAACATTAAATACAATTTCACTTTTTTATAGTTGAAAGAAAATAGTCCTTTGGACCATAGTATATTTAATCTTGTTTTTGGTGGAAAATTTTCCCCCAAATTGTGTTATTTTTAACAGTAGAGATTAACTAGTATTACAGGTAAATAATTGTCAATAGACTTATTTATTACTAAATCACTATCTGGATAAGAGGATCTAGGCATTTTAAAGCTATTGTTATTGATATACTAATTTATATTCTAATCAATAGATTGTAACATAATTGTGAATCATTTAAAGTCTCAACAACTCATAACTCTGAGTTATTTGCAGAAGGTTAATCAAAATGCAAAGAAAGAATAACACTAAATAACAGTATAACACTAAATTACAGTATTATTTTAAGAAAAAATTGTTAAATACCTTGTTATTTTATAGCCTTTCTCATAATATAATATCATACATAAAATGCATAATGCCATGATTTATTCTTGTAACACTTCTAACAGTTCTAAGATTATAAAGTTGAATAGGTATGTTGTAATTCAAAGAAACAGATAACAGTTCACTCACTACCCCAGAATTGAATTAACTTGATAATTTTCCCAAAGTCCCAGATCCTCTTGCCTCAAAATGTAATTTTTAATAAATGTTAATAAAAAATCTATATTTATTGTTGGTCAGAATTTTTGAAGTAATAATTTTGAATAATGGTTGAAACCATTTTGCATTTTACTTTGTTTATTAAAAATTTTGTAATACATAGGACTTGTTGAACTGCATACTCTATATAACTATTTGAAATGGTATGTGAATAAATCATGATATTATAAATTTTACTTTGCAATGAGAAGGGATATAAAATTTCAATGTATAGACAATCAATGATCTTATAATTCACAGATTTGTAATATTTTATTATAATATTGAGTGAAATGTTTTAAATCTTTATTCTGTTGGGATGCCAGATTGTTCATTCAATATAGATGATTCCTGCTACAAAATATAGACATTGGTATTCATTTAACTTTTCTACTTAAAAGTTAGATTGATGAATGTTTCAAAGTAATTGTCATTTGAGACTTTTCTTCTACCTCTGTGTGAACAGACTTGAGATTCATTATCTAGATTTATAGTTAGTAATCTTTTCTGAATTTTGTTTAAATTGTGACATAGGTTGAATAAAATAGTTGAGACCTACATATTTGTACAAATTAAGATTCAATTTATTATCATATAAAATGATATGTTTAGACATTATTTTTACCAGACTGAGATTTTAAATTACACATGGCTATAAAAAGAATGCTTATCAGAAAATAACAATAGAGTAATAAATACTTAAGTGGATGACAGGCTGAACTCTAAAACTCTTTCAGAAGCTCATTTTTCCCACTTTTTTGACCAGAGAGTTCAGGTCTTGGATATGCTTTTAATGAGTTGAATGCAACAGAGGGATTAGATGTACACAATGTGCGATTACATTATATAAAATTGTAGCATTCATTTTGCTGGAGTCAAATCTGAAAACTAAAAGCAACCTCCATCTGAAAGCCAGCAAAAAAAAATGAAGTCTTTGACACTCACAAGAAAATACATTCTGCCAAGAGCCTCAATGAGCTTAAAAGCAGAGCATTTCCAGTTGAAACTCAGGTGAAGTCAAACTCAAACTGGCAGCTTTGGCCAATGCCTTAATTGGAGCCTTGCATAGGACTCAGCAAGGCTATTCTCAAACTCCTAATATACAGAAACTGTAAGAAAATAAATATATGACATTTTAGTAGGTAAGTTTGGGTAATTGTTTTTGAATAGCAATATAAATTATTAGGTGTGACTCATAAATATACTTAAGAGCAAGTGATGAGCCTTAACCCTTTACTTACAAAATTCCTTTAGATGTCAGCATGGAGAACATAGTAAACATGCTAACTCAGTGTCAACAGAGAAAATGGTGATTTCATGTATGTTTCTTTCATAAAAATTTTCAATGGCAAGCATTTCAAATGGCAGGTAGATTTTTGATTGAAATGATTCATGAAGAGACACTTTCCTTTCTTTCCTTTCCTTCCCTCCATCTCTCCCTCCTTTCCTTCCTTCCTTCCTTCCTTCCTTCCTTCCTTCCTTCCTTCCTTCCTTCCTTCCTTCTTTCCTTCCTTCCTTCCATTTCTTTTGTGGTACTAGGGATTAAAACAAGGGATGCTTTACCACTGTGAATCTCAGTCATTTTGTTTTAAATTTTCTTTTTTTCTTTTTTTTTTAAAATTTCTTATTTTGAAATAGCATCTCACTAAATTGCTGTGAGTCTAGCTAAGTTGTTCAGTCTGGCCTTAAACTTGCTATTCTCCTGCCTCAGCCTCGCCAGTCACTGGGATTATAGACCAAAGTGCCTGGACAACATTTTTCATTTAACATTCTCCTGAATAAGTGACTATGGAAATTTTTTTTTAAATTTAAAAATGGTTTACAAATTACCTAGACGCAATTGTAAGAAACAATGATTCTAAATGAATGTTGTCACATGTGCTGTACAATTATTTAAAGAAAAAAATCATGTAGGTGAAGGCAGGTGAGAAAACTCTAGTAAAATTTCAGTTTGTGCTTAGTAAAAGAGGTAAACTGAGACTATAGAAGCATCAGGGGATCATTTTCCATGTGCTGTTTGGGGCTTAATAATATGCCTATATATCGAAAAGCATTTTCTATCTCTCCTTGATGAATGTTTTATTTTTCTCATGTTTCTGAAATACTAGATTTTCAGGATGTTACCCAAACTTTGTGGGATCAGCTTCAATTCTCTTTCTTAGATGCACTGAAGTGGAGCCCTTTATCATTACAGATTTAGGGCAGTGAGCAAGTTTGCAATAAGCCCTGCAGTGCAGAAAGCAGCATATCACTATGGGCACAGAAGGCAAGCAGACGAATGGCATCTACAAAGAACCCTGAAAAAGGAGAATTGCATGTAAAGCCTACGGATTTATGATTTCCTGAGCAAAACTGTGTTTGTTCACAACTCTGTTTTTAAATATGCTGTTTCTGCTTCCCAGCATACCTTCTGCTCCATTCGTCTGAGAATCACATACACAAATAAGTTATTCTTTTTTTCTTCATGTATAGTTAGGTATAGGCTTTTTAATTTATCCACTAAACATTCCCCCCTCCCTAACTGTTAGTTTGTGATGGCTAAGGGAACAAAGCCCCAGGCAACCCCTCGCCAGAAATAACCACCAATCAGGCGCTGACTTCTAGAACCACCTGTCAATCCCCGGGGTCTCCTGACCAATGCTGGATCTCAGCAAGCTCTCCCAATCAACCCCAGTAGGACAAGGGACTCTAAAAACCTCCCTTTCCTCTCCCAAGCCCTCCCTTCTTGCCCTAAGCCCAATAAAAATTCCCATCCAATTGAGTCTGTGTGACTCTGTTGGACTGGAGGGTCTCACCTGGGAGGGAATCTCAATAAAGTCTTGTTCAGCAGCCATTTAATTTACCTCCTTTTGGTCACTGGTGCCTGACCTTAAACTACGAGCAGTTTATATGCAAATTCATACTAGTATTTATAATAGTAGATTGAAAATTTTCAGGAAACTTTTCAAGATGGCAGAATAGAGGAGATCACTTTCCTGGGTGCTCCGTGCAGTGAAACCAAGAAAGCAGACAGGCAACTTCTCAGTAAAGTGGGTGAACAAAAATAAGCAGGGGAAATTTACTGGAATTTAAAACTGGACATTCGGAGCAAACTGGAAACTCAGGAGATTGGATATAATAAAATAAGGAAGAAATCCCAGTGGCACAGCCATTTACTGAGATGGGGCTGGAAGCACAAGCAGAGCTTTCCCTCTGTGAGTGTCTTGATGGGCAGAAGTGCAATTTATGTAGTCCAGGGGAGAAATAAAGAATGTTCTCGTCCTAATGCCCCTTTCAATGCTTTTTCACTCAAATCACTTAAATACAATTTCACTCTATAGGTTCATAATCAAGAAAATGACAATCCTTAATGCTGGGCACTACAAACACAATAATGCAGGCTGATAAAAGCAATAAACACAACTAATTCGAAGCAAACAAATTCTAAGTTATCGCTAAGCCCTGCAAACACACTTAATCACGACAGACCTATTACAGACATTCCTTCTGCATGCTAAACTTAGTACTAGATTTAAAGTCTTCAGTCTTCGGCCTTAAGGTTCAGCAGATGCACAGTCACTCAGACCACAATGATCTGGTCAGGAACTGATGGAGACTTCTCCTGGGGTGGAGTTGAGACTGGCTGAGGAGAAGTTCATACGGAGAAGTTGCCTTTCTCACCAGGGTCAAGAGGCTGCTGTAGAGTTTGAGAGCAGTGAGGAAAGCAAAGAGGATCAGACAGATGATGAGAAGAGTTGGGATATCAGTCTAGGTCCTCATCAGGCTCTCAGGCATGTGTATATCGGTGTCAGGTGATTAAATGTCTGTTCATTTGTTCCATTTTATACTAAATTTTGGAAGTTTCTGTTTGCCCTTTGGGTCCCTATCAGCTGTTACCAGGTTTCTTAGTGACATCTTACATTTTAAAGAGGACATATAATCTAGTGGTTTCTGCCCTGATACCTTTCTGGCTCTAGTCAGGCTTACAACAAATGGCATGTGACTTCACCCTGACTCTTGTCAGGGTTGTGGAAAGTGACTTGCTTTTATCAGGCTATGCCTGCTTGCCATATTGGAGGGCTCTGTGGATTGCCTGGAGAGAATGCAGGTTTATTTTAAGATGGAGTTTTAAAATGCAGTTGCTTAGAGTAAGGCCTAAGGCCATCCTTACAGTGAGTATAGTGGAGGGATGAGAGTAATAAAGGAACACCATTTTGGGGAGGCCTAAGGAATGTCTGGGTCTGGAGCATATAGACATCCAGGACACTACCCAGCAAACCTGGAAGATGCTGCACAACCACAAGGGCCAGCAGCTGAGGGGGCCAATTCCTGGCAAAACTGAGTTTCGCCCCAAATTCAGGCCCAGTAAACACACACTGAATGATGTAGAGTGTGCTTAAGTGACCAGGAGAAAAATCAGACATGGAGAGAGGTTTACACAGGGCACAACTGGTTGTGGAAACCCACCCAGCTCTACTCCTCCCTGGCTGGGAGAGATGCCTCTGGCAAGGAACTTGGAAGGGTGGAGGAGGGAGAGATTATTTGGAGACTGAGCCTGAGACCAGGAAACATGGGGTCTGAAGGTGTCACAGGGGACTAAAACTTGGCTCCCCCACCATATGAGTGGAACCCTGGAGAGATCCCTGGGGTACAGTTTTCTTGTGACCTTAATAATAAATGGACATTCATGCATATTCATATTCCCCCCCTCATTTCTAGCATCTTTAAAGCCAGTTATTTTTCATTGATTAGTTTTCCTGTGAACTAGAATGTTTGATTAGTATATTTTAGTTTTGTTTTGTATTCTTTTAATTTCATTTTAATTTTTGAAAATATTTACATTATATTGATATATTTTTTACTCCTCCACTTCTCTTAATTCTTTCTTTTCTTTTGCTAACAGCCCAATCCCTAGTGTTTTCTCTTTCACTCTTCCTTTATTTTTTATCTTCTTATTCTCTCCTCATCCCTCATAATCATCCCATTCTTTATCACTTCTCTCCCTCTCCACCGTTTGAAATTATAAAATCTTTTGCAAACTTGCTATTTTTATTGTAGGCAATAACTGATCATATCATTTCTGTTTATTGTGATAATTAACATTGTAGACATCATAGTGGGATCTATTTGGTTTAATACTGTTTATTGCTCGAATTTGTTATTGTTATTATTTGTCTTTCCCTAAACAGTAAGGTACCAGAAACCTTCAAGGACACTAGAAGTCTACAGGGTAGGAACTCTACTGCCTCAGATCCATACTGTTGGATGGGTAGACACAAAACAACATAAATAACAAGGGAACAAATTGCCCCAAACAAACCAAGATACTCCAATAACAGAATCCATTGACACCACAGTGGAATGTCAGGAAAGAAATTTAGAACACACATAGTTAAACTGATCTGTGACCTAAAGGACAGTATAAAAAATGAAATCAGAGAGAAAATACAAAAAGTGAAAGATCACTTATAAAGAGGTAGAGATCCTGAAAAAAAAAATCAGAAATCTTTGAATATACAAATATATATAAAACTGAGATGCCAATGACTTTTGTCTATTAAATTTCTCTTATTCTTGTTACTACAGATAAAATCTCACTGTGATACTTTCCTAACCCATAAAGAATAACAGCTTTTAACCTTGACACTCTGTCCTAATTGCTAATATTTAACAAGCTTCTCTTCATTCCACCTACTATTTTTTCCATCTACTTGATTTATTTTGTTTCATTTATAATTCTGAAAGTTGCTATAGCAATATCACCTCAGCCTTTCTCATATGTAAACATCACAAACAATTTAGTGACAATCTTTGTTACTGAGTAAATGTGTGAATGTTGAAATATATATCTTATTCTAATTAGGACCCCATTCTTGTCTGTGGGGCACTATGGTGAGATTCTTATTCCTATAGGAATAGGAAATTTATATATTCCTATAGGAATTTATATATTTTTTATATATTCCCATAGAAATAGGAAATTTATATATGCTTATGGCTATTTATAAATTTATATATCTCTATGGAATTTTATATATATATATATATGTACATATACATATATATATAATATATTTATCATATATATTATTTATATATATTTAGTTTATATATTATTTATATATTCCAATAGGAATATATAAATATTGGAATAGAAAAGACAGTGAATGAATCTGACATATTTTCCTATATAAATATATATAGATACCTAAGCAAATCTCACCATCATGCCCACCCACAAGAATGGGGTCCTAATTAGAATAAGAAATATTCCCTACTTATATTATTTTATCAAAATATATTCTATTGTCATATATAATAAAAAAGAATTAGTATTTTTATTCTTTTTTCTATTAAATTTGCTTAAAATTAAACAAATTTACAAATAATAAATTTTAAGCTTCTTTGTCATTTTTTACACTTCAGTGTATATGTTGCTATTATAAATGGATTTTTTTTCATTTGCAGATGTTAACTTTTTATTTTTTCCTATGTTTATTGAGGTTTTGTTGATAATAAAATAGTTTAAAGTGTACACAATGTTGTTAAATGATTATCATAACCAAGGTAAATAAATATACAACATCTCATATCAATATTTTTTAGTTTAGTGAGTATATTTAAAATCTACCCTCCTCAGAAATTTCAAATGTACAATACAATACTATTAACTAAAGTTACCATGCTCTGTATTTAAATTTTAGTACTTATTCATTTTGCATAAGTGAAACTTTGCATCTCTTGATTGATATTTCTCCATTTCTCTCACACCCAGACCCAAATGAAATCATGCAGTATTTATGTCCTTAAACCCGGATTATTTTACTTTGCATAATATCTTACAGTTTCATACATGTTTTTGTAAATGAACAGATTTCTAATGTTAAAAAATATTTCATTATTTATATATTTATCATTTCTGTATCTGGCAATTTTGAACAGTGTGTAATGAAATGATTTCCTTTTGTTTGGAAATATATCCAGAAATAGAACTGTTAGGTCACATAATAATTCTATTTTTTTTAAAAAAATTTAAATTTTGATTTATCTCCATACCTTTTCTATATTTAACACGCACTAATTTACGTTTTCACCAGCAATGTGTGAAGTTTTCCTTTTCTCTCTAACCTTTCTGGTACTTGTTGTCTTGAGTCTTTTCAATAGCTGCCATTCCATGACACATGGCTAAATCAGCAAAGTCACTCCATCTGAACTGGGCTGGCACGAAATAATGACACACTGACAGAGAAATACCTTTTTCTTTGGATTCTGTGAAGGCTCCTCTGACCCAGATCCCACAAAGGAGGTAAGACAAGCTAGAAGAAGAGAGCAGCCTGGAACTTTTATTGGGGAGAAGCCATTCAAATGAGGCAAGGAATAGAATTACAAAGGAATGGTGAGTGTAACTCAACCCCACAGGTAATGCCTACTCCTGGAGCCATCCCTCATTATCAGAGAGGAGGTATAGTCCCAGTTATTTCGAGGTGTAATAATTGTTCAGTATCTCTTTCTTAGGACATAAGGGCATGTATTTGCAGAGCGGCTCCTGACACTGCCATAAAAAAAAAAAAAAATGTATAAGTTGGTGTCTTGTGGTTTTGGTTTGCATTTCCATGAAGATTAGTGATCTCAAACATTTTTTTATGTACCGATTGGCCATTTGTATACCTTTTTTTTGAGAAATATCTATTCAGATCTATTGTCTTTTCTTAATTGTATTATCTATTTTTGTTGTTGTTGTTATTGAAAAGCACAATGTGAGCTCCTTTAATATTTTGTGAATTAACTTTTACTAAATGTGATGGACAGATTACAAATATTTTCTCCCATTCTAAAAATTGTATCTTTACACTGTTGATGGTTTCCTTGACTCTGCAGAATCCTTTTAGTTTAGGGTAAACCAATTTGTCTATTTTTTTGTTTCATTGCCTGCACTTTTAGAATTATATCCAAGAATGTCTTGGAGTTTTACAGTTCAGGTCTTACATTTAAATCCTTAAGTGCATTTTGGATTGATTATGCAAATAGTGTGAGATAAGGATCTAATTTTCTTCTCCAGGTAGGTGTCCTTTATTTACATCATATGTTGAAGAGACTATCCACTTCCATTATGTGTTCTTGACACTTTTGTTAAAGACTAATTGAATATAAAGACATGAAATGTTCTATGGACACTTAAACAAAATTTTTACTTTCATTACTTGAAAAATTGATTCAATATACTTATTTATTCTTTAATTTCTTTCATAAATATCATAAGTATTCTAAAAATTATTCAATTATTTTATTAACCAAATATTTTAATTTGTCTTTCATAGTATTTCAGTTCTAAAAATTTTTTTACTTTGGTGCTTATTTTTGTGATGAAAATAGATACAGATTCAATCTTTTTATTGTTCTTAGAGTACAGTATTTGCTAATATATAATTCTGAATTTAGCAGTCAAGGGTTCCAGGGTTTTAGAAATGTCTTCAATTTTATTTTTCATATTTTCATCCCTATTGTGATGCCCTTTTCCATGTAATTCACAATCAAATCTTTAACAGCCTGTGCAAATAACTAATGAAGAAAAGATTATTTGAAAAACACATAAAATCCCCACAACTTTGATATTTGGAAAATGAATGTTTGAATAACTTTTCCTCAATTGAAGCTGAATGAGTGACAATATTAAAATAAAAAGAAAGTGAATATTATACAGCATCAGAGTGAATGATGTACTGGGAGAACCATTGGTAGGAAAAATCAAAGAAATAAAATCATTTTTCAAAATAAAAGCTGAGAAAGAAAGTAAAAGTGTTAGGAAAGATCTACATCAAATTCACAATAAAATACAAAATTACACTACTTTTATAAAAATAAAACAACATATGAAAAGAAGTGTCAGAAATGCAAGAACATAAATCTGACAGGCAGTGTTACAGTTTGGTTGTGAGGTGTCCCCCAATATCTCACATGGGAGACTATGTTTCAAGGAGAAATGATTACCTTAACCGCCAGTGATATAATGCTCTAATAGGGATTAATTGAGTGGTAATTGAAGTGGTAGGATATGGCTGAGAAGGTGAGTTGCTTCCCTTGGCCACACTCTCCCGCCATGATGTTCAGCCTCATCTTGAGCCCAGAGGAATGGAACCATATTTCTATGAACTGAGACCTCTGAAACCAGGAGCCCTCAAATAAACTTTTCCTCCTCTATATATTTGCTGGTTGGGTCCTTTTAATTACAGCAATGAAAAAGCTGACTAAAACTGGCAGATTGCAGGAGAAAAGAACTTGTTTAACTAACATTACGCATACGGAATTTAAAAATGCAAACTGATATAATTTCCATCAAAGTCTCTAAAATGTTAAATGAAAACACAAAGAAAGGGGAATAGAAATTTAAGAAGGTAAACAGTGGATTCCTTTAAAATCATTGCCGTAAAAAAAAAAAAAAATATGAAAAGAGAAACTAATCAAGAGCCAGGAAATATTAAGATAAGATTATAAATATGAATAAAGTGCTTCAATAAATTCATATACTAGACAAAAAGATAAAACAAAATAAATAAATGTTAAAACAAAAATATCTGTATGTAATGACTTGATGTTCTGGATCAAAAGCGCTCTTCTTATTCCTGGCAAAATTAATGAAGTCTATCAAGATGCTTGAATTTTGAAGATTTGAAAAATAATCTTACATAATCACCCAAGCAGATAAAGAGATATAACAAGCAAACAAACAAGTGAAAGTAACGGAAGTACAATTAACATTCCCTTTTCTATAAAATATTAAATGCCAGCCAGAAATATCCACAGAAATTGCAATATATTTAAACAAAAGACAGATATTCTCATGTATTTATTTAACTGTTACTACCACCTTGTCTCTGACTCTTCAAACTCTTCCTCAGATATTACCGTATAGGTCTCCTTAAAATTTAAGCATGTCAGGAGTCTTCCTGCCTCATGAATTTTGTAATGTTTTTCTTTCTTAGCTGGATCTCTCTTCCTACAATTACCATAAGGTTCTTTTAGCCCAACCTTTCAGGTATCAGATCAAGCATGACCTTTTAGAGAAGGATTTCACATATATGAAACTACAGAACACACCCCTGCCCCCCTCCCACACATACCCACCATATCTTTAGTTTGCTTTACTTTTCTTCTTAGGATTGATCAATAATAATATTTAATATGATATTTATTTTCTTTCACAAAAGACAAACTTCCAATGCTCATAGTTATTTCATCAGTGTCTTCAACAGTACTTGGGAATTAGGGGGAGCCAATAAAATTTTCCTAAATAAATGAATGAACAGGACATATATGTACTGGGAAATCAACCAAGTGAAATTAAATGCAGTCAGTTGAATACAAACTGACTTAGAGCCATTCTCTTTTACAACAAAAGTAAATAGATGGCTTGAAATCATGCACACATGCAGGTAGGTATGACTAAAGTCTCCTGTCCCTGATAATAGGTGAAATTGTAAATACCAATAGTGAATAATTTATCAATAAACCATTGAAGAAGACTTACAATAAGAATCCATAAAGAATTAAAGAGAAGAGATAGCTGGAGCCCTAGGGACTAAATGTTCATAAGGGCAAAATAAATTCTGGAGAACTTGAGTTTCTACTGCAGCAATAGGTGAGCCTTAACACAAAATTAAATATTTGTGTTCATACAGAAAATATTTTCTAAACACAGGCAATCAATAGAAAATTAACTTTTACAAACTGGAGAAAGTATATTTGAAAGTTCAACTACAAATGAAAACCATAATGGGAGCTAGGCACTAATAATAAGTAGAACATTATGCTTCAAAATTTGGGGTGAAAAAGTTGAATTTAGAAGGAAACATATATCTTCCTTTAGGAAACAAACACTATAAAATATTGAGCTCAGAGTAAAAAATTAAGGAAAATAGAATAAAGTCAATGATAGCAAAAGAAATCATCAAAAATGATAGGTGTAATTTACGAAACTGGAAGCAAAGCCTATAAAGTCAAAATTAAATGAAAAATAAATATGCATGTCTTAAGATTCACCTAAATCCAATGAGAAAACAAAATTAAGCAATGCCATGAATGTAAAAGGAGACATAATCACAGAATTAATAAAATGTACTGTATCATGAGTATATTTAGGCTAATAAATGTAACTTTGAGAAAACACTAAGCTGCTTTAAAAATCTAATTTTTAAAAGTGATTCAAGATGTTGCAAAGCCTGATAGCTATTAAAGAATATTAATAAGTAATTTGAGGTCTCTCAAAGCAGAAACAGTAAATTCAGTGAACTCATAGGCAAGTTTGAATAAATATTGATGGGATAGATAAATTTTACACAAAATTTTGAGTCATAAACACATAAAATGAAAATCCTTGCAGAGGAAAAGAACATTAATTTTAAAAATATACACATCATGCACTTAGTGTTAAAAGAATAAAGATTTTTCCTTTAGTTAAAAACAATTTCAAAGATGTCTATAATCCAACATTTCTATGCAACATGTAACTAGAAGAATAAAAGGTGTAAAAGTTGGAAAGAAAAAACAAAATGCCATTATAGAATTTTCAAAATTATCTAACACACATTACAAGATTATTTTTCTAATTTCTCCACAACTTATTGTCTTTTTTAAGACTTCCAGTAAAATATTAAATAAAATTATGATAATGTTAAAATACAATGCTTTTTTTAGCTTTTATTTGAGAAAATTTTATCAATAATGAAGTTCCTTTATTTTTTCTAGGTGATTTTTGTTTGTTTTTAATGAAAGACTGTTGAATTTCATGAAATGATTTTTTCATATTTATTAAGATTATTTTATGATTTTCATTTTTATATTGTGCATTAGATGCTTTCGTTTTCTATTTTAAATTCTTTCTATTAACTAGTAAAACTGATCATACTATTCAGTAATGACATTCTTAAGTGTATTCTGGAGAAACAATAGTACAGGTGCCCCTGGTAACTATACAAACGTGTTCAGGAGACTTGCCTATCATTGCCCTTCTCATCCAAAATCTGGAAAACAGCTCACACACCTATCAAAAGTTGGAAAAATGCAATTTTTGTTATACAATGGAACAATATATAAATAAACAACAATTACATATGTAAACATGGAGCAATTAAGAACATAATATCATGCAAAACAACTCATGAGATTAATACATACTATGATTATATTTTTATAATTTTAAGGTAGTGATACTAAACAAGTAGTTAGTAAAATTATAATTATACATAAAAGAAATTACAAAGTAAGAGATGATGATTATTTTTAAGGAGATCTTAAAGATTAGGAGAGGATGGCCAGAGGTCAGGATGCAGCAGAGGTCCTGACTTCTACTAGAGATTCATTAGCTCTGAAACTGGGAATATGAATGCTAATATTACAACTCTTCCTATTCATTTTATACATTTTGAAATTAGAAATAAAATACAATAAATCTCTAAAAATAATTCTAAATAATTGATGAAATGCAGCTAACTAAACTATAGCAAAATTTTATTTTCATTAGGAAAAAACTATAGATACTTTAGAAAAGTAAGATTTTAAAATAGACACATATTCATTAAAACAATACAGTTTTGTCTGATATTTTATTATGTATTTTCATCAGATATTATTTTTATGTGTTTTTGCCAGTCTTGTCTACTAATTTTAGCTTCCATATTAGAGAAGATCCTCCTTTGTTAAACAGTATACTATGCTTATAGTATATTGCTTGATAAATAGTATTCAATGTGTATTTGTAAATTAATGAATAGGCTAATGCATGAAAAACAGTGAAATGCATCTGGAGAACTTAACATCATCAACTCTCTCTCCTTCCATTATTTGGGAATAATTAATTTCACTTTAACCAAGGACGTCTATGATATAAACAAGTTGGACAGCATCCTGTCAACACAAAGTGAACCACAATAACAAAAATCAAAAATAGTACAGGAATAAACTAGACAGTATAAACTTACTTATTTGGCTGACTTTTTGCAGCTGCATTTCATAGTTCTCTTTGAATTATAGCCCAATTTAAGGCAGACATTAGCTTTCTGCAATGTCTGCAAAAATGTCTTTCTGCCATAAAACATTAAAACATCCCACATTTTCCTGAGGGAAATATTATTTCTCAATTTGTTATTGCAATAAGAGAGACCATAGCTGTGAGTGATAATCTCAGAATGGGGAATAAAATTACTGCTACTTTTTTCTTGTAATGATAAATGACTTGCCAGTAGAGTGGTTTTATCCTGTTTCAACAGAAGCATCAACTCATTTCACTAGCTTATCTTTGTCAGAAATATTCAAATGGCCTCTGCACATATACTATAATTTTAGTTTAGAGCCTCAGTGAAGAACTCAGAGCTTTATTTAGTTCTGGCAATGATTTAACAGCAATGATGCAATTTCAGAAAGGTTGTCCCATAATGCATTCTTTAGTTCTGCATCAAAGAGTCTTCATTCGTTCTCATTAATTTGTTAAAGAAGAAATCACTGCCTAGAATATTTTCCCACCTTCCTGTCCCCTTTAACAAAAAAATAATTAATTTATGTACTATGGCAGTGAGCTGCCAAAAAATTTAAAACTGCTTGCAACTGCCACATTAAATTCAATATTATTAAGCATGAAAAGTCAGATATAAATTAACCTGACCATAATAATTATGTATTTCCTGGTTATACTAAAGAGTTCCTATTACATTAGTGTTTATACATCACAAGGCACTGTCCTCAAATTGCATCTCCCTTCAGAACAGGCTTGCTGAATTATAAAATGAAGATAGGGATACGACCACAGATTTTTAACTGTAGGCACTGAGTGTTAACCCAGTGGAGCCTCTGTGGGAAGTTAGAGAATGGGATTCTAGGAAATTGGTAGCAAGACTCCCCATTGACGCTGGTCACTGCTTGGATTAATACAATATGTGAATTTTAAAATATCTATTTAGGGAACAATCAAGGAGGTTTCTAAGCCACTCCCCCAAATAAGTTTGACTCTGCAAGGAAGACTGTAAATAAAGACTGAGACAGTCACAAATATCAAAAGAGGCACCAACAGGGCTGTTTGAGAATCTAGGAAATGTATAAAAGACTTTCAACAACAATTGAGCATCTTAAGACTTCTTTATTCTTGGCCCACCCAAGACAATGCTTCTCCTAACTGCCTTGAGGGCATTTGAAAATAGGCCAGAGCTCACTAAGAGAAGAAGAGAAAATTTTACCCTGATAGCTCTCAGCCACCAACTCACAGCTTTCCAGAAGAAATAGCTAACGGGGTAGAGCAATGTGTCTGGTTAGAGATCTTGCATAAGTGCAAAGAGGAGTCATTGATTAATGTGGCCTGTTGTTTCATTTATATATAATACATAACCATATGTTTAAATGTTAGAAATTCAACTCAAGTTACTTTAATTAAAACTTTGGAATAATTGGTTTTATTTGTTTTTCACTATAATTTAACTATACTGTTTCTCTGTAAATTAATACAAATTAATAACATAAATCAAAAGTCGTTAATTTGTAGACATTATATAAAATTCCTTCATTGTTCTCAGTCATTATGTTTTAGTTTACAAATTTCTGAAAATTTCAAAGTATTTAAAACATATAGAGAATGACAGAATAATTAAAACTATACTCAACTGACACAATTTACAAATTAGATACATATACATTTAAAAAGAATCAGAGATTCAACTAAAGCACAGATAATCTTTTTTTCCAACTTTTCTCTCCAGAGTCAACTATTATTTTAAAGTTAGTGAACTTCTTTATAGTCTATCATTTAATATTATCCATTGTGGACTTTCTTTTAATATAATTCACATTCCTCTACTTACATAAATGACATATAGAGTCAGCATGTGTTTTCGTGATACATACCTTGACCTTCTTGGTTTTTGATGTGAGAGCATTTCCTGTCTATAACAGGTGCTGATTTCAGTTGTAGCAAACTGGAAGGACTGAAGAGTTTAATACCCCATGAATAACCCCAAACAAATGAGAAATGAGAGTTGGTGGGAAATAGAGGTTTACTCACTCCTCTGGACACTCTTCAGTTGTAGACCACAACAGCTCACAGAGTTGCTATAGGAAAGCAGAAATTTGGTTACAATCATAATACAATCATTTCATTCATTTCATATTGTTTTTCTTTCCTTATTTCCTTTCTCACTTCCCTATTTCTTCTTGTGCTTATCTTCCAAGCACACTACTTGTTCCCAAATCTCTGTCTTATTGTGTGCCTTACCCCACTCTAAGACAATGGGTCCAAAATGTGATTTATGCACTTATGTCTTATGCTATTTCTGGTTATTGATTCATGTCAGGCACCTTAGAGCAGTCACAGGGAATAATTTGACATTCTGGAAGAGGTTATGTCCATGTGGTGCTCTGTACTTTTCCCAATATAGCCTTGTGGTTTCTGCAGGCTTCCTACATGACCAAACTTTTGAGGATGTGGTCAGCTCCCACCCATGTGACCTGGCTTTGACTTTGCAGCTGATTCACCCCTGCCTGGGATGCCCTCTGCCACTTCCTGCTAAGAGCCACAGCCAATCAATATGATGCATGGCATTTTTGATTGAAAGGTGATGCCAGCTAGCCATTGAGATGATATAATTATGTTAAAAATTACATTCATATGGATACCGGACTCCTGCTGTTTACCTTGGCCTGCTGCGGGACTTCTGGAGAGTTCCCATTGGTTGGGAAAGTGCAGTAGGAGGGAATTCCGGGGGAGGAACTTGCTCTGGGGTTCCAGGAGGAGACCGGGGAACGCCGTGTGTGTGGATCGGGAATCTTCCCAGGCACTTACGTGGTATTGGCGGCTATTTCAAAAATAAAGTTTGTTCCTGTTTGAGTGGCTCCTGATCTTGTGCCCAGTCAGACTGCGGCAACTTCCTTTACAGTCTTACCCCTTCTTCAAGACTTTACTCAAAACTTAACTCCTCCTAGAACTTTCCCCAATATCCTGCTCTCAAAGCTGAATCACCACCTCCTCAAACTTTCCATAATACTTTGCCAATAGGTAGGGCTGTTAAAAAAAAAATTTGTTTAGCATAATATGATTTATTTATGTGTCTTTGCTTCTCAATCTGTTGTTAATGCTTTGGTAGTGTAAACTGCGTTTTGGTGGCACTATTCTATATAATTATTATATACATCATATCAATATTTGCATAATAATTAGCAGTTTAATATACTAAGTAACAAAAGTAATATTTTTGTGAACTAATTTTGTAAGGTAAGTTTAACTTATAAAATGGATTCGGTAGTTTTGAATCAATATAGGCACAACTTTTAATTATTCTAAAAAAATGTCACGTGTTAAAATGTAAATTATATTGCCTGCACAAAGGGTAAGTATGGTAGACTGTAAAACCATCCACAGTTGTGTTTCTTTACCAAGATACACACCATGTTTTTGTTTTCTTAGTTGCACAGCATGCTTCCCACCTATGCATTGTGGGTTTAACTCTTATTTGTTGTGGAAAGTGGCATGTGTATGAAAACTAACAAAGAATCAGTTATGAATCAAGGCCAAAAGGAAGATTCTGGGATGTGTGTGTGTGTGTATGTGCACGTGCTTGAGCGCATGTGTGTGCCTCTGCTACTACAACTGGAACAGCTAGCCTTACCAAACTGCCATCCCTTTACTTTCAGCCCAAGAATTCTAAGCTATCTTTGTCTTGCAGCCTGGAGAGGGAAAGCCCAGTGGAGAGGTGGCTTCATCTCTAGAAGCAACCCTAGCTAATTTTATACCTGTGAGTCTGAAAACATAGCAGGATAAAAGAATAAGTTAATAAGAAATGTTGCTTTCCTCAACTTTATTATATTTACTAGTCTTTCCAATAAATTAAATCATATAATGAATATTAATTAGGTCATGTTTACAGTGTTTTCACACAGAATCTCAAAAAAGATGAATGATGAGCTTCAATGACTATCTTACAGTTAAATTCAACAACAATAATGAAAAAAAGTTCAAAATATTCTAAAGAAGTATCAATTATTTTCCATTGACCCACAGCTGCTTTCCACTCAAATAACTCAGACATGCCTCTGGCACTAGAAAACTAATTGTGCTTTTTTAATACTTAATAAGTTTCATAAATCATAATGTTTAACTGCACCACAATATTTCATCTCATGCACAGTGAAAATGTAGCAGAAAAAGAATCTAACTATTATTAGAAAATTAAAAGGTTCTAGTCTATACATTCCTAGTATTAGATTATCACTTAAGGATCATTATTATAGACAGATCCTACATTTTTCTTTCCAGGTAGACTACTTTATTAAAATTAAGATGTAACTATAATTCAAAAGTGGAGCCATAGCAATACTCAAGACAGCTACACCCAGTTCAAGCGAAACAATTCCATACATGTTTTTCTCTGTAGGCTCATTCCTGAATTAAAAAATAAGGCAAACAGAGACCTTTAAAACATAACATAGAGGGAGCAGAAGTAAATTTTAAACTTCTCTATAAAGGTGTCTAAATGTACGGTTTACTGCTTCTTGGATTTCATATGGATTTGCAACTTACAGAATCATGCAAAGTTATTAATAAGTTTTAGAATATTTTTATAAGAAAGCTAGAAATATTTTGGTTTGGGTGTCCTTTATGATGGTTGAAAATTACTATTTCAGGAAATATTTATAAATATACTAAATAAAATGTTTTTGTTACTGAAAGACACTATTTAAATAATAGCATCTTGAGGATAGAAAACATTTAAAGGGCTGTGTTTTTCATTTGTTCCTCTATTGCAGTAGTTAGCAAACTACAGGCTGCACACCAAATCTAGACCACCACTATTTTAGTAAATCATTATGGGACATATCCATACTATTCATTTATATGGTATCTCTGACTGTTTTGCAGTATAATGACAGGGTCAAGTGGCTGTGAAGAAACTAAATGTCCTGCATAGCCTCATATATTTTCTACTTCTTTACCTGATATGTTTACTGAACTCTACTATAGTCGATAATATTTAATATGCATGTTTATTGTGTAGTGGAGTTGTACAAAGTGCAACCTGTAAAGGGAGAAAATCAGATGTTAAGAAAATTTAACTGGTTGCTTACTATTACATAGAGACAGTTTTGATACTCAACTGATACAGAATGATTCTGAACTCTGTTTTACTCTGTGACAAGAGCATGAGACCTGCCTAGTTAAGTCATGCAAAATTAACATCATGTTAAAAAGGACATAAAAATATAATCATCAATTACTGTATAAAATTGAGAATTCCATTTTTATATAGACTACCATCTGTATTTTATAAAATGAGATATACTTTAAAGATTGGGTTATTTTGGCTAAATATTACTTTTATGCTGTTATTCATTGAAAGTAAGATCCAGAGTGTATCTCATCAAATAACCTACTATCAATGCTTCTTGTCTTCCACCCTCTGTTCTTTTCCACTTATTAGCAAGAGCCAAACACCATATCATCATTCATGGATTGTCACTTAAAAAGTAGAAAATTATACATTTTTAATCTTAGTTCTTATTTTGGAACTATTCCAAAGTTATTCCAATCAAAATGTACCAATCAAAAATGCATATTCCTTTTGATTCAGAAATATATTTAGAGGAATTTATTCTATAAGTTATTCTCATACCTATTGCACTCTGTAATAGGGAAA
The DNA here is from genome assembly GCF_048772815.1 of Callospermophilus lateralis. Classification (NCBI taxonomy): domain Eukaryota; kingdom Metazoa; phylum Chordata; class Mammalia; order Rodentia; family Sciuridae; genus Callospermophilus; species Callospermophilus lateralis. Next base: position 40,190,200 of record NC_135306.1, read on the forward strand.
AAAATTTCACAAACTACCTTAATGCTAGTAAATATATATTAAATGTTGGTATAGCTAGCTATTAAAAATAACAAAACAATGCTTTATGACCCAGCATATATCATGAAATGAAAAAGCAAGAGTAAGGTGTGCAGTGTGAGTAGACTCAACTCCTCACTCCTCTTCTTTTTAATATGATCACCCATAAGTCTGCATTTAATTTATTTCCATTGCCATTCACTGGGTGCCCAAGACAAACACAATCTCCTTTGCCTCTTCCTATCCTGTGTTTCTCATTGGTCAGGAAAGATGGTGACCATTATCTCCAAAGTTAAAAGCTCTATCTTATTTCCCTGACAACAGCTGTCACAACTCTAGGTCAAGCTCTTATTTTTCTTTACTGAAATTCTGATTTTCTAAAAGGCATTTCCAGCCTCTTTCCTAACAATCAGTATTCTAATGCTGCACGGAGTTCTCCTCATTGCTATCATGCAGTACTTCTAAGAGATACTTGATTTTGCCAATCTCCTTTTTTTTCCCCAACAGTTTGAATGACCCCACTGTTCACAAGGTAAATCCTATTCTCTTGTCATGAAATGTAGTTTCTTTTTTTCTTTCTTTTTTTTTTTTTTTTTTTTTTTTTTACGTAGGTGACAGCTACCTTACATAGCAAGGGTCGGAAACCTCAAATGTCTATAGGTATGAGGAAGATGTAAATAGAAAAATGTTCTGAATTCCATATCCCACTTCACTGGGACAGCTACTTGTAGACTTAAGTCAATTATCACCATCTGAGAGTGTGTCAGCTATGAATTTATCATCTCCAATAACCCCACTATCAGATATGCAAGGAAAGCTCTAATCTCTTTCTTTTCATAGCTATCCCTGTCCAACACTTCCCCATCTCCTGCCCCTGCTCAAATTAGATGCTCCCTCATCTGTGCCCAGGACACTTCACATAGATTATGCTCTTTTTCACCATGCATTTTAGTTATTGTTTGATATGTCTTTCTTCATAAATCATGATCTTCAGGAGAATAAGGCGTGTAACTTATTTATTTTTTATGGCTCCTAGGACTTAATTCCTGCATATATGAGGAGTAAATTAACATTTGAAACATTAAAAGGTAAGAGCCTCTGAACAAAATGCTTTATGGACTGAAAAGAAAAGGGGGTGATTAAGTCAATTTTGATAACCAGAGAATGGTGAATGCTTCCCTGATGAGGCAGATCTTTAAATAGATCTTGAAGTACAAATGTAAATCTCCAGACAGACAAGGAAGCTTGGAGTCTGAGAGGAAAAGTGAGAGAAGGGAATGCTGCACCCAGGAAACCCACATGCACAGACTCAGCGTGTGGCCTAAGCTGGGAATGGAAATGGAAGGCTGTCAAAGTGTTGAATTTCATGGGATGAAGAGAGGAGTGAATTAGTCAGAGACTCACACAGTGGACTGAGTTCAAAGTGATAGGCATACTCTAAATGTCAAAATGAAGTATGACATTTTCTCTTACAGAGTTTGGGAAGACAGGGGTGTTTTCTGTGTGAAATATAGACAAGATTTATTTTAAATCTGTTACTTCACAAAATCTGGTCCTGTCAGCCATGAGGGGAAAAGCTTGGGAGACAGACTGGTTAAAGAGAGAATGCCTAAGGAGGTTACTGAAAAGCTGTAGTATACCAAGGAAGAGGCATTGAATTGGAGGCGTAAGAGATGGGAAAGACACAGATGGTGAACACCCAGAATTTGCAGCTTGTACATTTGATCATCTTGGCAAAGCAGGACCCTCTAAATGTTCATTGTTCCAACCATGAGTCCACATCTATCTGTTCTTAAAATGCAAGCCCATTTTGCTTCTGGAAGGCAGTGTTCTCAGAAAAACTTCATACTCTGACCATGAGTCTGTATTAGGGATTCCCAGTCACCAGGGTTCCTTCGCCTTTTGCAGAACTCCAGTAGCATATGCATGCGATTTCATTTCTCTCTTGTTTTATACTGTGCTGTGAACATCGTGCACAAAGTGCCTGTGGGTGACCATGTAGTGTCTCCTTTTGAATACCAAGTATAGTATGTTGCAGTTGTTCAATGAAAGAATAAATGGAAAAACAATTCTTGTGGGACACCAGATAGTTAATATAACTGAATTGATTGCTTTCTCTTTCCAGCTTTGACTGCCTACTATTTTGCTTCAATAATTTGAGATAGTGCATTTTCTCATGATTAACACTACAAAATGGACTGTTAATTTTTATTTAATAAGGCACATATTGTTTAAATGCTACATCATCAAAAACCTGATATAGATTCAGTCATGAAAATTTAATTAAATATTCCTTCATAAAAACGGTCTAAAATTATTCTATACAATGTAGCTGTAGAGATTGCAATGACAGTGCTAGAGATTTTCAGTCAATTATAACATAATAAAAAATAAAATAAAATAAAAACTTAAGAACATATTTCATCCCATTATTATTTAATTAAAATCATGGAAGTTTAGCTGTTGCAAACAAGTAACAGATAAATTGTATTGTGCATATTTCAGCTAATATGTTTAAATACTTTAAAATACAAAACTATGACATGATATCCAATTGATTATTTTTTATACAAAAATGATTAATTTTTTGAACTTTATTAAAAGATGGTCAAATGCTCAAATATCACTAAACCAATGGCTTGCCTAATCATCTGTTCTCCATGGGTCTTTGCTGCTAACAGAAGTAAAATAAGCACCTTTTATAGTATGTTATTTTTTTTCATACTTCTGTCAGTGCTATCTATTGTAAAGATAATGTTTTTGTCAGCTTTTTTTGCTGCTGTGACTAAAGGACCCAACCAGAACAAATGTAGAGGAAGAAAAGTTTATTTGAGGGCTGAAGGCCGACTCTATCCCTAGGGGTTTCAGGTGAGACTGAATATCATGTGGGAAGAATGAGACAGAGACAAACAGTGCTCCTGATGATAAGAAAGCAGAGAGAGAGAGAGAGAGAGACAGAGAGAGAGAGAGAGAGGGAGAGAGAGAGATAAGAGAGAGAGATATCTCCACTTCCCAGATATAAATATAAACCCCAAAGCCACTTCCCCAATGCCCCAACTCCTCCAGCCACTTCTCCAACCACACGCCATCTGCTTTCACTTAGCACTCAGTTAATTCATTCATGGGATTAATTCAATGATTGGGTTAAGACTGTCACAGCCCAAACACTTCTTTGAATCTTCTTGCATTGTCTTACACATGAGCTTTTGGGAGATACCTAACATACAAACCATAACAGATCATGATGATCAATGATGATAATTAAAATCATACTTATGATTCACATTTGTACATGAGTAGAGTGTAGATTAGCAAATGTAATGACACCCTCAATTTTGAAGCAAATATAGAGACATAGTGTTTTATAAAGTGTAGCGATATATCATTCTTTTTTTTGAATTATTTTCCATGATTTTAGGGCTTTAAAATATGTTTTTCCCCCCTACCTACTCAGAATCACCTTGAAATAAGTGTACCTTAGAGCCAATGAGTGATACCAAAAAGACAGGACAAAAAAAAAAAAAAAAAAAAAAAAATCTGAGGAAAGAAAGAGTTTCTTAAAAAGAGGAAGGGTATGATAACATTTTAACATTTAAACCACAGAAGAAAATTGCAAGCCATAATTACACATATGAGTTATCTAGGAAGGTAGGGTCTTTTTTCTCAAAGTCTCTGTCCATTGTATCAAGAAGTCTTGTTGTTTTCAGGATCAAATATATGTATTTACATCACCTTAATATTGGGAATATTATTTATAATGTCTTTAACTTTTATACAAGTTCACTAAAATATATTTACATAAATGAGACAGTTGATTTTCTAAATCAAAAACTGTGAAATTGATAATTCTGTCTACAAGTGATGGATTAAGAAGCATAGTCATAAAAATTTCTTCACCTTTTATAGGACAGAGTCAATGCATCTGGGGTTAGGGAAGACTATTGGAACTACAAAATTATTAGAACACAAAGTGGGAAGTGGAGGAGCAGCTTTAACAGGCGGTGTGAGCACATTGAATGTCTTATAATACAAGGTTAATAGAATGCATGTAAAATTCATAGATGGAGGAATAGAGCTACAAATATAAAATTTAAAGCTATTTTGACAACTGCTCTGCAAACCAAAAATAGAATTGGTTAACTGCATATCTCTTGAGGTATATGGAGTCCATATTAAGCAGAGAAAGAGTATTTCTAACATCATCTTCTAATATTTGAATTTTCTGCCCACATTTATTGTATCATCAAACACAAAATAATTTGACAAACATAACAAATCATTTATGCTAGTTGAATATAAACAATAACTTAAAATGTACATTAAAAACCTTAATAGGCAAATATTTGAACTTTAATAGTATAAATAATAGTTAAATGAAAATAAACATTTAATGACAAATAGTATTTAAATTAGAAAAGAAATACATACATGAAGTGTGATAACTTGTTAAAAAGTGTTGTCCAGACATAATTTACAATATCTTGTAATCTATAGAATCATGTTCTTTGAATAAATTTAATAACCCATGCAATATTTCTCAAAATATAAACTGAAAATACTATATACAAAATTATTATAAATTATCATATATGTATATACACATATCACTTTTGAAAATATATTAATATATCAATGTGTTTATTTTTATCTAAAAATTTAGTTTTAAAGATTATATATTTCTATATTTTTAAAATTTATAGGCATTAGTGTATTAAGTTTAAATGTGGTCAGTCTTATAAAACATGTTTTCAGTTCTCAAAACTGTAAAATTAGGATTAAAAAAGAAAATGTTCTTGGTTTTAGATGGACACAATATCTTATATTTATTTATTTTTATGTGGTGCTGAGAATTAAATCCAGTGCCTCATACATGTGAGACAAGTACTCTACCCCTGAGCTACAGCTACAGCCCAAAATTAGGATTTTGTAGGAAAGACTTCACCAAATTTTAGACCCTTCTATCAATTGACTAGAATATCTATAGCATTAGTATATAAAGACATAAAAATCATGTGCTTTGGAAACTAATTTGTTAATAAGAATTGCAATTCTAATATCACAAGTGCAAAGAAAAATGGTATATGCATATCTTATATTTATCAAAGAAACAGAAAAAAATCTAAAACTGGAAAGCAGCTAAGGTGGCCAAGAGAAATTTGGAGAAAAGTTACAAAGAAAGAGAGAATTTATTTGTGTTTTTTTTTTTTTTAAAGAAAAGGATTTCATCATCTGAAGAAAGAAAAAATATTCCAAATGTATATTGCATAAATAAATGCTTAAAAGAACAGAGGTGAGGATTTCAGTTGATCAATGTCTAGGTTACTAAGGTAATTGTCCCCTTATATTGAAAGTAAAATTTCATTTGCTTAAATTCAAGCTTCATTACTTGGAGGAGGAAATCTGAGTAACATGTCCCAGCCAGAAAGATGCTTTAGAACCACGATGAATTACTGCTGCATAGCTAAATGAATGTACTGACTAAATTAGAATACATATTTCATAAATTAAAGAAAAAATCTTTCCATACCAATTTTTGATATAGAGGAATGTGTTTCTTCCACAGTCCTGATGGAAGTATAAAATGATGATGATGAGATTTTGAAAAAAAGTTAAACTATATTAAAATATTAGTTTAATAGAAATCAATAAAATTAACACTATTCTAAATTATTTTTAAAAGACCTCATATTTCTCTGCCATTTATATTATTTTTACATTAAAATCATACATGAAAAACTCATACATCCACAGGTCCACATATACACACAAGCAGTCATCTATTCCTTAGCACAATTTGAGTAAAGTAACTCTCACTCATGAAATGCTCATTTAAAATAAACTTGAAAATTTGAAAGTATTTGAATAATGTACATTAATGATTAAAGTAGTATAGCATCTAGCCAAATGTAAACAAAGAGTAACTTCAGATTTAAAATATAGTAACTGTCTTGTGGTTTTAAAATCAGTTAAACTCAAGCTAGTTAATTAAGGATTATGTTCCAAACTTTTTTAGTTTCTGAAGAATGAAAAGGCTGTTCCTTCAACGTACTAAAGAATCCTATTCAGAGAAGCAAAACTTATCATCTAACCTAGCTATATCAAGATCTGTTTGCCTGTTATCTGGGGAAGAAATAAATGTTGAAAGAAAACATGACAATAAATAGAAAAAGCTATTAAGAAAATTGTGCAAGATAAATAGGCAGCAGCACCAAGAGAAACCCCCTCTAGAGGGAGTTGCAATGGTTTTAATGTTTGGTATTATTTACAGATTTCTACTTTTCTGCACTGTTTAAAAATATGTGAGTATACTGTGATTTCCTCCTACTTTAACAATGTATATTAAGCTGTAAAGTTTATGCTTAATTCAATTTTTTCAGAAATCATTAGTGATATTTATAAATTTATATTAAATTTTGAGTACAAGCAAAATAAGTCATACAAACTGAATAATAAGATATCTTATGAGTAGATAACAAGAATAAATGATGGATCAGAAATTATACATATTCCAAATAATGTTGAAACTGTACAAGTTTAAGTTTTAACTAATGTTGCGTAAAAAGATAAACTAATCTTTCAAAATACACAATTATGTTGTAATAATACATATGATTGACTAATTACAAAGAAGTTGAAAGAAAAAAGCAACTGCTTCATTAAGTTGTGATTCTAAAATTTTTGTTCTTGAATTTATCATTAATTTACAGAGTAGTTTTTTCTCCTTACATTTGTACCAAAAGATTTCTTATAGTTTTATATTGTTGGTCTCTAAGGTATGTATTTGTAAATACACACTGAAATCCACTGTGATTATTAATGTGTATTTAGCAAGACTGAATTTTAATAAAAATAGCTTGCAATTATCTAAAACACTAATTAAGTCAATTATTAAACTATATAACTATTACTATAATATTAAACTATCTAAAACTTGTCTTAATGCCAAACAGCTATGCATTTTTATTGGCTTAAATATTTCCTGCAATTTGAAATATTCTTAATGGCTTTAAAGGCATCATTGTATCACTGTGTCCAACTTGGTCTACTCATGTTTTTCAATATTTAAGATAGTGTCATTATGGACAACCTATAAAGTCAATTCAGTGATTGAATTCACTGTATTGAATTCACTGTCTACTAGTTTACTACTTTTCAGCAATAGGAATAAGACTAAGATAAAGCAAATCTTGCATATTTTTATTTTTTCCATGACTTCTTGGCCCATTACTGTGATCTATGCATATGTATGGGCCAGTTTCTCTGATCAATGGCAAAGACCTCAGAATGTTACATAATAAAAAGAAGTTCATAGCTTTCTTACAGCATATTTATTTTAAATTAATATTCATTAGCTTCTGAATCTTTGGCACCATGAAAACGTCAGTTGCAAATAAATGCCATTATATCCTCATTTGCATACTCAGATTCACTAATGCAAAAAAAAAAAAAAGCATGATAAGAAATAGGCCAGGTTCTAAGCATTTTCAGCTGGATATCACACAATCAGACTGCATTTTATCATGAATAACAAGTTAGTTTGTGCAAATAAGGTATAGCTCCTATTTGTAAATAAGGAATAAAAGGTCTTCAAAAAGAAAATGTGAATTTTAACCATTCTTGTTCAGTACTGCAAAGCCTTATGGACACATGCCTCTTGAAGAGACTACTAGCTAATAATAAGAGAAAAATTATTATATGAATGGTAACTGTATTGGTGTGGGATATTCATAATATTCATATTTCATGTAGGCAAATATCCTTAGAAAACCTGAGAAAATAAAAATAAATTTCAACTTAACAAATTTTAATTCACATGCCAAATTATATATATATGCAATATATATGTGTGTGTAAATTTGGTATGTAAATAGTATGTATATTATAATATTATATACATTTTCCTAGCAATTTTTCCTTCATGGGCATTAAAGCATCCAACATGAGTACAGTTAGAAGAAATTTTGAATTGGTAAAATAGAAATTCATTAAATTTTTTCCTTTTCATACAATCAAAGTAAGAAAGATACTAAGTAATTGAAGTTCAGAATAGAGTTCTAAAATTTCTATGTATCTCAGCTGAGAAAGAGGGAAATTTAATAAAGTCAAATAAGTGGTTATTAAAAGTTGTTCAGATTAAAATTCCTGAGTAAAATTTTTGGTGCCAAAATTACCTTACTGATCCAGTCTTCCTTAAATATGGGAATAAGATATTAATTTTGTTTTAGGATTACTGAAGGACCATGGAATGAGATGGACATTATTACCCTATATACATGTTATGACTATACTACCGGGGTGACTCTACACCATGTACAGCCAGAGGAAGGAGGAGTTATGCTCCACTTGTGCACAATGTGTCAAAATGCATTCTACTGTCATGTGTAACTAATTATAACAAATTAAAAAAATAAAATAAAATTTTAAAAAATTGCAAGGTAGTATATACTAACCTTATACTATAAATATAATTGCAACTGATAATAGGATAATAATTATTACTATAAGTAGTAGTAATAGTAATAGTAGTAAACTCTTAAGTTAAATTTTCTTACATTTGGAATGTTTTAATACAAATCTGTCTTCTTTGGTGTTGGTCACTGACTTTTTAAAGTCTCATCTTCCCTTTCCTCTTTGGTATTATCTTTGTACAGGCTGGTAAGAAAGTCTTTGCATATGTACATCCCTTCCTTTGGCACTGACAGGAAATTTAAACCTCCCATGCATAGGAAATTTGTCCCCGTTCAGCCTCTTTCTCATGCAAGTCACTCACTCTGTTTTGCTCAAATCAGCATGGGCCTAACTCCCTGTGATGGACTAGCTCTTCCCAAGAGTCCCTTGAACATGTAATAAAGGTTTTTTTTTTTTTTTCCAAAAGTTCCTTGAGTGTGTAGAAATCATGAAATTTGACATGAATACCAAATTTCAGTTTGGGATTCATTCTGCTCCCTAGGAGTACTTAAAATCAATTATCATCCTTAAGAGGTTCTAAGTGTGACCGCTAGTTCTTGTGACATATTTGTTCTCTTTCTCTTGGCTTACTACCTGGGTCCAGATTGGTGCATGACTTGTGTGGGTTGGCTCTTTGGCTTACTGAACAAATGGTTTTCGTTTTGAGATGTGCTGTGTACTGAACCTCAGTTATGAATATTGCTGACCTCCTTTGGCATTGGTAAACAAGATTGCAGAATTGAGTCATTTGTCCCAGCCCAGACTCTGTGTCTTTTAATATGATGCATTTCTGTCTGATGATAGGCTCTTATTTGACCAAGTCGCTGTGTGTCTCTGGCAGAAGTTGGCTTCCTTATATACAGGTCGAACATTAATTCACCCTGTTGAATATGAGACATCCAGGAGAATAGTAATATAAAAGCAAGGAGAGAGAGTTAAAGACAAAAAAAAAAAAAAAAGGAAAAAGAGAAGCCATTATGAGGATGTTGAGGTCTATACTTCAAGAGCAGAGTGTTATTTGTCTTCTGTTCTCCTATTGCTACTGCCCATGTTTTATCACAACAGAGTCTTATCCTCACTGTCATAAGGAAAAATATCTATGACATTTCATCACACACATACTTATGAAAAGTGGCTCCAAATGTCTTGTATGATCCTTATTTCCTGGCTAGAGGACACCATAACTCTGTAACTCTACTGATCAATTATAACATAATTGTAGGTTAATATGAGTCCTCATAAGAGCTAAAGATATTAATGTGCTCAAAGGTCATCCTGATCCTAATTTCAATCTTGAGACCCTACATTTGATGATATAGCAACCTTGGCGATTTTCCCTAATCTTGATAATAGTGATTGGGACTGGAGGAGAAAGCTTATAGCCTGGAGCTGGGTAAAGAAAACTTCTCTGAACTATGTTCTATAACTACTCAGACAATAATGCATAGGAAAGAAACTGAAGCAGGAGTTTAAAAGGTTTGACTCTTGAGAATTTAAAATCAATGATTTATGTGATTAGGAGATGGAAAGAGTGCTGATTGGCTCCTTTTCTCTATAATGCTGCCTTTGAAATAACTTCAGTTTTATTGGATGTATACTAATTGGTGCATTCCATGTGTCTGTGCTGCTATAAAGGAACACCTGTGCATGACTAATTTATAAAGAAAAGAAATTTATTCTCTCACTGTAATGGAGGCTGGGAAGTCTAAGATCAAGTTAAAGGTATCTGATGGGGACTTCTTCCTGTATCATCACATGGTGGAAGGTAAAAGGATATAAAGAAATAAATCCACTCCCTGAAACCATTTTCATGGCTGTGTTAACTTACTCATGAAACACTTCCCCAAAGTGAAACCCTCAGCCCTGCATTGGGGATTAACTTTCCAACACATGAATTTTCAGGAACACTTGGATCATAGAATATTCTGATGCTTAAATCAGTAATTTATTTTGATATGAACTATATTGGTGGAAAGGAATGTTCAATATCACAAATCTCAAACATCATCAGGCTCATCTCTCAGTCTTTCCCTTGCTTCTTTAGATGTTCATGGCATGGAAAATGGCCAAACCTACCTATCTCCACAGTTATTATTCTACCTGCTTACTAATTAGAATATGTTAAGAAGATATGCCAATTAAAACTGGTATGGTACAATGGGCATATCATTTTTCTGACCACACCAGTGGGAAGGAAGTCCTGTTTATTCCTTTTAATAATCCCTTTGACAAAAACACTCAATAGCTATTTTTTTTTTTCTGGGAAACAGAGCTTCTTTTGACTAATCAGCATCTAATATTATAGATAGTCAATGTGACCTAGAATTTTGAACTATTCTTAATGAATACTCCAAATCACTGATTTTTGCTTTTTAGGGTTACAGGTCCTATTACGAAGATAAGTCCTTACTTCTGAGTTTTCATAAGACCTGATAATGAGGATTCTATGACCTGAGCTTACCCAAATATATGATTTCAAGTAAAACTCTCAGGCCATTCTACAAAACTATATAATAGATTCAATCCTATCTTAATCAGAGCACACCAAGTTGCAGGTTCTACTTATCTATAATGATGGCTAACACTCCCATTTTTCTTTTAAAAATTTTTTAATTGACCACATATTAATTGTATATATTTGTGAGGCACAATGAGATTCTTTTTTTTTCTTTTTAGATAGACATGACAGTAGAATTTACTTTGACATATTATATATACATGGAGTATAACTTATTTATTTATTTGTGTGTTTGTTTGTTTTGGTGCCATGGATTGAACCCAGGGGCACTTAACCACTGGGACACATCTCCAGCACTCCCCATTTTTTAAAATATTTTATTTAGTGACAGAGTCTATCTAAGTTACATAGTTCCTTGCTGAGCTGAGGCTGGCTTGAACTCCCAATTGCCCTGCCTCAGCCTCCCAAGCCACTGGGGAGTAGAATATATTCTAATTAGAATTCCATTCTTGTGGTTGTATGTGGAGTTTCACTGCAAGTGTATTCATACATGAACATAGGAAAGTTATGTCCAATTCATTCTACTGTTTTTCCTAATACCATCCTTCTTCCCTTCTCTTCATTCTCCTTTGCCTAATCCATTGAACCCCCCTCTGCAGTCTAATGTGTCTTATTGCTACTGCCTCAGAGTGCTGGGTTTGTTCTCTCCATTCAGCAAAGAATTGAAGACCTGGACACAGAGACAGCAAGCAAGAAGTAAGTTTATTGTAAAAGAGAGAGGGAGAGAGAGAGACTTCTCTAAAGAGAAGGGGCCCAGGAGCTGGAATCCCATGGGGGAGTTTTGGCCTGTTCTTTTTATGGTCTCTGGAATTTCCTCCTTTCCTTACCTCCTCCCCTGTTCACACACTTCTCATTATTATTGATTGGTTCCCCCTGTTTCCACCCATCTGTTTTAGTTTTTCTATTGAATTCCCTGCTTAGGAGTGTAAGTACGGAAATGTCAGTCTAATTGGGTCTCCTACTTATGTCTACTAGCACCTTCTTCAAGCAAGAAGTTGACCTCATCAGAAGACCCTCTCCATGCTCCTTTGTTCTGGCCCTGGGCCCAACCTTCTTACTCACCATCTTTCCCTGACTGCCTAAGTCCTTCTTTATCTCCCTCATTAATATCCACATATCAGAATACTCCCATCTTTTCTAGACACAGTATTCCTGTGACCCCAGCAAAGGAACAGGAGCAATTATTCATACCACACTAAATATCCTATTATCTTCTTATGGCTGTAATTGATGCTGGTTCCCAAATCATGAAGATACTTGGAAATTCCACAAAAAGATTTGCTCTTTGATTTCTATGGCATTACCACATATAATATTAAAGGCAAATAAATCCACCTATTTGCACATTAGGGTTGGAATAAACACCATAGTTTTGCCTAGTTTTTTAGCAGTGTGGCTTTTATACCCTGTGGAGCTCTTGTTATTGTACTGGGTGCTGTTACCAGCCATATGGGCCATGGCAGTAAAACTCCTGATGGCTGAAAGTTGGTACTCATACAAATGCCTATCGAACTGTGTTCATTATTTAATATTGTATTAACAACTACTGGTCGGATCCTCCTTGAAACTGCAGTCTCGTGTGACTCGAAATTCTGACACTGCAGCCAACTCTTTACTATTTTCTGGATCATAAATTCAGGACCTCCCAAGCTTGATATGGCCACTGAGGCCTCTTTGCTCAAACAGAAATTGTACCTATGGTACAGAGTGAAATCTGTTCTCTCTGGCACATTCTCTCTGCAGATGGAAATGGTTCCCCTTACTCTCAATACTTGCTAGGTGCCAGAGAAGGCCATCTTTTTTCTAGGGCACTTGGTTAACACAAAAGCTTCCAGGAATCAACAGAGTGAAGACTTAGGGGGTCCTTATGATTTAAGAGTAGAAATAGCATCTCTATACCTGATAACGCTATTGGAAAGCTGGTGCTTTTCATCCCTGAACCAGAGCATCTCTGATTCAAATGGAACCCAAGGTTAAGCACAACTGGCCAAACCCTAGACAGTCATCTTGACCTTGGATGACGCCCTGGTCATCAGTTGACCCAAATCTTCACAATGACAACAAAAAATAATTCCTTATTCACTCAGGAGGCTGAGACAGGAATATTGTGAGTTCAAAGTCAGCCTCAGGAAAGGTGAGGCACTAAGACAACTCAGTGAAACCCTTTCTCTAAATAAACTACAAAATAGGGCTGGGGATGTGGCTCAGTGGTTGAGTGCCCTGAGTTCAATTCCTGCTACCAATCATCATCATCACCATCATCATCATATCATCATTCCTTATTCAGTAATTCCTCATTTACCTTTTCAGCTAAAGAATGTTGGGAATTCCTCAACTCCAGACCTTTAGTTCTAAAATTCATACTTAAATTTTGCCTCAGCTAATTGAGACATAGGACATTTGGTAATCAATCAAAACTCAGGTGAATCATAATAAAGAATCTGACTCCCTTATTGATGTTTCATCATTGATTTGTTTTTATGCCTCACTCTCCTTTTCTTCTTTCGCCTCATATCTCGACAGAATGAAAATAAAGCCTAAAGACAAGCACCCTCTGTTTTGGTGTAAATGGGGAATTTAATTCCTGCTCTTGTGAACTTTATTAGTCCTTCTTCTATGCACAATAAAAGCTCAATCCATTCACTTTGCCTTGCCCAACCCAGCCTAGAGCTGACTGTTGCTGTGCAAATCTATCCAGAATCCCTCATATAAGAAATAAGCCTTCTTTCAAGTACTCTTAAGAGTTGTTATCAATATTGACGTCTAAACAATGTTTCTGATGATGACTCTTCTGATTTTGTTGAATAAATGTAAGATGTAGGTAAATTCACTGAAGTTATGAAAAACATAAGTATACAATGGAAGCATATTTTCAGATTAGTATTTCATATAGTATAGATTTCTTTCTTTAAAAAATAAGTTTTCCAGCACAGAGAGGTTGCCAAGTCATTTACTTTTAGTAAACACAGAAGTAAATATAATTCAACATAGTTCATAAGTTCAGGTTTTCTGTGTACCTTGAACCTTCAGTACTCTAATGTAACTTATAAATTGTTAACAGGCATATAAAATGCAAAATTTTACAAAGGCATTGGTTCATAAAATTGACAAAATATTCAAACTAAAACTTTATATCATCACCTAAGATTATTAAGGTAATGTCTCTTTTGATTGCTAGTGCCTATACTATATAGGCATTTTTTTTCACTTTTTTTTAATATATATATATATATATATATATACATGTTCATCCATGTATTTATAGATATCATACTGTATAAGCATATGTGATATATGTAAAATATAGTCATTCATGTGTATAAATGTACAGTTTACAAGTGCAACATATGTAATGCATATGTATGTGAGTATATGAAATATGTATCATATATAACTATATAGTATACAAATAACTATATGTAACAAACATTGTTTATATATCACTATATTTAGTGTATCTCACATACATATACATGCACAAATAAAACCCTTGCATGGAGCTATATTCCATGGAGCCTAAGCTCAAATAAATCTTCACCAAATTTTAAGAAATACTGTTTATGAATATTAATATTTTTCTCAAATAGAAAGAAAAGACTCTCATTGTCAGATAATTATATTTACTTTGAATGGAAATTATCCATTTGGCAATTTCCAGCCACTTTCACTTTCTTACTTAGTGTTGCATAATAAATGTCTTTTCATAACAGCCTTTCTAATGTGTCTGTAACTAGTACTTTACACCAGCCAAGGGACACATAATCCTAGATAATCACAATGTCCAACATGATAATGGACAGTCTCTTTTCAACAAATTGAAACACTCCACTACATTACAGGCCTTCAGAGATTTCAAAACATGCAACTCATGTCCCACCAGCTCTCTTTTCCTTTTCTAAAATCCCATAGTGTCTGATCCAGATATGCAATAACACAGAAAGACTATTTGGATAGCTGCATAATGTTTGCTGTGCATACTTTATAAGACATGACCTCATTTTTTTCACTTTAATTATCTTCCTAGTGAAGAATGGAGTCCCACAGAGTTAGCCTGTTCAGCAATTTCCTTTGCAATTCAGGGAGAAGCCTGAAGCTACATTTCCCCAAAATCTCACCCCTTAGATTCAGCCAGTGAGAAGCCTTTCTAATCAATCTTTGGAAAGAGGAAAAGAAATAAGAAAGTCGATATTCTATGATGGCAAATACAGACAGACAGTTGAGAACTTTAATAGCAGCTCTCCTTATCTTTGGAGCCCTACTGAGAAACTACCTTTGAAGGCAGCAGCTGCAATCACATCTTCTATGATCGGGAAGGAAGAGAAAATCTCTTGGATTTTGAAGGTTTTCAAGAGAATTCCCCACTTTGATGCCGATAAATATTTGGGTTTATGGACTGAATAATGCCGAGAGATGCCCAATTCAGCATTCTGCTGTCCTTTCCCAATTTTTTCAAAGTTAGTAGAAATCTCTAATGTCCTTCAATCATTCCATACTTTAAATGTCTTTGCTTTTGTGATCAAAATCGGACTGCTAAAAGTTACTTGTCATTTCCTAATTGTGAATTAAAGTCACAATGTAGGGAAAGTCTTCCTTTCCAGAGTCTCAAAAGGTCAAACTCATTTTGAAGGAAAAAAAAAAATTAAGCAGAAATAAGCATAGATTCTGCCTAAAATGTTAACAGTTTCGTGACCTTACATAAATTACATCTTTTTTTAATTGAAAAAAAAAAAAAAAGAATGGGAATACAGCTACTGACTTCACAAGCTTGATATGTGACTAAATCAAAACAACTTATGTTACATATTTAGCGAATTGTCTAACATTGAAATTTTTTGGTAAAATTTCTTTAAATAAACTTTTCTTACTTATATTTAGCAGATTTAAAATAAACTCCTTGTTAGAAATTTTGAATTCATACATTTAAATTAAGGAAGAATAAAATATTTTCCTTAAAAAAATCTCTTCTAAATGTCTTTCTTTTTTTGTAGTTGGAATCCTTTAGAAGTTTCCCCACAACTATTCATTTACCATCTGTAGAAGAATGTGGTGCTCAGATATAGTCACGACAGGAAAGCTGTACTCTTCAAGTTCAGGTTGCAATATACTTTAACTGTTCATGGTTTGTTGTGAAATTTCCAGTAATGTCATATCAAACATTGAAATGTCATATTTTTCACTCTTAGCAATTTATAAATGTAGTGAAAATCATAAAAAGCAATTGCAGTTATATTTCTGAATCTCATAGATTCTAATAAACTTTTCTACTAAAATCTAGAACCTACTAAATTCTACATTGGATCTAGAATTCTATAAAATGGTAATTTAAAAAAATGATTGTTAATGTAAAGAATAATTTTAAATACTATTATTATAGTGTTCTTCATGAAGTTAAAATTTCTCCAAATTATGGCAAATATGTACCTCCCATCCCATCCCAAATTGGAATAAAAGTATATAATGAATATTTTTAATTAACTATTAAAGTCATGGTATAGAAAAATATTTTTAAAGAGGAAAAGCAATTATTTGATTGACACAATTAATTCATTATCTTATAGCAAGTTCATTTCAAAGGATAAAATAATGCAAGGAATATTCTTAAGGTGAATGATTTTACAACAATAAACCTCTGTTTTTAGTACTTTAGTCACTTATGTGGTAATCTGTTAAGTTTGAGGGCTAAAGTTACAATGAACTCAAATAATGACACAACAGATGAATAAGTGATACTGAGATGAATAAATAATGAAAGTGTGGAAAATTACTATTGGGTCAAGATTTGCTACATAATTTTTTTAGTGTATACCTGTGTTTGTAGGATTTCAAAAGCTTAGATTAATTTTCTGATTGTGAGTCTTATACCTGCTCTTTAGACTCATATGGTTAGAAGAAGGGATATTCTCTAGATTGTAAAATATGAAAGAGTCTAATCTGTAGGATGGTGTTGTACAAATATTCTATCTTCTCTCCAGTTTGTCCATACCTCCTTTCCATTTGTATTTGGACATGTGACTAGTTTGGTCAATGACTCCAGACAGAAATAATGTACCTCACATCTGGGTTGAGATATTTAAAATCAATTTAGGCCTCCTTTGATATTCTCTTTCCTTGATACAACAAACATGGGATCCTCAGGCTGAGACAATAAATCAGAAGATGAAGCAATGTAAGCTACAGTGGCACACACCCATTATCCCAGCTACGCAGTGATGAGGCAGAGGGACCACAAACTTGAGGTCAACCTGGGCAACTTGCAATACCTGTCTCAGAATAAAAAAGAAAAAAAAAGAACTGTGGATGTAGCTCAGTGGAGAGTGCCTCTGGGTTTAGTTCTTGGTACCAGGAAAAAAGAAAAAAGAAAGAAAGAAAAAATGAAATGCAACTAAGATCCTGAGTGACTGGCTAGGGCTGACCCACAATGGAATCTGAAGAATACGAAATAAATTACTTTTTTTTAGTCACTTCGTAGATTTTTGCATTTCATGGCAATTAGTGATATTTTCCTGTATATATATAAAAAATATGTATATAGATATAGATAGATACATAGATACATAGATAGATAGATACAGACATATGTATATATGTATATAGATATAGCTATAGATAGATAGATATAGATTTAAAATGAGGTGAAAATGTATGGCTAAATTCTAGACCATATATCCATGGAAATACATAAAAAATTTTGTGACTGATTTTATTCTCTTAGGGATATGAAACTAATCAGAAGCAAAAATCGTCATAATATAAGCATTCAGCAGGAGTTGTTGGCCAAATACAGAGTTTGCTACTTGTGTTGAAGCTAAATCTAGTGTGTATTTAGTTTTTCTAGATATTAAGAATGGGATATTCTCTTGAAATCCTTAAAGAAACACAGAACCACTGGTTCTCAAAAATCTACTGATTCTTGTTTATTGTTTAATAGGTTCCTGAGGTAAGCATTTAAGAGGTGGCATTTCTTATAATGATAGGAATTGTTTCAATTTTGTTTGAACTGTAGGATTTTAATGACACAATATATAATGTTGATAGATGTGGCATAGCATACACTTTATACATAAATAATAATATATAAATATATTATATATGTATTTAAATTAAACTCAGGGGCACTGAACCACTGAGCCACACAGCCCTTTTTTGTATTTTATTTAGAAACAGAGTCTCACTGAGTTGCTTAGCACCTTGCTATTGCTGAGGCTGGCTTTGAAATCTAGATCCTCCTGTGTCAGTTGCTGGGATTACAGGCCTGCACCACCACATTCGGCAGTAATATATTTTTTTTGATGTGAAGTGAATATAGTGAATGTACTCCCTTAAAGTTGTACAGTGTGATAGCTCTGCTTATAAATTCTATTTTTTTCTTAATTCTTACTTTATATACAGAGATACGAAAAATTGTGCTCTATATGTGTAATAAGAATTATAATGTATTCCACTGTTGTCGTGTATTTAAATTTTTTTTAAAAAAGTGAGTCTAAAGAGAAGCAATCAGAAAAAGCAATTCACAATTAATACCTTGTTTCTAATAACATAATAAATTAAAATTATTCATCTTGAAAAACAAAACTAAAAAAAATTCTTACAGGTTTCTATGCAGTAGTAATATTGAAGAAAATCTATCTGCTTGTTACTGAACTAACAATGTAATTCATCTAATTTCGTCATTTAAACAAGATTGGTATCCCTTGAGGTATTATCCCAGTGACCCCATCCTAATCCATAACCTCAATTATTATGCTATTGACTTTGAGGTCTGGATTTTTCACATTTGGTCTGTTTCTAGTACTCCAGTTTCATTTGTTTTTTCAACTGCCTTTGAATATTTCCATTAGGTTGAACTATTTATTGGGTGTAAAACTCAGACTCAATCATTAAGTCAACTCCACACCCTCAGCATAAAACTTTTACAAGTGGAATAGGTTATTAGCTTACATAGGTCAGTTAATCTATGTAATAATATGGAATATTTTCAAAATAATTTTCACATACCTCACCACATAGCTGTCTACAACCAAACTCTTCTGCTTTATCATCATTTAATGGGAAAACATACAAAGAAAAAAAGAAAGTGTATATAGATATAGATAGATACATAGAAAACATAAGAAGATGGTCAAAGGTCAAAATTACAAAGGTGAATTCTCTCAAAAGCTATAAATGAATAAATTGTCACATTTAATTGATTTTTAAATGTGACTACTTAAAAACAAGTATGGGATTTTTGGCTTGAAAAAATATAAAGAATTTTATCAATTAACAATGAAACTAAGGAATGTAGAATTGAGCTTGTGAATGTCACTGCTCTCCTAGCAAATTTTTGTTTTCTTTAATGATATAAAACAACAAAATGATGATGATATAAAAGATACTCATTCAATGAAAGTAAGCAGACATTCTATGAATAAATAGGTGTAGAGATTAACTAATGGTTTTCATGAAATGGAACAAATAAACCAAATATATTTTCTATCTTAAGTTTATTTTTAAAAATGTGTTCATGAACAAAATATCTATCGCATCTTGCACCCACCAATCTGATTTTTATCATTGTTTAGTCTAAAATATTTTATAATAGGGGTTCTGTTATCAGAAAGTTGTTGAAACGTCATTTTAATTTTTTTTAAATGGGACTGGGGATATGGCTCAGTGGTAGAGCATTTTCCTGAGATGTGTGATTACTTAAGTTCTATCCTCAGTGCCACCAAATAAATACATAAATAAATAAAATTTAAAATTATGCACAAAGTCCTTATGTTTATAATTTCTTGAAGCTTTTTACATTGATATATCTATGTTAGCTTTTCCTTGAATTTTCACAATAAAGGTAATCATAGACCATATAAGATATTTTGTTGTTAAAATTGCAGTGGGCTGGTGGTTTATATTCTAGTTATAGGTATTTTAAAAGCTTAATAGTAAATTGTCAGGTAAATGTTAACATTTGTTAGGATGGGATTGTCGTTCTTATTTCACTCTTATATTCCCAGTACCTAGATAAATGTCTGGCATTTAAAGTAATTAAAAATAAATTTGTAAAGTATTAATGGAAACCACACTGTTTTCACTGCAATTTATTTAGCCCTGATTTTAAAGGGGAAAATTATAGCTTAAAGAGAAAAATATAAACGACTGTAAGAGTGAGGACAATATATTTCTGAAATAAAAATATTAGTTTTCTATCCAGCTTTCTGTAAACAAAAGGAAAACAACTATTACACTCTGAGTTATTTGATTGGCCAAGTTTAATAAATCAACAACAAAGAACACAAAGGAAAATATTCTTCATTTGTTTGGGTTTTCTCAGATTGCTTTGTTTTGACAATATTTGTAAGTAGATTCATAAAACATTAAGTGGAACCACTTCCTCACTTACTGTTTTTTACTCCAAGTTAGAAGAGAAATATAGAGGATTTCAGCTCCCCACAGCCAGGATAGCCATATGACTCAGTTGTGGTTACATGAATAAATACTATAGTCACATTCATTTATTCCCCTTACAACATGAATTAATTCATGACCCTTGAAACATAATAAAAACATGTATTTATGTATATATGTGTATATACTACATTCTTGTCTGTGAATACAAACACCACATAGTGATAATGATGGAGCAGAAAGGAAGAAGGAGTCTTATTTTGTAAACTATTATTTGCAGCTCTATCACTCCTAAGTTGCCTGACATCAAAATTATTGGTTTGAGAAAAATATACTTTTTATCAATGTAATCATTATTTGTCACATTTTAAAAAATTTTCAGCTTAATATAATAATTTAATATTACAATATATTTTACCTTCTGCATCAACACAGAAGTTTTGGGGGGACTTCTCATATATAATAATAATATAATTCATATAAATAATTTATTCCCTTTCTATGTTGAACCTATACCAGAATACCAAGAAAGGCCAATTTAAATACAGGAAAGTTTATTTTGGCTCCTGGTTTCAGAGACTCAGTTTATAGTTGGCAAACTCCATTGCTCTGACCCTGAGGTTAGGCAGACCCTCATAGCCAAAGGGCACAGAGTGGAGGAAAGCGGCTCACCTCATGATGGTGATTGGGAAGCAGAAAGAGAGAGTGGAAGAGGATACTGGGAAGATCAGCCTTTCAGGACATGTCCCCATTGATCCACCTCCTCTAACCATGCCCCACTTCTGACAGTTACCACTTAGTTCGTTACCACTTAGGATGGACTGATTCGATTATGGCTCTCATAATCTGGTCATTTCACCTCCTTCAGTAACACAGGAACTTTTGAGTGACACCTTATATCCAATCCAAAATACCTATCTTATCTTTGTTCTTATGATATTTGTTTTATCTAAATATATTTACAAATACAAATTATATATCACTTTTATTTCAGAGGTTTTAAAATTTCTGAATAAATGAAGTTTGGGCAATATTTGAACAGAGATAGTATTTTTAGTCCACCTAGTTGATCTTTTCTTTTTCAATTTTCCACTTTAAAAAAAAATTAAATAGGAAACATCCAACATTGTATAATTCCACACAAAGAACTCAGTCTTACCATGTGAAACTTTATAAACATTTACCTGGCAATGGTGCACAGATGAGCTTTGCGAGAATCAGCAATAACACACTACTATGACAGATAACTCTTTTTCAAAAAAAAATTTATTTGTTCTAATTAGTTATACATGATAATAGAATGCATTTCAACTCATTGTACACAAATGGAGCACAACTTCTCATTTCTCTGGCTGTACACAATGCAGTCACACATAGGATAATAATGTTCTTCTCATTCTAGCATCCTTCTCACCCCCACAACCTCTAACCTCCTCTCTCCACTCTTCCCAAAAAAAGTTCCTCCATTCTCTCTTAGCCACCACCACCCATTATGGATCAGCATCTGCATATCAGAGAAAACATCTGACACTTGTTTTGGGGAGTTGGCTTATTTCCCTCAGCATGATATTCTCCAATTCCATCCATTTAGCTGCAAATGCCATAATTTCATTCTTCTTTAAGGCTGAGTAATATTCCATTGTGTATACACACACACACACACACACACACACACACACACACACACCACATTTTCTTTATCCATTCATCTGTTGGAAGCATCTAGGTTGGTTCCATAATTTAGCTATCATAAATTAAGCTGCTATAAACATTGATGTGGCTGCATCACTGTAATATGCTGATGTTAAGTCCTTTGGGTATAAACCAAGGAGTGGGTAGCTGGGTAAAATGGTGGTTCCCTTCCAAGTTTTCTAAGGAATATCCATACTAATAGATACTTCTTTGTTGGTAAGGAGATGTCTTATTTATTCTCATACAGTTTGAGGTAAATTTTGAGCCTGTGATCTGGTTTAGAACTGGGAGAAAGAGGAAATCCTAGTATTCATCTATCTTGCTCATAACTAGTGTTCATTTTATGAACAGAAAAAAAATGCCTAGAAGGATACATGCCAATTAATTTACATAATTTCAAAGTTTTTTGTGCTCACATCATTTCCCCAGGTGGCCATAGGCTGGCAATGTAGAAATACAAAAAAAAAAAATTTCTTTTCCTTTTATGTTAGATGACTCTCACATCTCAAAGATGAAATAGATTTTTAAAATTTATAATCTTAAGAGTGCACACACACACACGCACACATACATACACTTTAAATACATTTCTCCCAAATATTTTATCCTCTAAAATTGGATAAAAGATCTAAGGGTTATCCTTAATTATCAATTCCCAAGAGAATAGCAAAGAAACTTCTATAAAAATTATGAATATCCATTGAAGTGATCATATAGTTTTTGCCCTTCATTTTTTTAATGTGATATGTCACATTTATTAATTCATCCATATTGAACCATCCTTGCATATTTGATTATGATAATAATTTTTTGAATGTATGGTTGAATTTTGTTGGCTAGTATTTTGTGGAGGATTTTTGCATCTAAGTTCATCTGGGATATTGGCTTGTAGTTTTGCAATATATATATTACTTTCTCATCTAGTTTTAGTATCCTTCCTGAAAAAGTTAAAAGATAGGTTAAAAGTGTTCGCACCACCAAAATGCAAACTCTGTTAGTTTTCATGTTAATTAACTATTTTGTCATTTGACAGTATATATATTCTTTGAAGCATAATGATTCACACAATACATTCAGTTCCATCAATTTTAAAAAAGTAAAAATGATTAAACAGAAAATGTTCACTAGACTTCAGCACATACTGGAAAAACTTCAACAGCAGACAAATTCAAATTCAACATCTTACTCCATATTACATGTAACACAATAAACATTTTTTATTGTCTGCTATATAAAATTCTCTTTTTCTCTCTGTCTGGTAGACATTACATTGTTTTTAGGATTATTCATATTGATGCCTTGATTTTTTTCCAGTTGTTCATCTTTCTTATGTTAAGTGCCTAATAAGGATTACATATAGTAATTTTATGTCAGGCATAAGGAAAATCGGTGAGTAGATTCGGATAGACTTTGCCTTATGAAGACTGAAGCTTGGAAAGCAATATGCCACTTTGTTTTAACATCCTCTGACATTGTTTTCTAGAAATTGCTTTCTTACACTTTCTTTTGGGCAAGTTGACAGCCCAGCCCAGTGTTGTTCTGGGGGTGCCACCATGTTAGTCTGCTGGGATTCACTCTTCCTAAATTAGGCATCTGGGGACTGTCTGTCAGGGACTTCTATGATATCTCCTCCACATTTCACTTTCTTATGCTTGTGTGCTCTTGTCTGAGGTATTTTCCCAAAGCCTATGTTTGTAGCTATCCTGTGCTGCCCCCAAGGACAAAATGACTAAAGGTAAATACAATTTAAGAAATTGTCTGTCTTAAAGCAAGTGGGTGCTTCAACAAATTGATTTTTGAAAAATTGACTTTTGGAAAATTGATTTGCAGGAAACTGATTTTGGGGGAATTGATTTAGAGCTCTGCCAAATTTTTAACTTTCTGGTGCAACTGATAATCACTGAGATAAGGAGAAATGTCACAACTGAAGCCCTCCAGTTTCTTTTATTTTAGATAACCAATTCTTAATGTGAACTCTGATCTCACACAAAATTGGGAAACAGATAAAGGTGGAGAGTGAACAGATAGAACCTTCATACACTTACCAATATTCTCTGGCTTGCTGCGATTTCATAGATGAAAATTTCTAAACCTTATAGTGTTGAAAGGCAGTGAGATGCCAACACAGCTTGCCTTTGCTAATATCCTTCCCCATAAAACGTGTACTTCCTCTTCTAGGGCTTCTGCGTTAGAATCCTTTGGTTAAGTGAGGTTGACCAGAAGATGGGAATATAAAATGTCAGAGCTCACTAGTCAGTAAGAGATTGCTCACACATTGCCTGATTATTTTTTTAAAACTCCAGACAATATGATTCCATCACCCTGAAGACAGATGGCTGTTATACTCATTTCTATGCTCTAATTAGACATCTATGGATGCTATGATGTTGATGGTGACAACAGCATCAATGTCAATGACAAAGATGGCCATAGAAGCACTGCATGTCAGGATGTAACATATGTATTTGTCAGGTATGAGATTTAATTCCACTTCATCCTGAAGTCAAGGCTCCTGTGCTGTATCACTGCAGTGTGATGCTGCTCATTTTTTCTAACTTCAGGAATCTGTTTTGAACTACTTCGTGTAATAGTTGTAATTTTAATGTTTTTATCACTATTTATAAGGTCAAATGTGGAATTTTTGATGCAGAAACAAACAAAAATGAATGGATGGGTAACTGTAAAATATGCTTGCACACTATAAGCAAAGCAAATAGCAGTTGACCTCTGAAGGCCACACAGCAATCAGTGATCAAATACAGAATCTACTAGCCAATTAAAAGTTCAGAGGAGATTCTAAAAGGAGACAGAATCTATTGCTCTGCTTCCCCTCATGCCTCCCACCACAAACCTTTCCCCTGAGAGACAAGGAAACTTCCTGTAAAACCATCCCAGATTCCAGTTTCCCACTGTATGTCCTAACACAATATGTTCAGAAGCATGGCATTGCATTACAGTATGGAATTTCAAGGAATATTTTCTTGAAGTTCTAAAATTCACTGAACAAATTTGAGCCAACAT
Organism: Callospermophilus lateralis; assembly: GCF_048772815.1. Lineage (NCBI taxonomy): Eukaryota > Metazoa > Chordata > Mammalia > Rodentia > Sciuridae > Callospermophilus > Callospermophilus lateralis. The sequence continues at coordinate 40,215,281 of NC_135306.1, forward strand.
CCAAGCCACAGGAAAGACCTAAAATGTTAGTGAGTGGTTTTGATATTCCCTGTCTCTGGGGCTACAAGTCCAGAGTTGGAATTGGGAGAAGATTTGCCACTGAAAACATAGATTTCTTCAAGAATATCAGGCACCTTGACACCTATGATCTCAAGATCCAAAGTGACATTCTTCAACAACAACAACAACAAAAAATGCAAAAGTGAGATAATACCAGAAGACCGGAACTCTCTAAGCTCATACCTTTAAAAATAGCTATTAGAAGACGCAAAATGAGATCAAAGTGCAGTCTGTTTTCCTTGTGTTTCTCTTTCCCAGTTGCATTAACTTTTCAAACATTCTGGATCCACACAATCTCTGAGGAAGTTTTCACTAATGTATATTCCAAAACACAAGCAAAACAAGAAAAATACCAAAAATTAGATAACTTTCTTCAGAGTTTACGGAATCTGCATTCAGGTAAAGCTAGAAGCTTCTGTGATGATTAGCAAATGTTGAAGTCATCCTGGACATAGGCACATACTTACACCAGCTCTCCCATCATCTTTAGATGCAGCAAAAGTAAAACTCTTTGATTCACAAAAGTTATCACCAAAAGGGGACAAGAAGCTCTTCCATTGCTTCATCTTAGAATGTCTTGTGGGCAGAATTTTTTCTGAAAAAAAAAATGTTATCACAGGAAGAAAACAAAAGAGATAGAGATCATAATAATTTTTTACAAAGTGCAGGTTTGGGTTCACAACACAGTGCTGTTCTCTTACTCGGGTCTCTGGGCCCCCTCTCAATTTCCCATTCTGTTTGAACTTTTATGTTGTGTTTACTAGACAAATCTCTGTTAGAAAAATTCTCTTATTGACCACAGAATCTGGTTCTCTGGATACTTGACTTTATAGTCAATGCCTGGAGTAAATCAGCTCTTTACCCAGACTGAATCTCTTAGTCTTTCGTCTTGAAGTACAGGTTTAGTGCATTTTGTTTTGTTTTTGAGACATATGCAAATTAGCATGTTGAAGGAAAGACACTTTCTCCCTTGAAAATGTTGATCCCTTAGCTACTGAAAATTATTTTATATTATACAACCTGCTATGCCCAAATCTACTATCCAAAGTATCAGTTTATATTATTTTAAAGTATTTATCAAAATTCAGAAAACAGAAATATTGAAAGTATAAGCATAAATTATTAATGTTAATTGTTTTTCAGAAACCTCTCAGTAATAGAGTAAGAGAGAATTGGAGGCAGTCATCCACAATTAATGCATGTTAATTAAAAATAAAATAGAAATGTGATGGAACTATTTCATTGAATATATCAATACAAAATTAAAACATAAAACAATTAGAAAATGTTAATATGATAATCACAATAAAAATTGACACATATGCTCAAAAGATGTCTTTAACAAATGGAAATATATTGTGTTCCTACATGGGAAGTTCTATTAGTAAATGTAAATTCAGCTAAAATCAATGTATGAAATAACAATAACCAAACACATTTCCTAAGATTAAAATATTATTTTTAAATTATCTGGAAAAATTTTAAAAATAAGAATAGTTAGAAATATTTTGAAAAGAGGAGTAATGAAAAAAATCCCCTCCACAAATGTTAAAAAATAATCATTTTGAGTTGATAATTAATATGGGATTGGCTTAGGTATATTGTTAAAAGCTATTTAAATGTATATAATAATTTTTTACTTAAATCTTAAATTGTTGCATTTGAAACCACTGGGAACATGTAAAATTTTATATAATAATTAAAGTCATGTTTCTAATCCTCTAAACACATAAGTCCATGTTATTCGTAAACATAAAGCATATTACAACCATAATCAATTAAAGAAAGATAGATTACAAATGTGAAATAAATCCACTTGCAGTGTCTATAGGGGTACAAATTTAGTTGATATAAAATAATAAAAATATCAGTAAGTAAATTCATATTAAAACATTACCAAAGTATATAGCTAAGTAATTTGGAAAAATATTCAAATGAGAATTTAAAAGTTAGAAATTAAAAATTTAATTAAAATTAAAAAGACAAAAGTTAACAATAAAAATGTAGAGAAATAATCGAATAAACACATTATTACAAGTAATTTACAAGATCATTTTATAACAGTAGTTTGTAAAAGAATTTTCATCATAGTTCTATGGTTCAAAGTAAAAATTAAAAGTACATATCCACCAATTGGGCAAATACATTCTGATAGTAATCATTAATATTCTGATATCTTTATTCACTAGAAATTAGTTTATCAAAGTTACATTTACAAAGAAATAGTAAATGTTATAATCCCTTTATATTTTGAAATGAATTACAGAGAAAGTGAGAGTGTTTGTGTATCCATTTACCTATCTGTCAATCTGGAAGATCTATAACCAAATATTTTTTTTAAATGTTCTGTTTGAGGAAATAAATGAAATATTTTGTTGTTATCCATTCTGTGTTTCCAGAATTGTATGTATTAGAAGCATGATCATACCGATATAAATTCAGTGCATTTTGAATTTTAATCTTGAGAAAACATGTTATATATATCTGTGAACACTACAGATTTTTGTGACCAGTAAATATAACTAGCTGTACTTAATGAACAGCTCTGATTGGGGAACAACAAATAACAATTGTTGTCTCAGAACATAGATATAATTTCTGCTTCTCTTTTTTAACAAAAACATGAGGTTAATCTGGATAAATAATGTTAATTATTCCTTATAATGAATTCACAGTAGGTAAAGAATGCTAAAAAACATAAATTCATTTGCACAATGAAGATACTTATTGCTATTTTACAGAGTATTTATTCTTATTAAATAAAGAATAGCATAAAACACTGAGAGAGAGAGAATTTCAAATAATGGTAAAAATTTTTAGTTTACATTTTACAATTAGTAATATGACATTGCTCAAACATATGTCAGGTTTATAAACTGTGTATATATGAAGTGAGATAGCTTTCTTCATTGCTGTGACTTTTGAGTACTACCCAATATTGTACTTTAATATAAATGGAAAACTGTTTTCAGTAAGATGAATATAAATAACACCACACACACAGAGGGATATTGATCTGCTAGTCATTCATCAAAGAGCAACTTGTCTAGTGTATGACATTTTTGTTATGAGGTCCTTAGTAATTTCTAACAAACAGAAATAATTTGCAATGAGGACTCATGAATTTATAATAAATATATACATTTTTTCTATATATATATATATATATATATATATATATATACACACACACACACACATATATTACACCATTTTATATGTCAGAAAGTCATCCTGAGGAGGTGGAGACACAAAAGTACATACAAGGGTCTGAGCATTAAGAAGCTCACAGACTCCAAGAATTATACCTCTAATTACAGTAATGAAATATCTATTTCATACAAATCATAAAAGAAAATTAGGAACAACTAAATGTTAGTGACTTTCATTAGCCTAAGTAAAATTGAAAATAAAATGTTAGTTGAAAAATGATTCATATCATGGTGGTACAAACTGACATTAGTGAAGTCTGAATTACAAAATGCTAATCAGACTATAAGGGATAAAGTCATTTTCCAAGAGAAAATTATGTCTGGAATTTTTAAGAGGTAGCTAAATTATGTTCAGATACTGAAAAGCATCTATATCTTAAAGTTAATTTATGCCATGATCTTCTTTCAATTTGGTAGAAAGAAACAATGTATGTAGCACTTGATTCAAAGATTAAACTACAAGTAAATTGATTTTGTAAATTACACTTTGATTGGGTTCAAAGTACATCTTCAGAATACAATAAAACTAATCTAAAACATGTTAATATGCGTTTTTTTAAAAAAACTTTATGAAGTCAATTGTTGTTCAATTTACCAAAGTATTAAATTTTTTATTAGTTTATTTTACTTATACATAATATAAGGTTCATTTTTACATAATAAAGCATGTTTTTTCTTTGATTAAAATGACTTTTCTTATTCAATACAGAACGACTTTCAATTTCTTACAAATTAAAAGTTTAAAAATAAAGGATAATGGGCATGGTGGTGCATTCCTGTAATGCCAGTAATCACAAGCCCAAGTCCAGCTCTAAGCAATTTAGCAAGGCCCTGAGCAACTTAGTAAGACCCTGTCTCAAAAATTAATTAATCAATTAAATAATTAATATAAAAAGTTGGGGATATAGTTCATTGGTAAAACCTCTGTATGTTAAATTGCTGGTATCAAAAAAGTAAAAATAAAATAAATAAAAATAAAGGATAAGAAATATATTCAGTTAGACATTGCACTTATATCTTCCTTATTCAGTTTTTTATTTGAATTGTCAAAACACAAGATCACATTTCTTTTTCATGAATATAAGTATTATACCAGTAATGAAATGATGTGCTCATGTTACTGAAATATGAAATGTTAATAATTATAAAGTCTTATCTCTGATAGAGACTAAAATATGAAACTGAAATAAATTTATTGTTTTCAGAGAAATTTTTGAACAAATAATTGACCCTTAAACAAATGACAGATGTTGTATCCTGGGTTTTTGTTTCTTTCTTTCTTTTCAATTTTCATGTGGTTGCTATGCATTGTACACATATCTTTGAATATAAATGTGTTTTTCCTGGTGCTTTCTAAAATATTTTAAATTATTAGCAGACGATTAAGACATTCCATTTTATAGTAATTTAATTTTGTTAATAATTATTTAACAGATTAATTATTCATGATTTATTGGTTTCCCTGTGATGAAAAATCAACTCAAATTAGTTTAACTAAAATGGGATATTATAACCTTACAAAGCACAAAACTCCATGTTCAGATTGGCATTTTCGTTTGGGTTGAACCAGAGGCTCAATCATTTGAATCTCTTTCTACATCTTCAACTTCATGATTCCTTTAAATGCATTCAGTATAATGTAAACCTATCTACCCAACAGTTCTCAGCAACTCCAAATATATATTGCTTTAATAGTTAATAGTTCCAAAGGAAATAAAGATTTTCTGTCAGAGTGCTTCCAACCAAGTTCTTCTATTAGGTTCCTTTCATCTATCTTTGGTCAAATAATTATCCCTCAACTAATAAAGGTGAGCAGAGGCTTATAAATCTCAGAAAGTCTGTGATAAACAACAACAACAAAAGTTTTACTCATGAACTTCTGTATCTGTGGAGCACAGTGAACCCTATCTAAAGCACTGGAGTTACATATTTTATTGGATTATAATTTTTACATGTGGTTAATAGGTATTCAGCATTAATAGAAAATGCTGCACCTGACTCCATAAATCTATTAAATATTTCATCAATAACAAATGAATAGAGGAGTGGTAGTCCCATAAAGGAAAACTTAGTTTATTAGAAGAATGAATGCCTGTCTGATCAGCTCAAAATATCACTATACTAAGAATAACTATTTTAACCACACCTGACCTATGTATGGATTTTATATGAACTAGAACTTTGCAGGAATGGGTGAGTCTTGTCCATAATTTTCTGTATTATCTGTCAATTCATTATTCAGACTTTAAGTCTTCTTTGTACCCCTATAGCTTTTTGAAGTTATACAGTATTTAACTTTTTATCTACTTTTTTATTGAAACATAATATTTCTGCCTACATATGAGACGTGGTGTAATGTTTTGATTCATGTGCATATTGAGTAAAATAACACATTATATATTGTGGGGACCCACCCGTTGCCCTGGGCTGAGCTTGCTCCCCCTGCCTTAACAGATGGGGGTATTGGTCTGTCATGCACACAAAAGCTGTGCAAGGCAAGCGGCCTTTACCTTTGCTGGGTAAGGGAGCCTGCTTCAAGCCCTACCTGGGGGTTACCTAATGGGGAAGGGCAACCCCCTGAAACCTGATTCCCTGCCTAATTTGGATACAAGATTCCATCAAACCTCCTTTGTGTGTCACCCCTATAAAAATAAAAGAGATCCGGGTGCTCGCTCTCTTGCTCCTTCCAGTACCGGAGCTGACCTTTGGGTCACCAAGTGGAGTTGTCCTGCCCTAGAAACTTTTGTTTGTGTGCTGCATGGTTTCTTTGCTGTTTCCTTAGTTATTGACACAGCCAGCTCCTTTGAACCCAGTTTATATCGCCAGCCCGGACAGCTGGTGATAATTGTTTCAGCAATATATCTCAAAATAGAAAGGGTTAAATTTGCTAAAATGATAAACAGAATTATCATGTTAAATGGAAAAATTTGAGATGTGAGGTAAGGGCAGAGACTTGGGTTCTCATATCAAAGAAATATTAGCAGAGAATATGGGAGTAGGATATGGCTAGAAGAAGACCATGAGACAATGGTTGAGGATGGAGTGAAAATGTGACATCTTATGACAGACTTCCTCATGTGGATCATGACCTTGTTTCCACATTCTTTATATTTCAGGTTATTCCATTGTTAATCTATCAAAATACATTACCTAGAACACCTTTTAAAACCACCTCCCTCCTTTGATCAAATAAATTTAAAACCCACAGAATGACTAATTCTCTCTACTCCTAACCCTCCACCAAAGTACATTATCTGGAACTAAATTTTTTCCCCACCTTCAATAACTTGAAACAAAAATCCTATAGCACTTGTAGATCCCAGATTGTTTCAGATTTGGTTCTTATCATCTCAACAATATAATATGCCAAATTAAATTTTCAAGCTCAACAAAACACTGGAACCATTTCTTTTCTCTTTACATTGATAGCAGTTATTATGGGCTGTATTGTAATGACTTTTATCAATGCCTTAATTTATAGATGCTTATATTTTTCAGGGACCATAAGAATATTGCCTTATTCATCTGTTTAAAATTTAGATATAATTTAGATCTAATGTTCTACATTAGATGTAAGCTGACAACATTATTTTCCAGTGAAGAAAGTACGTGTGTCTGTTGGGAAGTGATTAAGTAGAATTGTAATTTTTGCTCTTTCAATAATTTTTCATTTTCTGAGGCCTTCTTCAATTTCTTTCTTTAGTATTCTGTAGTTTTTTATGAGAAGGCTTTCACCTCTTTTGTTAGATTGATTCCCAAGTATTAAAATACACTGAGACTTCATACCACTCTAGTCAGAATGGCAATTATCAAGAATACGAGTAACAATAAATGTTGGCAAGGATGTGGAGAGAAAATTTCAGTCATACATTGCAGGTGGGACTACAAATTTGTGCAACCGCTATGGAAAGCAGAATGGAGATCTCTTAGAAAACTTGGAATGGAACCACCATTTGACCCAGTTTTTCAACTCCTCAATCTATGCCCAAAGGACTTAAAATCAGCATACTACAGTGATACAACCACATTAATATTTATAGCAGTTCAACTCACAATAACCAAGCTATGAAAACAACCTACGTGTATTTCAATGGATGAACGAATAAAGAAACTGTGGTATATACACACAATGGAATATTACTCAGACATAAAGAATTAAATTATGGCATTTGCTGGTAAATGGATGGAAGTAGAAAATATCATACTAAGTGAAATAAGCCAAGCCCCAAAAAACAAAGACCAAAAAAGGGAGGTGAAGAAGGAAAGAATAGAAATCCATTTAATTAGACAATGTTGTACAAAGGGAAGGAAGAGGAGAGGGAATAGGAGGGACAATAGAATTAATTAGAAATAACTTTCCTAGCCTTGTATTTGAATACATGACCAGGGTTCCTCTGCATCATGTACAACCACAAGAATAGGATCCTAAATAGAATAAGTTATGATTTATATATGTATAATTTGCCAAAATACATTCTACTGTCATGTACAACTAAAAAGAACAAATAAGAAAAATAAGTTGGGAAGTCAACAAGTAGTCACTCCTAAGTATATCAGTTCAGTTTGATGCTTAAATACATAAACCAATTTTTGTGACAGTGAAGTATTCAAACACCATCAAGGTCCTTTTGGAACATCTTCACACAGTGGTGCTTTCTAGAATCAAAGTCTCATGGTCATCATCATCCATCCCCCTCTCTCTCTCTCTCTCTCTCTCTCTCTCTCTCTCTCTCTCTCTCCAGGGATTAAACCCAGGATGCTTAACCACTGAGTCATATCCCCAATCCTTTTTAAAAATATTTTATTTAGAGACAGGATCTTGCTGAGTGGCTTAGGGTCTCACCAAATTGGTGAGGCTGACTTTGAACTCTCAATCCTCTTGCTTCAGCCTCCTGAGCCACAGGGATTACAGACTTGCACAATCACACCCAGCGTCTCATCATCTCTTATATCATTCTTTCTGATTAATTGTTCTTTTATAATTTCAGTTTTATTTAGAGGGTATCAATTTTCAGTGAAGACACAAGTTAGCTTATCTGACTTTCAATGAAACCTTTAATTTTTGTAGTCAGTCCATCTCTGAATGTTTAACTTGCTTCACAATTAGTGTTCCAAGAATGGGAAATACTTCATGAGCCTATTGGAGTCTTTCTCTGGCCTTCTTCTTTCTCTGTGAGATTTATACACTCTTATTGACTTTACTTTTCACTGAATTACTATTTTTTTATAATTTGTATGCATTTTATAGCAATGAATTTTCCCTCTCTGCATCTCTGCTTCCACTTCAAACACACACACGCGCGCGTGTGTGTGTGTGTGTGTGTGTGTACATCTTAATAAATTAATGCTCTCTTTAAATCAATGGAGGTAATATTAATAAACTCAAGAATTTATATATTTTAAGAAATAATAATTATATGGTAATTTTTAATTATGTGATTACATTATCTTTGTATTTTAATAATAAAGTTTAAGCACTTTTCTCCTAAGATATGGGCATTGAATTGATTATTTTACAAGTATCTTTATTTTTCATATTTTATTTGTGCATTCTTAGCACATGGAATGGTTAATAATGAATATACTGTTTTCTATGTTACTGCTTAATACTATTACTAATAATAATAACAATGAAATGCCAAAATTTGTGGAAGACTTATGATAGACTAGCAAAATTCACTTTGAGATTGTTCCTTTACTTTAAAAAATCTTTCATTTTATCAAAAGAGTGCTCTAAGAATTCAGAGGAAGATGAAATTTTCCAATTTGCACCTCTCTATATATAGCTCTATAACATGGGTGATTATGTAAGTCTTACTACTAGCACCTTTCTTTTAGAGATAACATAAAATTTTTAAAACAATTAAAAAAAGCAATAGCACACCTCATCACCACTATACATAAGATAAATTATATTTTCATCCACTCTCTTTATTCTTTCAGTCTGGGACCAAGTCATATTTGCTACTATCTCCCAAATAAATATTATAGTGTCCAGCACATGATGCTTGATTACCTCAAACAAACAATATCCTGCCATATTAATTAATCTATTACTGTGTCTCACCTCTAAAAATTAATAACTTACATTCAACTTGTCAAGTTACTTATTCCATCCACATCAGGGAACCATTGGTAGAGCAATGAACTAGCCTTTGCAAAGAAATTTCTATAGTTTAAATGTTGTGCTATTTCTTCTTGTACTTTTTATCATCCATTTGTCATCAGAAAATAGTCAGATAACTTTCCCTGATTTCTTCATCAGGAAATAAAATCATAGAAAATATTTCCATGTCTGAATTTTTTAAAAGTGTATTTTAGTACTTTCATATATATATATATATATATATAAAAAAAATTTTATATACTATATTTACATATTATATATTTATATAAATTATATTTATATAGTATGTATGTATATTATATGTACATACATGTATATATAATATACGTTTATATGTATATATTATATTTATATAGTATATATGTATATTATATATACATACATGTATATATATATGTACATTTATATTTATATAACATCGTATTTATATAGTATGTATGTATATTATATATATGTATATATTATATACACACATATATAAATACGATATTATATGAATATAAATATATAATATGTAAATATGATATATATAATTATATAGATAGAGATATATGAAAGTACTAAAATACACTTTTAAAAAATTATGTATAAAATGTACATATTATATGTACATATATACTACATAAATATAATATTATGTAAATATAAATATATAATATGTAAATATAATATATATATAATTATATAGATTTTTTTTCAAAGTTGCACTTGGCAACTGTTGAAATCTAAAAGAAATTAATGAAGTACAGAACTTAGAGGGGAAAATGTTTGGAAAGCTAATAACTCAAATACATACATGGATCCTCCTTATAGTGAGTTACACACACTGTAAGGAAAATTTCCAAAGTAGCTGTGAACAAATACCATGATCTAGATCTACTATGACTGTAATGCAGTAAGCAGGCTGCATTCTACCTCCACAAGTTCAGTAAATTAGCAATAATAAAATAATCTTTTTACAAAAGGGTATAGAGTGTTCCTTTGTACTAGTGGTAAAAGTCCAATTCCAGAGTAAAATTTAATAAGAGCTGAAGAGTTACTTGCAAAACTTAAATTTGATTCCAGAGGCTCAAATATTTGTCTTAGGCAACATTATAGAAAAGTATATCTACTTCTTATCTCTCTTTCGTTAAAAAGCTGTTTTTGGGCATAGGGGAAAAAATATTGATCCAGTTTCTAAAGTAACAAAGAAACTCAAGGGAGCTTGATGGAAACCTACAATCATGCAGGATTTTAAGTTAAACTGTAACTTACAGAAGTTTTTTTTTTCTAACATTTATTCTATAAAATAATATTCTACTTAAACTTATAGTCTCCTTTCATACTTTGAATAAAAAAGAACTTAATAATTCTAGATTCAAGTCTATCTGACTTTTACCATGCTTCTACATGGCTTTAAAATTTCTACACACACACACACACACACACACAAAAAGGATTTAACCAAAAGTACAATCATGTTATCTTGAATATGTGACTTTGGGCTACTATTAATTTTAAATGTATTTAGAATTACTTTGAGAAACATTTCTGTTTTAATTTAACACAAATATAATGATAATATATGATGATATATAGTAGTCAGCTGAGCAGGAGCCCTTTCAGGCTTTTTCCTGGTCCTGTGCTGACAAAGTAACATGTTTTCTTGTAGTTCAGGCTGGGAAAATTGTTACTGCTTGCCTCAGCGGCCCATTCCACAATTCTGTATTGTTTTGAGGATTTCTCATTCTGGTTTACCCCTCAATTCAAACAAATTCCCTTTGTATCTTCTAGAATGCATCAAAACCTTTGTCAGTTAGTGACACCTATTTTAATCAGTATTCTTCAGAGAAAACAGAACCCAAGGAAGAAAGAGAGAGGGTGAGAGAGAGAAAAAAAGAGAATGAGAGAGCATGAGCGCACTTGTGTGTGGGGAAGAGGGGAGCCCTCACCCCATGTATTTTAAAGAATTGGCTCAGTGGCTGTTGGGATTCACTAGACAGAAATCAGCAGGGCAGGCTGGCAATTTGGAGAACCAGGAACACTCGATGCTGCCCTTCAAATCAGAAGGCAGCTTCAGATAAAATTCTTTCTTCCTCACAGGATCTCAACTTTTTCTCTAAAGGTCTCTGGCCTATTGAATGAAGCCAATCCATATTATAGAGAAAAATCTGCTTTTCTCAAAGCCTATCAATTTAAATTTTAATCTCATTTAAAAAATATTTTTCAGAGCTGTCTGACAGATATTTGACCAAATATCTGGGTATTTGACCAATATCTGGGTATTATGGCTTAGTTGAATTGACACACAAATTGACTTAACAACCAAGATTTATTTATTTTCTATCACTACCAGAGATTCCACCTTATTTTTTTGTTCACTTTAATGAAAATTAGGAAAGGGGAATAAAATTAAACAATGTTAACCATCCTATAAGTTGTTTTTTTTTTTAAGAAATAAAACTATCACATTTTACATGTTTCCCTAGTTCACTTATATTATTTTCACATTTAATTAATTTGTAAGCAAAAATAATCAGCTATTGTTTTAGAATATTGAAATTTTTATTATTCACAATCTTTTATTTAAATATTTTAGTTACTCATGAATGATAATCTGGATGGGAAGGCAATATTATAGAATAATCAATTCATTTTCACAGAGTCTCTTCTCGAATCCAATTGGAAAATAAATTTATCCTTTTCCATACTTCCTGTTCAAACTCTTTTTATAGGGATGATTTATTTCTATCCCATGAATGAAAATTTGAATAGATCTATGGTTTTAAGTTAAATTTCATATAATAAAAGTCATCTTTATTTATGTCAAAATGAGATGAACAATTAATACATCAATTCAACATCAAAATTATAAAGTAGATTACTAATACAAGCATGCTTTTCATTGTCCAACATCTGTTTCTCCCATCTGTTTTCTTTTTACCTGGGGAAAGAGAGAGATAAGGAGCAGGAGTGATGTAAATTGTACACATACAAATTTGCATGCTTTTATCTGGTGTGACACATGTCCAAAGACACCTCAACATTCCCCCTTCTTAGTCCTCTGACCATAGCTCTCTTGAATTGGGCACTGTATATTTGTGCTAACCTTCTTCATAGCATGCAAGACAGCATTGGCTTCCAATATATCAATATCGATGATTTCTTTTTTCAAACCAAGGATATGTAACAAGTAATTCAGAAATACAGTGTTTTAAATGTGCTACCATTTATTCCTTGCAATCTTGCTAGACTGTAATTTTAGCTGACTGGTAGTTCTTCCTTAGGTTCCAGTTTTTAGAGAGGCTCTGCTTATATAATAGTGAAGTCATTTAGCCACACATGCTATTCTCTGATCTTCAACTGACTGGGATAAAATAGAAGCACACAGGTGAATAGAGACATGTGAGGAAGCCTAAGAAAAAGCAAGATTTAGCACTGAGACAATGTTACTTCTGCTACATTGACCAAAGCACAGACTACAATTTAGCACAAACTCAAGAGACTGAGATTGGAATATGCTCTGCCTATGATGATGTCACAACCATGGGAGTGACTGGAAATTGGGGCTGAAGTAAGGCCAAGGAGTCACCATCCAAGAGGTAGATCTCTAGCTCCTTCCTGCTTAGGTAAGTTGCTTCTCTTGGGCAGAGAACTTTAAAAATCCAGATGTGCATCTTTTGGTGAAAATGTAGAAGATTTCATACCATCACATCAGCTAATAATTAGAAAAAAATAAATAATAAAAGAACCCTGAATTTTCAGTACATTCATTATCATTAAAAGATCTTCAAAAATATTAAAGAGAAGGACAAATGCTTCCTAGATGAGAAGAGATCATTGATTATTTTAATCCTTGGCGGTCTTGATAAAATATGGCTCTAGGTAAATAAAAATATTTGTAAGGTGAAGAAAATCCAGGATTGCTAGTAAAACGTATGGGGTCTGGTGTGACAGATTAGAATCTGTAGACAATTTAGTCATGCAGGTAATTCACCCTGCCATCTGATGCTCACTTATGAAGTCACGGTTAAGCTCAGATATGATCACTGGTGGTCTGGGAGAACAGAGACATATGGAAAGCAGAGAGATTGCCATAGGATACTTTGAGTTCAAATTTGTTGCAGAAGGTGTAACTTATTGTACATGTAGGACTGATTCCACTTTTTAAGACATTTGAAACTGGAGGGGAACTGAGTTGACAAAAGATTGCAATCCAGCTCTTATCAAGCTTTACCTCTGATAGGATAAAAGTGTTTGACCTGTTAACAGTGGGGTTGAGAGAAAAAGATTTTCCTTTTCTGTAGAAAATATTATTCATATAAATCTCATTTTCTTTCATAAGATGGAGTTCCCTGTTTATACTAAATGATAAATAAGGCAGCTAGAAAATGTGATCCAAAGTTATAAGGAGAAAATAGTTTGAAAAATTAGGCCCAAAACACCATCATGTGGTACTAGGCCCCAACTTCCTTTATAAGACTCCTGTGGCACAACAATTAAAATCAAGAATCAATAAATTGGATGGACTCAAACTAAAAAGTTTCTTCTCAGCAAAAGAAACAATCTGTGAGGTGCATAGAGAGCCTACATCTTGGGAGCAAATCTTTACTCCTCACACATCAGATAGAGCAGTAATCTCTAGTGTATATAAAGAACACAAAAAGCTAAACACCAAAACAACAAATAACCCAGTCAATAAATGGGCCAAGGACCTGAAGTCACACTTCTCAGAAGATGATGTACAATCAATCAACAAATACATGAAAAAATGTTCATCATCACTAGCAATTAGAGAAATGCAAATCAAAACCACTCTAAGATTTCATCTCACTCCAGTCAGAATGGAAGCTATTATGCATACAAACAACAATAAGTGTTGGATGTGGGGAAAAAGGCACACTCATACACTGCTGGTGGAACTGCAAATTGGTGCAGCCAATATGGAAAGTAGTATGGAGATTTCTTGGAAAATTGGGAATGGAACCACCATTTTACCCACCTGTCCCTCTCCTCAGTCTGTACCCAAAGGACTTAAAAACAGCATACTACAGGGACACAGCCACATCAATGTTTATAGCAGCACATTTCACAATAGCTAAACTGTGGAACCAATCTAGATGCCTTTCAGTAGATGAATGGATAAAAAGAAAAAAAAATATGGCATATATACACAATGGAATATTACTCAGCAATAAAAGAGAATCAAATCATAACGTTTTCAGGTAATGGATGAAGTTAGAGAAGATAATGCTAAGTGAAGTTAGCCAATCCCCCAAAAAACTAATTCTGAATGTTTTCTTTGATATAAGGAGACTGATTCATAATGGGATAGGAAGGGGGAGCATGGGAGGAATAGACGAACTCTAGATAGGGCAGAGGTGTTGGAGGGGAATGAAGGGGGCATGGGATAATTAATGATGGTGGAATATGATGATCATTATTATCCAAAGTACAGGTATGAAGACACAAATTGATGTGAATATACTATGTATACAACCAGAGATATGAAAAATTGTGCTGTATATATGTAATAAGAATTTTAATGCATTCTGCTATCATATATAAATAAAAAATAAATAAGTTAAAAAACAAAATAAAGTCATATATTCTCAGCTCCAAGGAAAACCAAAAAAAAATTATTAATATGTTTTTTAAACTCAAGGAAATAAAGGAGAAAATACATTTAAAAACAGGCAGTTTTAAAAGGCATTAAAATCACTAGAAAAGAAACACATTTTTATTCCAGGATAAAAACAAAATCTAAAATTAAGAATGTCAGTAATGACCCCAACAACAGAATGAACATATCAGGTGAAAGATATTTAAGAATTATAAAGTACCCATATCAGTTATCTAAACTAGAGAAAGAAAAAAATTTGAAATGAACAGAGCATGAGATTTATATACAGGAAAATATCAAATTGTCTACTATTTCTAGTGGAGTTCTAACAGCAAAGTAGTGAATCAGGTAGGAAAAAATAATTGACATGGAAAATTTAAACAGTGATATATGTTCAAAATGCCAGTAGTGAATATCTGACCTGTCAGAAACAGAAATGATGATGCATCACAAATAAGGTGCCTTCTCCTAAAAGAGAACAACCAGCCCAGCCACTCTCTGGGGAGATGATTATATTGGTCCCATTCCATTGGAAAAGGGGAAAAATACAACCCAACTAGGATCAATATATTTTTCAGGTTTAGATTTGTCTTTTCTGCTTACATGAAATCCTAATATCCAAAACTTAGATAGTACTTGGTTTACAGACATAGATTTTCAAAACACACACTCTTGGACCAACACACTTTACAGCAAAAGTGTCATGCATGATAGATACATGACCATTGGATCCTTTGCTTTTACCACATACGACATCATCCTCATGGCAGGAGCCTAACAGCATGGAAGAATGACCTCTTGATGGTGCTTCTGAGTCATAAACATGGGTAGGGCAGCTTCAAAGGTAAAACACTAATTTTTAGGATATGGTATATGCTGGAAAGTAACAACCATATAGCGTTATGTTCCCAATTGATACACATGACTTTTAGAGTTAAAGGTTTAGAATCAAAGAAGTAACAATAGTCACACCATTACTCCAAATTTTGTGCTTGGGGAATTGTTTTTATCCTTTTATCATTAAGCTGTTTGTCCAGAAGTTTTGTAGAGAGAGATGCTTTCAATTGATGCTCTAGTAAGACAGCTTTTGAGTCTGAAATGTTCAAAGGACCACTTTGGGATTTTTGTGCCAGTAGAACACCAGCAAGCAGAGAACCTAGTCACAATAACTGCAGGATGACTTGATTCCGGCCATCACAGGAAGCATCTATTAACTAAGGGGACAAGGCAGAATACATTTGACCCTCAATGAATCCAGTGGGGAAAATTCGCATTTACAGTTTTAACTGTAAGTTAGCAAGTAGAACAACCAGAACCTAATAATATCATGATATTGAGTGGATTAAGTAACTCAGGATTGAAGGTCTGGATCACCCTAACAATAAATATCCTAGACCAGTGAAGTAACAGTTGAGTGCAAGGAGAAATTAGAATGAAAAAAAGAGTAATGGTATAAACTTCAAGATTAAATGAAGCTTCAGTAAAGATTTTTTTTTTATGAGAGAGAAAGAGAGAATTTATATATATATATATATATATTAGTTTTTAGTGGACACAACATCTTCATTTTTATGTGGTGCTGAGGATGGAACCCAGCGCCCTGCACATGCCAGGCGAGCGTGTTACCACTTGAGCCACCCTCCCAGCCCCAGTAAAGATTTTTTATACCAGTATCTTTTCTGATAATTTTCTCCCAAATTATGACCAACCAGACCATTTAAAAGCTAAGGCGAGATAGGATGGAATTAATATAGCAATTCTTTGCTATGTTAAAATAATATTTGCACAATTTACAACCAGTGCAGGTTTTAATGTAGGAAATAGAGATTTAAAATGATCCAATTTCCTTTTTTTTTATATAACTCTAGATAGGCGGAAGGGAGAGAAGATAGAGTTTCTGAGCTTTTAAATGCATTTAATAAGTACAGGTTTTAGGAAAATTGGATGTTTTAAGTGATATAATTCTGCTGCTTACAAAATTAGAGGAAAATGTATATACTCAATCTATTTAGTAACACATAATCACATGCTTTAAAGGAGCATTTAGTTTCACATTATTGAGTAGACAAGTATATCCTTTAATAAAAGAAAATATCCTATGAGAAATTATTTTCAGCTTAAACCTGATGAATTTTAAAAAATATAGCAATAACATTTTTTTCTCTTTCTTTTTTTCTCTTCCGCCCCCCCCCACCCTGTGTGTGTGTGTGTGTGTGTGTGTGTGTGTGTGTGTGTGAGAGAGAGAGAGAGAGAGAGAGAGAGAGAGAGATTTACACACACAGGATTGAACTCAGGGCCATGCACAGGCTAAAAATGCACTTTACCTCTGAGCTACATACTCACTAATTCTTAGCAAGGTGAAATTTAAAAATTAATGCTTTTAAGGCCATGCTTGAAATGTATGAAATACATAGCTTTCTTTAAATAGAATGTACCAAATTCTCGATTACCTAAATAGTTAAGATTATGTAACACATGAGAAAAATGAAGAGAAGTTAAGAATGTCCCTGTTAACCCAGGAGGAAACATACTTCTTCCCTGCTGGGAAGAGAATGGGCTATCATAAACCTATATTCTTAGCAAGTTTATACAAGCTGCAGTCAGCCAAAGGAAAACAGTCATTTAAAAGCAGTGATAGTTATAATATACACATTTTCTCAAAAATATAATCTGATTTGAGGGCCTATGAAAGGCTGACTTCATTGCACATTGGCAGAGATGGTAAATACTTTAAACTTAGCATTCCCAAAGTATCCCCCAATTTGATCTTCTGATCAAAAAGTTTGTTCTTTCTGAGTCTGTAGATAATAAAAAAAGCATAGTTACAGATGATGTGTTTTGACAAATCTCTATGATTCAAAAGTAACTATTTTATTATTCTTGGCACAGGAATAGGAACCAAACTTCTTTTAGGAAGACTCTGGAAACTGCGATTCTTATAATTGCCATTTGGTTGGATTGCTCAAATACTGTTGTGTGTTGATACTATCAATAATGATTTCCCAGTAAGAGATTAGATCTTTGTGGCTTTAACAAATAAAAGCACAGATAAGCAAGAATTTCTGCATTTCTTTGTGTTTCCTATAGAATTTGAGGATGAATTACTGCATAAGTTGATAGAAGATCCTAGAATATTTTGTTCCAGAAAGTTCTGAGTTAGTTTAATAATATATACTCACATTGTCAGTTGTTTCTGGAGGCTAATAGAGTAAGCACAATTCTGGAATCAGAAGGAAATATTTAGTTTTTGTTTAGGAAGTAGTGGACATGTGGGTAACTCATAATTCTACATTATTTTGCATATACAAAAGATTTCCTAACTTTTTTTTTTTTGCTTGCAACTTTTCAAGGTTGTTATCATTCTTGAGCTATACTTTCAAACATATTCTTACACAAAGCATTTATTCTGGCTGATTCCTTTGCCTGAGATGTTCTCAAAAATATTCACGGGGCTGGGGACATGGCTCAAGCGGTAGCGCGCTTGCCTGGCATGCGTGGGGCGCTGGATTTGATCCTCAGCACCACATAAAAATAAAGATATTGTGTCCACCGAAAACTATCGGAAAATTCTCTCTCTCTCTCTCTCTCTCTCTCTATCTCTCTCTCTCTCAAAAAAAAAAAAAGAAAAAAGAAAAGAAAAAATACATTCATGGGTCTTAGCCGAAAAACTCTGAATGAAGATCTTTCCTCCATTCATCAATAGCCCCAAGAATCATTGTCTAATAGAGAAGTTCAACTATAAGTGAACCTGGGAATAAATTAGGATACTTTTAAAAATATTGCTACTGAGATCTCACCCAGACTAATAAATCTCCTAATCAAATCTTCTAAAAGTGGGCAGACATCTGTTTTTCTTTTTTTAAGTGTTCTAAGAGATAATTTTTGTTTCTAGCCTTATTCATCTGCCTGAAAGAACCAAAATAAAACAAAACACAGAGCAACTGTTTTCAAAATAATTACAATGAAGCAATAAAACACAATGATCAGAGAAAAAAAAGGAGAAAATGAATTTAATTCTATAACTGACCCTTTTTAAGGCTTTCAGTGTTCCCAAACTAGCAGCGGATTGGGTTCTGAAACAACAAGCAATTGGGGAACAGAGCTAAGTTATTAATGATCACAATGGCCGAGGTGGTTAGGGTTCCACTGCAGAGTGTCAAAGAAAGAAAACCAGAGATCTGAAGAAAATTCCTTTTAGAACACAGCAGAATTCAGAACAGTACTAACTTGCAAAGAAACTACCCAAGATTAAGAAAGATCTTTCTTTAAAGGAATAGAAGAAATAGCATCCAGAGCTCACATATCATAGGTAAATATGACTGTTCCTGTCAGCTACACAAGGAAAAAAATCATATCTCCAGGCATTGAGTAGAGTAATGCCTTAGTAGAGGGCAAAACCAGACCCAGACCAAAGGTGCTTAATATAGTTGTGGCAGGAGAGGGCAAGTAGACTTCTCAGTTTTGCAATGATAGGACATAATTTTGGTTGTCAAAATTGGGGAGAGGGTGCTACTGACATCTATTGAATACATCAGAGATGTTTATAAACATTCTATAATACAAAGGAGATTCCCTATATTAAAGAATTATCTATTCCAAGATGTTAACTCTATGGAGATTGAGTAACCTAGGCCTAACCATTGTTCTGGTCTGATTTAATATGTCATAAAACATAGTCAAAATATAGAAAAAAATAGTCAAAATATTTTTAAGATACTTGACTTTATTGATGAATAAAGCTTGAGAATACTTACAGGAATATAAAAATATTAATCAAATTATACCTTGAAGCCCCAAATGTGAAATATATATTTAAAAAAAACCAGATATTAAAAATCAAGAAGCCATTATCCATAAATATAATCAAAGGATATCCAAAATTAATGCAAATGTAGTTTTATATTTCATGAAACAATATATCATATGAAATCCAAAATCTAGAAACTTTACATGAATATATTTATATCTTATCTGGCATTTTTAAAATTTTTACAAAATTAGACACTACCCTCCCTATAATTTACATCAATGAATTGCAGTTTGATTTTTAAAAGGATTAAATGAGAAAAATACAAACAGACAAAAGGATTACTAGAAAATCCCACTCCCTGGAATACACTGAAGTATGAATAAACATTAAATTTTATTCTACAGGTTTCCAACCACTATCTTATTAGCTCATTTATTTTTATTTCTTTTTAGAAATAACTGGGATAATAAGAAGTGAAAGTCATCTCATACAATACAGTCCTTTAATTGCACTGAGGATCATTGTAATTTCACTCTTCACTACATTTCTTCCAGAGTATTTTCTCCAATTCTTATTTGTAGATAGAAATTATTGCTTATATTCTTTTAGTTCTTGGTCTATGCAATAAAAATAAACAAATACAAATTATTTGGTTGAGCTGTCTCATAAGTTCTTCATATTGCTGGTTCTGTCTTTTCATTTATGGTTCTGACTCCAACCTGTTTTTCTTCTTGGACTCCCCAGTGTTATATTTCTTTTTGAAATTTGAGTAAAAAATCTGTTTATAGAATTCTAGACTTTTAACCTTTCAATGTATATATTTATATTCCCCTTGTTTAAGACCTTCAGAGACCAATTAAAATCCTTTTATTTTAAATTATTGATGAGTTTTTAAAAATACATGCTGAAAGTTATAAAATACAGCTATATTTACCTGAAATATGTAGGTGTTAAACTGCATGTAAAAAATAAATAAATGATTAGAGAACAATTTCTTCAGTAACTAGAGAATTTTTTAAGAATCCTAGACATCATACAAAACTTCCGAGTTATTAGGTCCTTAAGCAGCCTAGCTCATTGGTACTGAGCCTCCTCAATCCATTTGCTGAATACTCCAGAGCAACTTCAAGTAGGCCCTCTCTCCATCACCATATTAAGTGAGAAAACAATAAAGGCCAAGAGATTCAGTCTCAATTGACTCTCTTAGAAACAACTAAGGTTAATAAATCAACAAGGAGAAAAACATCTGGAAAGAGAGTCAGAGGAAGACAATTTGGGCCAGTGTCAGGCATCTAAGCAAATGAATGTTGCCTCAGCTTTTCCTGAGAAGCAAGCAGGAAGTGGAGGAGCTGTCAAAGTTATATTCCTGCATAAAATCCACAAACACTGAAGTGGTTTCAAAGCTGATGGCTTGTCATTTGAGTCCCTCTGAGAATATCTCTTCTAAAGAATTGGATCTCTGTGCCAAGTGCGATATGTAGCCAGAATGTAAAACACTTGTAATAGGAACAGAGCCACAGATTTATTAAAGAGATTTCCTCTTCCCTACTCTCTTACATTTTTTAAAAATTCACTTCACTGCCTATGGGAACCAAGGGGATAAAGAGTAGAATAAAATATCTTGTAATTTTGACATGCTTATTTTACAAAGGCCCTGGGGCCTAGAGGGTGAAGCCCCATGTAAGGAACTGTAAAGGAAAAACCATGGAAGCAATTAATCTTTCTCTGGGCTGGTAAGCAGTCTTGTCGAAGGCAAATCAAGCTGTGGCTCATGGTCCAGCCATACTTTAACACTAAACTGACTGAGATCAGCAGTGTCTTGTAGTCCTAAAGCTTAGTTATTAGCAATATAACCTGGGAAAGAGGGGGGATTTGAATATTTATAAATAGATACAATTAGTTTGAAAGAAAATTGAGATTATGGGTCCTCTCAAGAATGAGATTTAGTATTAGAACTGTACATTTATTTACACTATTATATATTATGTTAATAAGTCTGTACTGAAGAATTCTTTACTTGACATCTGATTTACATCACAAGCTACTATCTGACTACACAGTGGGATGAATGGTGACAGTGGTGACACTTTAGGCTTTTAATTCTCTCTCCTATTTGGACCCTCCCACCCCACCTGTGTTTTATTTCCCAATGTGTGTTTTATTTCCTTGCCCTTTCCTTTTGCAAATTCTTGTCCTTGGTGTAGTCTGAGTTTACAGGAAGCTTATGTGGTTTCATGTCTGGAGACAGAACACAAAATGATCAGTAGATCCTCACTGACTCTGTTGAAGCTCTTCCTTCTGATGTGAAACATTCTCAGGTAGAGATCGAATTTGGCATTTTTTGATCATTATTTACATCCATCATTGAGTCCATATTTGTCTGCACACACAGTATGGAAGCTCCATCACCCTGAACTCAGGCCTCCTCTATTTACTGAGCTCCCTTGGTTCTACTGAGTCCCTTCGTTGTGAAGGCTTCCCAGTCTTGCATAGATGATGCGCTAGCTGTGGGAAACTGCAAAGTTCTTGGCCTCATCACCACTGAGCTACTTTACTTCTTCCATGGTATTATGAGTGACAGTGATCAATTTATTTCTGTGCTTCTAAAAAAGAACCTAACAAACCACTCTTACTTTATGTCTCTCCCCCAGTCTATATAACATCAAGTCTCCCTACCCCATTGAGACTTGATAACTGCAAAAAGACATCATAGTATAGGTGCATAACCAATTAATTTATCTATTTTCCATTTTCTTCAGATTGTCCATCAGCATGGAGTGGAAAGTTTCCTCTTCCTTGCTTTTAAGGACATCCTCTCGCAGCATGCTTTTGTATATAACTGTCCAGTATGCCATATACATTAGGGTAATTATAGCAGAGAGCACATATAACAAGAAATTATTTTTCAGTAAAGGAACATAATTTGTATTCTGCTGCCAACTAGGATTGCTGTATATATACATATGGATGTATAACCAATGTGATCCTGCAATCTGTACACGTGGAAAAATGAGAATTCATACCCTTTTTGAATCAAATGTATGATATGTCAAGATCATTATATTGTCTTGAGCAACTAATGAAAAAGGAACATAATTTTAAATATCATATGCCTCATATTAATTACTTTCATAATCTTCTGATATTTTTAATGCATATGGGGCAATAGTTGAACAAAACTATAGAAGGGGTATATATAATTGCACTTAAGAATAACAAACTTAAATCAACTATGGGTAAAATATGCCAGTAAAGGTAAGAAGCAAATCCGAATTTACCTTCCTATTGACTGGCTGATAGACATAAATATTTAAATAAAGAATAAATGAGGTGTGCCCACTCTTGACTAAAGACAATGAGAGGTAGTGGGGAAGATTCCAGGTTTGTAAAAGTTCAAAAAAGATGATCTTCCTTATTTTCTAATGGACAATGGATTCATATAGATAATGCATTTTTCCCACTAAGTCCAGTGGAAGTTTATGAATATAATGAGAAAAAAATAGTCAGTGGCACATTCTATCTTTGCAGTTTGGAAAGAAAATGAGAGGAGAAATGAAGAAGAATAGCCTGGTGTCAGAAAACTGTCTTCTGATTAATCCATAAATTTTAAAGAATGATTTAAGTTTCCGGATTCAGATGAAGCACCACTTCTCTTAAGCTTCTGATCATGTCTTTACATGTACTGATAATTTGGTTAGAAGATTTTTTCAGATTTTTGCTTTAACATAAAATTTCTCTTTTCTCTCTCTCTCCCTCTGTTAGTCTTTAACCACAGTTAAAGTAATGCAAGTTGAATTAAATAATTATTTCCTATGTAAATAATTATTTCCCATGTAAACCATCAAATATTTATGGAAATTAGCAAATACTACTGAATCTATATTATCCAAAATATAGGCATATATATTTTCAACATAGAGTATTGCATCTAATTTCAAAATAAAAATAAACTACTATTCACCACTTTATTATCACTACCCTAATCCAAACCACCATTCTCTGCTAATATTTATTTTCTTACTTATTACACTGATAACAGAAGTCTGTGTATCAGCTTATGAAAATCTTTAGAGTTCTTTAGTGTAGATAGATAGATAGGAACAGGAGACAGACAGAGAAAGGAATAGCATTCATTACTTTCAAAGTGTCATTTTCTGCCTTTATTTTTACAAGAAGCTTATTTTGAAAGAAAGTGTAAGCACAGGACAATGTTCAATAATTATTTCTAATTTAAAAGTTTTGTTTTTTTTCCTAGTGATTTGTAGGATGGAACAATAGAAAAAAAAAGGTAAGTTAAAGGAAGGGTTAAAAACTCATGGGAAAAGTCTGAAAAAAGATGGATGTGGACAGGAACCAGAGCAGTTTCAGATTTGGCTTTGAAGCGAATAGAAGCTACTGATATAATATTGCATGTGCTAGCTTCTCATTGCTTTGACAAATAGTTAAGGAAAAAAAATTAAAAGAGGAAAGATGATTTTGGCTCACAGTTTCAGAGGGTTCAGTCCATGGTCACTTGGCTCATTGTTTCTGCATCTGTGTTGAGGTAGGATATCATGGAAGTGTCTGGTACAGCAAAAACTACTCACCTCATGGTGGCCAGGAAACAAAACGAGGGAGGGAGAGAGAGAGAGAGACAGTGACAGAGACAGAGACAGAGACAGAGAGAGCGAATGAGTGTGCAAGGACAAGAAAGAGCAGTAAAGAGGCTGGGGACAAATTATAGTCCCCCAAAGCATGCTCACCAATGACTGACTCCTGTCATATTTTTAACACTTGCTCCACGACTTTAATTAAAATAAATGTTTTTCCCATATTTAAAAAAGAACATAAATTTCTGTGTTAGGGTCCGTGTTCTCTATATGCCCATTGGATCAGTTGTGTTATTTGTACTTTGCAAATATTATACATCAAATGACTTTTTGTCTACTTGATCTTTATTGTCAATTTTAATTTTATGTTCTGGAAGCTGTATCAGGTTCACAGTTTTAAAAGTTTTAATTATAAACTTAATATTTTATCAGAATATCCATTCATATATGTAAAAATTTTCCTAATAAAGATATCTAGTTATATATTATTGAAGACAGGCCAAGTTTTGTTGGGTCCAGTATTTGCTATGTGTATCCTTTTTGATTAATATTATTTTTTTTTCCAATTTGTTGTATCCTAATTTTCTTCCAACATCTCTGCTCTACACTTTGAAAGGCTGTGTGGTATCCCCCTTAATCTTTCCACTTAACTATCTGAAAGCATATTGTCAGATTTAGGATGTCACAAGCCAAATGCATGCTCTCACCTCCAAACCCCTGCTGTTGTTTTTTTTTCTTTTTTTTAAATGATAAGTTTAACTTCCTAGTTTCTCAGAAATCATCTAAATTTATTTCTCTCACACTGCACATTCAATTTTCAGCATATAGTATTGCCTCTAACTTGAAGATAAACTAAACCACTTCTCACCATTTTCTTTATCACTACCCTAATCCAAACTAGCATTCTTTCTCTACTGGATTATTTATTCACTTATTATTTACTTATTAATATTGTTATTGAAATTTAACATGCCTATAAAAATATTTCACAAATATTTAGTCTATATATTTTTCATCTGTAACATCCAAGCAGCTCCGAAATACTTCACCACCTGCATTCCAGAGGTTTTCTTTTGCTCCTACCCAGGCACTAACCACACAAAAATTAACAATTGCTCTAAAGAAATAGGCTAGTTTTACCCATTTATACAATTTCTAAAATTGGAACGTATATTTCATACCCACTTGTGTCTTACTTCTGTTGCTCAACATGATATCTGTGAAAATGAAGTGTTGTAGGCATTGCAGTAATTCCTTAATTTTCAGTGATTTATGTTATTCAAATGTATGGATTTTTCCATTTAATCGAATTGTTTTACTGCTTATGGACAATGAAATTATTTGCAGTTTGGGTCAAATTAAGCTGCTATGAACATTCTTGACTATAAAGTTTGCTACAAATGTGCCTGCTTTTTTGAGGAATATAGATATACATTTCAGAGTTAAATTATTTAGTTGTAGGATTCACACATGTTAACTATTCACAGATTGTGTCCATCAGCTTTTTTAAATTGTTGCAACAAGTTGCACTCTCTGGTCAGTGAATGAGAGATCTAGTTACTCCATGTCTTTGCTAATTATTGGAACTGTGTGCATTCATGTGAATCAACTCACCATCTGACCTCCCAAAGTGTCTATGTGATTGTTCCTAGCCAGGGCAGGCAAGGGCCTTACCACGAAGGAACCTGGATCTCATTTCTGTCTCCTGATAGATGTGTAGCAATATTAAAGTCCTATTTTAAAATAAAGGCAATATCTTCTTAAGCCCAAAATCCATTTAGATGTGCTTTTTAGCCAGCCATTGTTTTCTCACCTTCCTTTTGCTGATAAATTTAATATTTGATCTGTAAGAATTTCCCTCAATATATCTAAAAATTCTCATAATAAAGAGATCTATTATATAATATTATTATAGATATGCCAACTTTCTTTTGGTTTAATATTCACTATGTAAATGCTTTTTGCTTATTTTTTCTTTCTGCTTAGATCTTATTGATCTGTAGGAGTTCATTTATTTTTGACATTAGTGCAGTTTTGGATTGACACATTGACTACATTTTACCTCACTGAGTCATTCACCCATACCAGTCCTTCTTACTACCACAAAAGCTACTGATTACACAAAAGTTTAGGCTACCAATAATTTTAATAATGATTAGCACATATTTTAAGAGCATGAAGATACTCCTTTCTGTTGTCTTTTAAAATTTTTCTGTTTCATCTTTCTCACTTAGAGAAGCAATCCAACCAGAATTGAACCCTGCATCTAGTAGAATATAGAGTCAACATTATTTTTTGTTTGTTTTGCTTCAGGCATAGCTATTACAAGACTTAGAAGGAATCCTTGAGAGGTGAGCTGTCACCCACATTAATTGATGTTTTTCAGAATGCTATCAACAAAAATTTTGTGAATTTTTTTCTTCAAGATGCTTTATAAGTAGCAAAAAAAAAAAAAGGCATAAAAAAGTGGAAAAAAAATGAGAGTAAAGTATGACATCAACTGAGAACTTACTGAGAGCACCCAAAAGTCACTCTTTTGTTTACCATGCAAATCCTGGACGTTTAATCTAGAGATGAACTGCCCCACATTTGAGTAATAAAATTTAAAGACAATACTAACGTGCATGAGCTATGTCCCATAAGATAATCGATGATTTGAACTTCCTCTCTTTTGTGATTTTTATTTTTTTCACTCTTATGCTCTTTATTTTACTAAGACTTTTATAATGCTAGTAAATATTACTTCATTTTAAAAAATTTGTGCTTGCCCAACCTAACTGTATTTGTAAATTCTTATTTCCTATAAGATTCCTGTTTGCAAATAATTTGCAATACTCAAATATGATTAGATTTATCAAAATATATTAAAGGATATAGTAATATACATTTTCAAAAGTAAACAATATTATGAAGGAATTAATAAGTATTCTCTATAATTCATTTATAAAAATACTTTCAATCTTAATAAATTCTAATGCTAAGCTAGGATTCTTCTATGCACCCCCAGAAAATTATGATACTAATATTAAAATAAATGATTTAATTAGGTTATAAAATTGTACAAATTTGAAATATTGGAAAATATTTTAAATGTTCTTACCCCAAGTATGAGTCCAATATAAACTGTGGTGCACTTTAGTTATATTTCTTTTGTAGTTCTGTGAGCTTAAGAAAGCTAATGAAAACAGACTCCATGATACTTCAGCTTCAAACCTTTTAGAATGACTCTTCTGTCTTTCTGAATATCATGACCAGGTAAAACAATGAGTACACCTTCATTCTAATCTCAAAGAAGAAAGAGGTTCTGCTTCCAGGTCTACATCAAGAATAGTCCTTTGAAGTCTTCACAGGTGCCCTTCTAAGGACCTGACCTTCAGATCAAAAGATTAAAGGAAAAAATAAAACAAAAAAGCTCTCTCCCCTGATCATATGTTGTAGAAATGGCATTTCATGTTAGAGGCTAAAATGGATCTTCCTTATTTTTATTTCTTCATTCCTCTTTTTTTTCTTTCTCAATTTTCATCTGTTCTGTTCTGTACAGGTTGATTTAGAAAATATAATATATATGATTTTCTGTTTGTCAGGGACGTGTTTCATGTGGGTAGAGCAAGCATATCAATTCGTTCTTCAAGGTTGCAGTGAATATCATTTGGGAGGTCACATTTAAATGGGGATGGTGAAACAGTTTTTGGATAAGGCAGAACCAGGTTTAAATCTAAGTTTTAGTTGGATTTATTTACTTATTGTCTGCAATACTTTAAGAATTTACATTTTTGACTGTCACTATTTTAAAGGATATTTGACTGTTTATTTTAAAAGGATATAATAATCTTCCATTAAATGTCTATGCCAAAGGTCTAATTATATAATGTAGAAAAGGCAGGGAAAATGATTACAGAATACCTGGCACACAATTAATGGTCTGTAAGGGGAAGAGATTTAAATGTGTTTTTCATTATCCCCATTTTCTTAATTGTATAGAAAACCAATGTGTGTATGTATGTGTGTATATATCTATAATCTGTATATCTATGTATGTATGTATGTGTCTATCTATCTCACCACTACTATCGTTGTTTTATTGCCTTAGCAAAAATATGTTGTGGTAATTTATTTACTGTGTGAGACAAAATAAGTTTTTCTTTCTCTAAGTTGTTCTTATGAAACATTTTGGTCACAGTGACTAGAAGCTGACAAAAACATCTTGGTTACCATTTATAGAAAAGCATAAATGTTGATTATACTTTGTTAAATTTTTTTATTCAGGTGTATCTCTTCACAAAAGATTGATAAATTATCCTAATTTATATCATCTGTCTGGTGAGGGTCAAGAATTTGATAATGTCATATAAGGAGTGATTGAGAACACAAGATAATATTTCATATTCAAATTATATTAAAGGCAAAATTTGTGGCTTCTAATTGACAGGCAGATTTTTAAAAGAATATTACTGGCACAGAGTAACATATATGTACATTTCATAAGGTTATTTTAAGATATCACAAAACTAAAAATGAATTGGAAAGTAAAAATTAAATTAATACAACTCCTATGATGGACTTCTATTGCTTCAACCACATACTTGGCCCTTTATTTTACAACTTTATTTTTCCTTTGACTAGTTTATGAACTCTTTAAAGCCTCATTTTTTTTTCTGTTATCTATAGATAGATACTTCTAATCTTAATTCAGGCTAAACCATGGTTTTATGAATGTCACACAATTGGAAATAGACCTAAATGAGACACTCATTGGACTAGGACTTTTCTAACCTCAGAAGGAAGAGATTGCTAGTGAAAGCCACGTGCTGGGAGAAACTCATTCCACACATGAAACTGAAATACCGGAATTTATCTCCTTTTCTCTGGATCTTTATACAACTAAGGTCAGAAAAATGGATATATATTTTATACTGTTCAGAAAGATGAATTTTGCCATGTTTCCCAGATGTGTTGCTTCAAGGCTATCACTGATGAGATTTCAAAGATATATTTCTAAGGTACATTTACACAGAAAAGAACATTCTCAGTTTCATGAAAATAAATCTGTATATAAAAAAGTAAATAAAATTGGAGGACAAATTTCTTACTTTCAGACAAAGATACTTATTTCAAATATTTATTGATTATTGATAAGAGAAGTTTGAAGTAAATATGTTTAAAAATGATCGATTTAATCAATGGTTTTATTATCACTATTATTTCTATATGTGACATTTTTAAAATGACAAAACTATGAGTTTCAGATGTAGAAAATATGAAGAGAAAGAATTAAAATGATAATGTTATAAGAATGTTAAAAAGTTTAAAGAGAGTTTGGCATATTTAATTTAGCTTGAGATTATTTCTCAAATAATCATTACAGAACTAGAAAATGGCTCAAGTACAGTTTCATTAATTACTGTCATCTCTGAGTTAAAAAAAAAATCTTGTATTCTCTAAATTTACAATTCCTAAAGCAATATTACTTTTGCACTTAAAATATACTGGAAATTTTCTGTTTTGTTATATATTTTTGTTTTATTTCTATGATTTGCTGAAAATATTACTTGTTATTCTTACAAAGAATCTGAAATTTTTTTCCATCAAAATGGTTTAAAAAACATATTTACTGACTTCAGGATATTTTGTCACATTACTTTGTATGCCTTTGTTCCTTCAACACTAAACTACCACACAGAATTTCAGATCAATCAAAATTCTTTAGATCTCTTGTGATTTTCCTTATTGTTTTATCAAAATAAGGATAAGCTAAATTATTCTACAATGTCTAAGGAATTGTTTATATAAAAGGATAAAAACTCACCCCAATAATGTTTGATCATCTGTAGTGACAAAAAATTAGAATTCTATTCCTAGTTACTTCAGTTTAACAATTGACATAATACTTCCTATTTACTGTGCAAGGACCGGGTAAGTATAATTAAGATACTTAAAATTACTTTGTGAACATTAAGTTAAAATGAGATATTTAGAATCATTAAGACTCATGACAAAGAGGATCCTGTTTTTATGCTTGTTATAGAATTGAATTCCAAAGCAGTGGGACATACTGTAAGCTGTTCATTCAAACTATTCTGCCATTCTTATGTGCACACAGCTAAACTACATTTCCTATCCTCTCTTTATTCTTGAGTATAGAAGTCTGCCTGTATTTTAAGTAAAGGAATAAAAGCCAAGAGATATATGCCTCTGGAATTATCACTATAAAGCTTCCCATTTGGAGATTCATGCATTTTCCTTTCTTTCATCTAGAAAAAAGATAAAGCTTGTGAAAATGATGTCACACAAGGTAAATAAGCCAGCAGACCCTGAAATACCAATGCAGCAAAGCTGCACTGACAAACCACATCCCTTCTCAAGCCTTAGGTCAATGAAATAGAACTATTTATGATTGAACAGGTCCTGTTATCTTTGAAATGGTGTCTGATTTTTGTAGTAATAGAAAAGATATTATTTTCTTCTCATTACAGGAGTTAGATAAATTATGCTCATAAAATATTTGCATGAAATTGAACTAAATAATAATTGTGTGGGTTTCAAAATTATGCAATCTATCACTAGTGGTTGATAAAACTCTTCTCCACATGCAAGTTGTGCAAGTACCTACGAAAACAGGAAACAGGTGAGTCTCTGTGTATGAATTAAAGTTCATATTATTAAAGTTCTTTGCTAAGAATATTATTAATAACCTCATTCAATTACTCTTCTCCCCAATTAGGCTTAATTTTTCTCTTAGCTGATAAAGGTTAATATGAAAAAATAACAGAGTAAAGGATAACTTAATTGATTACATATTTAAGCTTCTCTTCATGTTTAATTTCCTAAAAGTATTCCTAATGTTTCTTATTTTGATTTGTTTCAAGTAGTTAAAAATCTCTTAGTAAACTTTATTAAGAGACATAAAAGATGACCTAAACAAGTGCAGTGCTACCATTAGAGATTGATAGGGACACTGCTTGAGAATACTCAGTCTTCAGTGGTTTAGCCACAGCTTAGATATTAGAATTCACATATGTGTTATTAAAAAAAAGTTAGCTTTCAATTCTTCATGCATCTCTCTTTCTCTCTCTTTCCTTGCCTCTTTCTCCATTGAAATACACACACACATACATTCATTGATGCCAAAATGGTACTTTGGAGCCAATTGCTAGTTTTAAAAAGTGTGTGTGTGTGTGTGTGTGTGTGTGTGTGTGTGTGTGTAATCCTTACTTATACCTTACTCATTACCTGCCTCATACCTTCCTTATTACTAACCTTAAAGCATCATCATCAGTCGACTTAGTATTTTTCCTACTTCTGACCCTCCACACCCTGATATAGCAACATTCAACAGGTTATTTTCTGAAATCAGCAGCTAGCTCTCACCTAATTTCTAGAAGATAAACACATCATAACAAGTCATTTTGATAATGACACTGCCCTCTCTCTCTCAATTCTGTGAAAATTACAAACTCTAGGACTACATTGTGAGAAGAAAACCACTTATATTTTTGCTATCTTCCATAAAAGTTTAACTCCATCATTTTGAAAAATGTTAACAAAATAACATTAGTTTACTTTCTACTTTGGAGACTAAATCAGTTTTCTTATAAATATAATTTCTTACTAAGCACCCATTTTTTCTTTCTTTAATAGGCCCATTAAACACTATATAATTTAACTAAAAATGATTATTGAAAACTGAGACCTAAGATGAAGCAAAGAAAAATAAGTAAATAATGTCATCACCAAACACATATATACTGCTATGCATACTAGCCAACTCACTTTGGACATAATAATCTATTTTTCAAATATGAGGATTTTACAATAATTTGTATTGATATTAGAATTGAGTAGTAAACAAATATCATACTATAAATTCATCATAATGCAAAGTACTAAGAGTTGTTATATCCTTTTCATAGAAAGATGATCCATCAGCAATGTACCAATGTGCCTTTTTCCTCACATTCTCGCCAACATTTATTGTTGTTTGTACTCTTAATAGCTGCCATTTCTGATTACAATAAGATAAAATCTTACAGTAGTTTTGATTTGCATTTCTCTAATTGCTAGAGATGTTGAATATTTTTTCATATATTTGTTGATTGATTGTATATCATCTTCTGAGAAGTGTCTGTTCAGTTTCTTGGCCCATTTATTGATTGGGTTATTTTGTTATTTCAGCGTTTCATTTTTTGAGTTCTTACTATACCCTAGAGATTAGTGCTCTATCTGATGTGCAAGTGGAAAAAAGTTGCTCCCAAGCTGTAGGCTCTCCATTCACTTCACTGATTTTTCTTTTGCATAGAAGAAGCTTTTGAGTTTGAATCCATCCCATTTATTAATTCTTGATTTTAATTCTTGCACAATAGTATTCTTATTAAAGAAGTAGAGGCCTAATCTGATATGATGGTGTTGGGGCCTGCTTTTTCTTCTATTAGACACAGGGTCTCAGGTTTAATTCCTAGGTCCTTGATCCACTTTGAGTTAAGTTTTATGCATGGTGAGCATGGGGTTTAATTTCATCTTGTTGCATATTATGTAACAGTTCTCCCAGCACCATTTATTGAAGTGGCTACTTTTTCTTCAATGTATGTTTTTTGTGCCTTTGTCTATATAAGATAACTGTAATTATGTGAGTTAGTCTCTGTGTCCTCTATTCTGTACCATTGGTCTACCAGTCTATTTTGGTGCAGCCAATGTGGAAAGCAGTATGAGGATTCCTTGGAAAACTTGGAATCGAAGCAACATTTGACCCAGTTCTCCCACTCCTTGGTCTATACCCAAAGGACTTAAAAACAACATACTACAGGGAAACAGCCACATCAATATTTATAGCAGCACAATTCACAATAGCTAAACTGTGGAATCAAACTAGATGCCCATCAGTAGATGAATCGATAAAGAAACTGTGGTATATATACACAATGAAATATTACTCAGCAATAAAAGGAAATAAAATCATGACATTTGCAGGTAAATGGTTGGAGTTGAAGAATATAATGCGAAGTGAAGTTAGCCAATCCCCTCCACCCCCCCAAAAAAAAACAAATGTTGAATGTTTTCTCTGATATAAGGAGGCTGATTCATATGTGAATATTAGATGAACTGAAGATAGGGCAAAGGGGAGGGAAAGGAAGGGAGTGGGCAAGGGATGTAAAAAAGATGGTGAGATGGACATCATTTCCATAAGTACATGTGTGAAGACACAAATAGTTTGAATATACTTTGTATATAACCAGAGATATGGAAAAAATGTGCTCTATATGTGTAATAAGAATTGTAATGCATTCTGCTGTCACATATAACAAATTAGAATAAAAATAAAATTTAAGAAAGATTATTCATAAGAGAAATAGAAGACAAAATTAAGAATATTTTAACTTATATTAATAATTTGAATTCTGAGTCTCAAACTCAGAACTTTATATTATATCTAAGAAACAGCTCTCCAAAGATTACAGATGAATAATAAAATTACATAATCTGCTATATTTCATAAAATTTTTGAGGTAAATGTTGTTTCTAGGGTTATTTTGTTTAAAGGTTTTGTGGATATTGGAATTCTTTAAGTAATGCTGTGATTCTAAGGTCTTAGCAATGGATTTAAAACATTTCAAAAGACAATTTTGTGTTTTTAGATTTAATGTTTTTGTTACAACATTTTGATAAAAGGAGTCTACTAATAAATATTTAAAAGTATAGACCTGGGGTTGTGGCTCAGTGGTAAAGTGCTTGCCTAGCATGTGTGTGACATTGGGTTTGATCCTTAACACCACATAAAAATATAATAAAGGCATTTTGTCACCTACAACTAAATTTTTTTAAAATAAAAATACAGCTAATTTTTTTTGGTTTTCATATATGGTAAATGTTTTATTATAGTTAGTAATTTTGTATTGTCCTTCATTTGCCAGTGTGGATTAGACACAGGAGATACAAGTATGCCCAAAATTCCCCACCCTGCCCACATTTAGAGTGAAATTCCATTACTGTTTTTTCCATTTATATAGTATAATAATATATATCTTCTAAGCATGGTTTATTTGAAAGTCTTACATCCTGAAAGCATATAATGGTTGGGGCATGGAGTGCCGCAGTCTGGCTGGGCACAATTCAGGAGCCACTTGTCAAAAGAAACTAACTTTATTTTTAGAACCACACATGATAAACAAAACAGCTCCTCAGGAAAAAACCCTCAGAGCCCAACTGCCACCACCGGCTTCCCACAAGCCACACACCCCAACAACCTCTTCCTCCCACAATCCTCCTGCTCTTGAGGCCGATTGGCTGGGTCGCATGGGCGGAGCCAAAAAAGTCCCCCAATGAGCAGCTCCGTGGTCTGAAAGGGCAGGGAAACAGCCCAATGAGCATCACCGCAGAGGAGCCAATCAGCTAGATGTTGCTGGGGCCGCTGTGAGCCAATCATCAGCTGGCAGTCTGAAAGTTTGCTGGGACCCCTTCAGCTCATCAGCTGGCAGTCTGAAAGT
Organism: Callospermophilus lateralis; assembly: GCF_048772815.1. Lineage (NCBI taxonomy): Eukaryota > Metazoa > Chordata > Mammalia > Rodentia > Sciuridae > Callospermophilus > Callospermophilus lateralis. Next base: position 40,250,099 of record NC_135306.1, read on the forward strand.
TTGCTGGGGCCCCTTCGGCTGTGGCTCTCAACAATGGAGGGCCATGGAAATTAAAGGCTGATATCCGCTCAGTACCTATCCTTTAAATAAACTTTATAGGGTCCCACACATGTAAAAATCTGAATTTCCAGGTAAATGGATATAATAAGGATGGGTTAAGATGTAGGAGGAGGTAGTTATGTTCTATAAGCAAGATCAGCATATTGTAGGCTTTATAGGCTACCTGGTCTCTGTCATAGTTGTTTAATTTTGCTATTATAATAAAAAAAAGGCATTCATAGACAGCACATAAATGAATGACCAGTGTGGGTTGTATTTGTGGGAACCATTTCTTATCCTTCCTGCCTTCAGCTGGCATTATCTGCTGTGTGGTATGGTTACAATCAGTATTGATTATATCAGAATTGCATTGAACTGAAAGACAGATGTTTCCTACAGAAATGCACTGCATGGATCACTCTGTTTTTCACATATTGAAATTAAACCCCTAATAAGTGAATAATTTATGTTCAAATACTGTATGAAAGAACTTGATTTGCAACAACAATGTCTAATTTTATTCCAGTATATTTTACTTTTTCAGAGAACTACCTTGCTGGACAAAAATTTTACTTACTGGAATGGCATAATCTGTTTATTAAAATGATACTTCCCTGTGTTACATTTTATCTATTTGATTCTAAATGTGCCTGAGAACACCAGATATCAAGGGAAGTAGTTTTGGAATTAATGCAAAGTAATCTCCTTAATTAAAAATGCATGGTAAAGAAAATGCCAAAATGTGCTATTTCAATAAATCCATTAATCATGCTAAAATAAGAGTTTGAACTTCTAATCTCATGTAACCTGCAAAACACAAGCTTTAGAATTTGGAATTATAATTTCAAAATGGAGCAAAACAGTTTCTGTTTACAGAATTTGTATGATGATTATTATAGATCTTTAAGTTGTTCAATATCAAAAATGACAAATAGTGACTAATACAATTACTTCCACTTTTCCTTATTTAAACTGCTAAGTAGAGAACTGGACACATGTTGGTTTGGTAATTAAATGGAATCAGTTACAGATGCACACACAGGACCTTAAGTGCCGAGTAAATGAACTTTCACTAGTGTAATTATTTTTAAAGTCTGCCCTATATAATGTTCTCATTTTGCACTCAATTTCTTTTCAGAGTTTAATGATCTATTTACATGTTTTCTATTATTTCCAAAGATGACTTTTACATATGTATGATGCATTTATTGGATGCAATGTAGACCCTTGTCATTTCAAAATATGTACTCTGATGTTTTTGGATCATGTAATTTCTCAAATATTGTTTAACTTCTACACAAAACTTTTAGATTAGAGCAACATCAGAAAAGATAAGTCATTAGCTATTTTGAATATGTAAAATTTCAATCTATAGGCACTAAATTAAGACCATCAATTTCTCCCGAGTATCTTGCTTTTGACATTTGACTACTAAATATTGAAATGCATATTGAAAATCTTGAAAATCTTTCATACCCTGGCACAATGTATGTTTAAATTTAGAAAGTTTTTTTTAAGACACATCAAGGAAAGAAAATTTCAGACCAATATCCATGATGACCACTCTTGCAAAAATTCTCAATAAAATTCTGGCAAATTGCATACAAATACATATTTTAAAAAATAGTACACATGATCAAATTAGGTTCATACCATGGATACAAGGTTGGTTCAACGTTTGGAAATCAATAAATATAATTTATCACATCAATAGACCTAAAGATAAGAATCATATGATCATATCAACTGATGCAGAGAAAGCATTGGACACTAGAAAAACTAGGGATAGCATGAACATACCTTAACATTTTAAAATCTATCTGTGCTAAACTCAAGGCCAAGATCATTTTAAATGGAGAGGAAATTGGAAGCATCCCCTCTAAAAGCCAGAACAAAACAGGGATGACCTCTTTCACCACTTCTATTCAACATAGTCCTTGAAACTCTACCATAGCAATTAGATGAAAGAAATTAAAGGGATACAAATAGGAAAAGAAGAACTAAAACTATCATTATTTGCTGACAACATAATTCTATACTTAGAAGATCCAAAAAACTCCACCAGATAATTTCTAGAATTAATTAATGAATTCATCAAAGTATCAGAATATAAAATCAAATCCATTTTTATATATCAGTGATGAATCCTCTGAAAGAGAAATTAGGAAAATACAACATTCATAATAGCCTAAAAATATACAGTTAGGAATCAATTTAACAAAAGAGATGAAAGACTTCTACAATGAAAACCACAGAACACTAAAGAAAGAAACTGAAGAAGACCTTAGAAGATGGAAAGATATCCCATGCTCTTGGATAGGAAAAAATAATATTGTCATAATGGTCACATTACCCAAAGTGCTATACAGATTCAATGCAATTCCAATTAAAATCCCATCATCATTCCTTATAGAAATAGAAAAAGCAATCATGAAATTCATTTGGAAAAAGAAGAGACCCAGAATAGCCAAAGCAATCCTTAGGAAGAAGAGTGCTATAGTAATACAATGCTATAGTATACAATGCTATAGTAACAAAAATGGCATGTTTTGGCACCAAACCATAGATGTAGACCAATGGTACAGAATAGAAGACACAGAGACAAAACTACATAAATACAGTTATCTCATACTAGACAAAGGGTCCAAAAACATACAGTGGAGAAAAAGATAGTCTCTTCAACAAATGGTGTTGGGAGAACAGGAAATCAATATACAGAAAAATGAAAATATACTCTATCTCTCAACATGCACAAAACTCAACTCAAAGTGGATCAAGGACCTAGGAATTAGAAAGCATTTTTATTGATTTATTTTAGGTATACATAGCATGAGGATTCATTCTGACACAATTATAAAATCATGGAATATTGTTTGCTCTAATTCAGTCTCCAGTACTTCTTTTTTCCCTTCATTCCTACCTCTCCCTTTTCCCTTCCTTCTAGTCTATTGATCTGTTATTTACTTGTAGTTTATTTTTTTAATTAGTGTCTTACAGATATTCATAATGGTGAAGTTCACTGTGGCACATTTATATATCTGTTTTTACATACGAAAGTTAAGTCCAATGCATTCCACTGTCCTTTTCTTACCTTGTTCCTTCTCCTTCCCATTCAATCCCCTTCCACTAACCTTTCTCCTGTCCTTTCAGACTTCTCACCCCTTCCTTTTTCTCTTTTTTTGGGGGGATAACTTCCACATATCAGAGAAAACATTCAACCTTTGACTCTCTGAGTCTGGCTTATTTCACATAGCATGACAATCTCTAGTTCCATCCATTTACCAGCAAATGACATAAATTCATTCTTTTTTATGGGTGGATAATACTCCGGGTGGATAATACTCCATTGTGCATATGGTTTTCTTTATCTATTCATTGTTGAAGGGCACCAAAGTTGGCTACTGTGAGTTGTGTTGTTATAAACATTGATGTAGTTGCATCCCTGTGGTATGCTGTTTTAGATAAGTACGAAGTAATGGGATAGCTGAATCATGGTGGTACCATTCATATTTTTTTTTAGTATCTCCTGACTTCTTAGATAACCATTTTAAAATCTTTCCTTACAGTTACAAATTATTTAATGATAGATATGTAATTTAAATATCTTAGTTTATCTTACATAATACTGTACACATTAAATAAATATTTTTAAAATCAATTATTTATTTTATACCCATATCACAAATTGGGACATTATGAAAATAACTTCAATGAAACATAAAAGATAAGCATTGCATTTATGTTTTATCATGTATGCTGGTGACATTACCATCCATAAAGTATGTCAACTCTGTTTTATGTTCAGTCTGTTTATCCCTACTTGTTCTGTAGTTGAGTTATGTGTCAAGGAGAGGGGTGAGATTGAGAAATTTCATTACTCTAAGTGGAACGTACATTCTGGAAGTCCCCTATTCTAGTCTGTCTCATAAGTACATTTTCAGTGATAAGGGCTGTCTGAGCTTGCAGGCCTTCAGGTGCTGACTCCATGACTCGAGGCATGCTTGCCATATTAGGTACGGAAAGTCATACTTTCAGTGAATGTGATAACCTCTATCTGTAGAAGAACCCAGCGTGTGGCTAGCGGTTGATGCTTCCCTGATACGTAGTGAAGGTCTCAGAAGGGCAAGCTTGTGGATCAGAAGTCCTTAAATGGTTCAGAGATTCCAGAAACCCTGATAAACCAATCACTTACACCTCAACAGGGAAAGAGGTTGAGGAGGGCACTATTTGGAACGTCTGCAGTGTTATGCATTGGGGGTTTTGTTATTGTTGTTGTTGTTGGGAGCAGTCACATTCATTCTAATTGAGTTTTGAATGTCATCATAATTGACTTAAGAGTGATTTCTAAATGAACATGTTGCCTGAAGAACACAACATAACCTACATGATTTTGGATTTATTGCATGGTTGTGAGTTCTGAGGGAGTCACAAATTGTTCTTCATGGTGTCAGAGGTGGGACAGCCCTTGACTGACCAAATAATTCACAGAAATTATTACTGAGGAGGCAGGAACCTGTTACTTTATGTGGAGCAAAAGCTCCCCTCTTTTGCACATGTCTGAGCTTCTTTGTATTTTTATGTCCTCAAAAAAGTGCATTGAATATTTATAATAGTCTTCCTTTGGAGATTTCCAAGTCAGTATCAATATAGCTTGGAGCCTCTCACATGACAATTGTTGCCTCATTATGTTTATGGATTGGCTTTAAATGAGCTTCTTGCCATGTTTATGAGCTTTGGAACTTAGTTGTCAATGTATTTTATAGTTGGCAATTAGGGTGATAATTTGGGGGGACCTTTAAGAGTGGTGGGAATAAAATTTGGGGGCAATAAGTTGTGGGTCTGCTATGAGTTTTTACTCTATAACTCTAAAATTTCATTTATTTTTGATTACAGAGGCGTAGAAAACAGCATAGAATTTGTATAGACTCCTACTAAGCCATCTGATTTTAGGCATATAATCCTCAGGAAGCCACACTATAACTTCATTTCACACAAGTGACCACTACCCTATGAGCTTACATTTATTGCATTGATATTATTCTCTATATTAATAGAATAGGGTCTAATGCTTGATTGACAGACACAGCCAATGATTATTCTTCCCATAACTTATGCTAAAAAATGCTAGCCCTGATTTATAATAAAATTTAGGCACAAAATTTAGTTTAATGTATCTGATAGTTGCATTCCAATATACACAAGCCAGAAATACTATAAGGAGGACTCTGATACTATACTACTGTGTCTCAATGCCAGCTATCAAAACTTCTAATTTAGTTGGAAAAATTTATAAGGCAATGCTTGATGGGCTGAAGAAATTTAGCACACAACATCATAGCACAAGATACATACTTGCATATTGGCAAAAGTAGAGCTATAAACAGATGGTAGCCAACAGGCATCAGTCACAGTGTGTGCAGAGCAGCAGGCAGGAAACCACCTACTCAGCTAAAATATGAGAAGAAAGACCAGTGGGTTATTGCCAAGGATACCCACTCATTTTGCCAGTTGCTTTGTGGTTACTCCTTGGAGGGTATGGTCAGCACCTGCCTATTCCAATTTGGTTCAGATGCTGAGACAGATAATGCAATACATATTTCAAAAGGATATAAAGAGATTTATTATTCAGCTATTAAGTCTCTCTGGGTAGAGTAGGATAAAAACCTAAGCTGGTCTGAAATGGTTTAAGCAAAGGCAGGAGAGAAAGACCTGTGTTTTCACTGTGATTAGAAACTATGGGTTTGTGTGGCTTGAATTTCCCAACTGGCATCAAAGGAAGGAACAGCCAAACTTCCTTTTCATCTCAACCATGTCAAGAGGGGGAAAAAACCTGATGGCTGTACTTGGAAGTTGTCTTAGACATCAATAATGAATTTAGACTCCATTTATAATTACCTAGTATTATAAAGTGGTTCATACAACTAAATGCTAGAACATGCTGGAAACTCTTCAATTTTATTTCTAATTCATCTGCTAGTAACCTTTAAAACAACTGCAAAATACTGTTTGCATGTAAAATAACTTAATCACAGTTATAATATGTTATCATATTCATAGTCTCAAAGCTCACATGAATGTAGAAGTGTGACATTGAATAATTTAGCCTATTAAATCAGAAAAAAAGTGAAGACTAAAGTTTATATGAATTGACCAGGAAGATGTATTGAAATCATCAAAGATATCAAGAATCATAATAATTATAATGATTTTATCCCACAGAAAGTAAGTTTATTATTTGTTTAATAATATTAAAAAGGTAAGAACTTGATAACTTCTATGATGTTCTATAGCTGTCTTTTCTTCTTTCCAAATATTTCATAAAGTTTACAACATTCAGTAACTTGACACTCAAATTTTATATTCTTTAATCTAAACACTTATACAATTTTTTTCTATAGTTTTTGTTTCTTAATAAAGTTTGATCTAGCCGGGCACAGTGGCACTTGCCTGTAATCCTAGTGGTTTGGGAGGGTGAGGCAGGAAGATCTTAAGTTCAAAGCCAGCATCAGCAATAGCAAGGCACTAAGCAAATCAGTGAGACCCTATCTCAAAATACAAAATAGGAGTGGGGATGTGCCTCAGTGGTCGAGTGCCCCTGAGTTCAATCTCTGGTACCCCCTACCACCAAAAAAAAAGTCTGATCTATCAAATATTTCAGTATAAAAACAGAAACATTCAGGAAATTATTTGACACTCTTTTCATTGATGGATTATATATCTATCTCTCTTAATTCTGGTTCTCTGAGAATTTCATTACCAATAAAACATGGCTGAAGTGATACTATTTTCAAGTTGGGGGCAACTTTCATTTCTGGTGCATAGGATCTTGAACACTTGGAGCTATTAATAACCATGCAAGGAATATTATTCCCATTGGGACTCCAAAGCAAGCTATGAGGAGAGATACTTGGCCAGCACCCCAACCACTTACATCATCTCAACTAAGACCTTGAAGCAAGCAGGAGCATGTCCATGGTTTTCTTCTCACATTTTTAGTAATATATTCATGGCCTTAAAGTTTGCTCTTGTTTTAAACCATCACAAATTAAGTTTTCTTTGTTATGAAACTATGAATACTTGAACAGAATTTGGTACATGCAACTGGTATGCTACCATAACAAAATTCTAACATATTGCTTACATTCATTTGTTTTCTTTTAAGTTTAGCAATATTGTGAATAAAACTGTGTATTAGGCAGGTTTGTAAAATGCCTCTCTCCACAGTTTTCTCAGGCAAATCCCAAGGATTGTGAATGTTGCATTCATAATTTTGTAAGATTAGATGAGCAAAAAGATTTCATAGATGTAATAAATGTTACTAATCAGTTGACCTTTAATTAACTGATATGAATATTATCTTAGTCTTACGCACTCACATAGCCCTTGTGAAGTATTAAGTCTCTTTCCATCTAATAGCTGAAGTATAGAGTCAGAATTAAAGTACTAGAAGAATCTGACATACTTTTTCACCTTGAAGATGGAAAACACCATGTGCAAAGATCAAAGAATAACCTCTAGGCAGTGAGTGAAATTTCTTCAAGGCAAAAACCTTGATTTCAGTCCTGTGAAACACTAAGAAGAGAACACAGTTGAACTGATCTGAACTTGTGACCTATAGAACTGTAGAGCTGAATTGAGTTGCTAGGTCATTGAGTAGTTCTATGTTTACTATATGAGATAATAAAGGAATGTTTCCTAAGTGATTACATCATTTTACATTTTTTTCTGCTATAAAAATAAGAGTTACGATTGTTCCACTTCCTTAAATTAAATTTTGAACTGCATTTTTTATTTTTAGCCATTTTAGCTAGTAAGGAAACAAATCATGCTGACTTCAGTTCGACTTTCTGTAATAACTAATGATGTCAGAAAGTTTTTCATATAGTTATTGGCTGTATATTTACTCTCTTTTATTTTTATTTGTTTTCTTATCAATAGTGGGGATTGAATATATGGCTACACACCTGCTAGGCAAACCCTGAGATATGTCCCCAGTCCTTTTTATTTTGAGACAGGTCTCACTAAATCATCCAGGGTGGCCTAGAACTTGGAATCCTCCTCTGCCACAGCTATCAGAGCAGCAGCATTACAAGTATACACCAGCTTAGCCAGTTTATTGGTTATATATTCTTTTTTAAATATATAGTCAAAATATTTTGCCCATTGTTAATTAAGTTATGTGGGTGTGTGTGAGTATGTGTGTGTGTTTGTGTTTGTGCATGCACACATGCATGTATCTTGACTCTGGGTTCTTTATATATTCTGGTAAAATCTTTAGGATCAGACAGATTTGTGTGTATGTGTATATAAATATATAAAAACATGTACATTTAATGTTTATGTGTTACTCCTGAATAATAGCTTATACTTCCAAACTCAGTTGTTTTAGTATATTGTTGAAGGACAATTTTTAAAAACTTTCTAGGACTTAGTTTCTCATATGTTTCATTTATTTTATGTGGTTGTATGATTTTAGTATGTGTGTTCCGCCTGCCTACAAAATTTTGCCTACTTTTAGTTCTTGAAGATGTTATTTGAGAAAAATATTCAACAATCATTTTATAAGTAAATTGTCATACTCTTTTTATTTCAAATGACTCCAAATCTCCAAGGTTATATTTTTACACAAAATCATGCTTGAAGCATAAGATGGTATCATTTAACATATTTAAGTGTTCAGTATATTATTTAGATTAGTTATGTTCATATTTCTAATTAGGTATAACCTTTTCAAGATAGAAAATTATTGCTGAGATAATATTCTATGAATCTCATTAAAGTAAACTCAAAACACTGCAAAATTCATAATTTCAAGATCATGGCAGCACAGTAGTGAAGGAATAAAAGATAACTTCATTTTTATTCTTGATCAACATACTTATATTTATACAAAATGTAGAATTTAAGAAGATTAAGAAATATCCAGCATCACTCTTTTCTTCCCATCCTAACATACCACAAACCATACCAATCATTCAATTCATTTCCATCTTCAAAATATTCTGACTGATGATATGAAGGGGACTAAGATTGGTTATTTATCATCCTAGATTCCATGTCCATGGGTATACCACTGAATAGCAAATTTAAATTTAACTACTTCATTCTAAAATATTTTAACTCATACTGGTTTGTATTATCTTGCCTTTGCCATTCTGGTTAGGAGAATGCAAGGACCTAGACTATAGACTACCTTAACATTGCTTAAGCTATCCTAGATTCCCAGATAATTTACCATGTTTTGTATCTTTTTAATGAATTTCAGTTGTTCTTTTCTTCTTTTACCTTTCCTTCCTTTTCATCTTTTCTGGTTTTATTTGATCATGCTATATGACTCCATATCCTCTTATCTCTTAGCATATCAACTATACATTTAAAAATTAGAGATCATTATAAAATTTGTAATACATAGTTATAAAGAATCTACCTCCACTTTCAAATAACACTGTACTTCTTCAGAGGTAGTGGAAGGAGATGGCCATTTACAGATCAGGAAGAGAGGCCCTCACCAGAAGTCAATCCTGTGGACAACTTGATCTCAGACTTTTAGCCATCAGAACTATGAGAAAATAAATTTTATTTCTTAATTTGTCTACTCTGTGGTAGTTTGTTTATGGGAACCTTATCAAATCACTGTAATATCTATTTTCTAAAATAAGTACAGAATATTGTCCATAAACTGACTGGCCTTTCTGAAGAAAATTTGGTATCTGGCCTATGAAGAGAAAGAGATAGAAAAACAAACATGTTTGCTGCTTTGCTCAGCCACAGAATGCCCCACTATAATTAACTTCCCATGCCCCTTTAATTCTATCAAACCTTCATTTTTTGACCATATGGTGTATGAGTTCTTGGGTTGTCTGTTTCATTGTTTGTGTGTGGTTTGTTTTTCCTTCAGAATTTTTTTATTACTCTTTTCTTTTTATTTATTTGTTACATATGACAGCCAAATGCAGTTCAATTCATGCAAATAGAGCACAATTTTTCAGTCTCTGGTTATACACAAAGTACAGTCACACCATTTGTGCCTTCATACATGTACTTAGGGTAATAATGTCCATCTCATTCTACAGTATTTCCTACCCCCATGCTTCTCCCTTTCCCTCCCTCCTCTTTGCCCTATCTAAAGTTTGTTTTCTTTTCTAAGTTTGGTAACAGTCTCTCAAGGTAGACATTTCCCATGGCAGAAAACCCACCTCTCTTTTCAAGTACTTATTTATTTAAGAACTTTGGTAGCAAATATACACCTTCAATTTGACCATATTAGCATCTGAAGAAGACATCTTTTGAGGTCTCCAAGTCCATGGCAAACTAAAGTCTGTGTGGCCATTCACACATACATGGGAAAACAAATATAATATCAGTTTTACTTATCATGATAAAATTGATTTTAAAACAAATAGAATTTTAAACAAAAATAGATCTAGAATTTATTCTGGTATTTGAGCAGCAACATGATGGTGTATAACATAAATGCCTTACAATATAAATGCCTTAGAACAAGTCACCATGAAAAATATTGTTGATATATTTTAAAACTTCAAAATCATAAAATTTCATGAGACATTAAGGCACTAGCTATATTCAACAAAAGACATTTAAGGAACATATTATCCACAAAATTTCAAGAAATCAACACAATGATGTTAAAGCTGAATATTTATGATATGTTATCCAATACACCCTCCACATTGGCTGAGATGCTAGAATCAATATTTAGGACGGCAATGAAGCAAATTTGAATGACATGATTGTAAGTTTCCCTTTTTCTTTCCAAAAGGAAGAAGAAAGTTCTTTTCTTTTAAGCCTCACTTGATAGATGGACAGTTCATTTTAAGACTGTCTGCATTGAATTCAGTATATTTATGGATAATTTACATGACCTCTTTGAAAAGATTGACAGTTCATATTACTTAGATCAAGCATACAAGACCTATATGAAATTGGACACTGACCTTGCCTTAGGTGGTTACATGCCCACACTTCTCTGCTCCAAGAGGTTGTTTCTGATGACAGAATGAAAACTTCGGTATAACCCTGTGGAGCTGGAAAATCAAACAGCACTATCTATGCTTTATCCCAATTCAGAGTATGAAATAGCAGACCTGGATTGAGTGAATGAATGCATACAACACTAATAGACCTGTGTAGGGTCAAACAGTTTGAATAATTTTTTAAATATTATTTTATTATTATTATAGGTATTAACAAATAGCTCTGACTCATGTTAGCGAATATCTTGGAATGAGGCTGATTACATTACTACCAGCCACCTAACTCCATGAAATCTTCTGCATGTCTCATCCCTACATACCACTGTGGAAAGCAATAGCCTTCTATTAGTTAAAACTACATGAGATTTTTAATTAATGCCCACAGACCATAATGAACATACAAATCTATAAGACCTGGATTCTCTTATATTGAATCATTTAAAAATTCTTTGTAATCATTTATGACATTAGGATATATTTTGATATAATCATAAAAGTATTGAATATAATTTAATTAGTTCCCAGCACTTCCCCCTCCCTCTTCTCCCTTTTTCTCCTACCCTCTCTATAACCTACTGCTCTTTCTGAAATTTATTTATAGTTCTTTTTCTTACTTAGTTTCTTATAGATATACTCTATATTGAGATTCACTGTGGTATATTCATGTATGTACATGCAAAACTTTAGTCAGATTTATTCCACCATTTTCCCCTATCTTGTCCTTCCTTCCTCCCCATGAGTCTCCTTCTTCTACTCTACTTACTTTTCTTTGGTTTTGATGGAATTTCCTCTCCCTATTTTTCCCTTCTCTCTCTTTTCCTCCACACCCTATATTTCAATTAGCTGCATCATTTTAAGAAAATATTCAACCTTTGACTTTTTGATACCAACTTATTTCATTTAGCATGATAGTCTCCAGTTTCATTCATTTACCAGCAAATGCCACAACTGCATTCTTCCTTTGGCTGAGTAATGTTCCATTGCGTATATATACCACATTGTCTTTATACATTCATCTCAAGGGCACTTAGTTTGTTTCCATAGCTTGGCTATTCTGAATTATTTTGCTATAAATATTTATATGGCTTTATCACTGTAGTATGCTTATTTAAAATCTTTTGGATATGTATCAAGGAGTGGGATAGCTTGTTCATACTGTAGCTCCATTCCTATTTATGTGAAGAATCTCCCTACTGCTTTCCAGAGTGGTTGCACTAATTTGCAGTCCCACTAGCAATGCATAAGTGCATCTTTTCCCCTGCATCCTCACCAACATTTATTATTATTTGTGTCATTGATAATTGCCTTTTCTAACTGGAGTAAGATGATCTCTTGATGTAGTTACAATTTGGATTTCCCTAATTGCTAGAGATGTTGAACATTTTTTAAAATGTATTTGTTAACCATTTGTATTTCCTCTTGAAAAAATGTCTGTCTAGTTCCTTTGTTCATTTATTGATTGGGTTATTTGGTTTTTGCTCCTAAATTTTGTGAGTTTTTTGGTATGTTCTGTATATTAATGCCTTTTTGAGGAGTGAGTGGCAAAGATCTTCTCCCATTTGGTTCTTGCGCAGACATGCTGAAGTATTGAGCCTATATTTTCTTTTAGCAGTTGTAGAGTTTCTGCTTTAATTCCTAGGTCTTTGATCCAGTTTGACTCATGTGAAGGGTAAAAGATAGGGTTAAAATTTCCTTCTTCTATATATGGTATTCCAGTTTTTCTAGTATCACAGGTTAAAAAGTTTATCTTTTATCCAACATAGGTTTGGCACCTTTATTTAGTATCAGATATCTGTATTTAACTGGGTTTGTTTCTGTGTCTAGTATCAGATAACTGTATTTATGTTGGTTTGTCTCTGTGACTTCCATTCTACTCCTTTGGTCTTCATGTCTGGTTTGGTGTGAGTACCATGTTGTTTTTTTGCTGCTATACCTTTATGGTATAATTCTTTTAGTAAACTAGCAGATCTGACTCAGAATATCTGAGTTAATTCATGAGAAGCAGAGGTTAATAACAATCACTGGGCCCCTAAGCCTGGTATATTTTGACATGACCAGATCTCTGATTAAGAAACTGGCACTACCATACAGTTGCTCTGCTTTATATGATAGTAGTAATGAGCTCAATTTTTATTCCTCCCTATAATAATGTGCCTTTCCTGATAACTTTGCAAAGTGGTGTTTTTTTTTTTTTTTTTGAATTTGCACACAGCCTTGTGACTCTTTGCCCAAATGGAAAATCATAAATGTGATACAAGAAGAAGCTTGGATGTTATAAACATGTCCAATTTTGGCTCTTGAAATTTTCTCTCTAAAGTACACTTAGTATTTCTAGTTACATTTTCAATAATTAATAATCACAATTTGCATGAGATATTAAATCACTGGCTATATTCAATAAAAAGACATTTAGGGAACATATCATCCACAAAAAAAAAAAAATGAAGAACTCAGCAATTATAGTTTTAGTCAAGTATATACTAGCTGTTATTTATTACTCCCTCTACAATATACAATAGATTACATCTATTGTTCCAAGTGACAGACAAATATCAGACATATGAATAATCCCAGCAATGACAAAAAGTTATGCAAACTTAAGTAAATGGTCTACCTGCTAATTTATGGGCATATCATTTTAAGCTACCGAGAAAATTTATCAGTATTTACTTGTTTAGTGTTTGCCTATTTTAATGAAGAGATAAAAATAGATAAATGACATGTTATTAATCTTTGTTTATAATGTTTATTTATTAACTCAAAAGCTTTGTACTGAGTAACTCCCATATATCAGGCACTGCAGGAGATATTGAAATTGAAACAGTATTCAATTTTTAAACATGATTTCATAGAAATTTTCCCATTTTTTTAGAAATATGTTGTTCATAAATTATTTTCAAGTTTGCATCATTAATTACTGAAGATAAAATGCTTCATTTAACCAAACACAAACTGTGGATTATATATTTATATATTAATTGTTTACATACTAGTTTATATAAATAAATAAACAGAAACATATCTATATGCTCAGCTATCATAATCTACGATCTCATAGGTCAGAAATACTTCATCTCTGGTGGATCTGACCAGATTAGTCATGGTCAGAGTTAAGTATACAAAACAAGAGTTAACTCAACAGGTAACCCAAAGCAACTAGGATTGAGCTGAAGCTGAAATAATTACAGAGTACTTTCTTCTCCCTATGAAAACACATTAAGTACAAGTAGATTGTCTCCCATTTCTATATTTGTGAATATTTTGTTAATAAATTTGTATGTGTAATAGTGGCATTTCCAATGAAACAGAGACTACTGGTATAATATTATTTGAAGTAAAAGAAGTATTGTCTATTGATAGAGTGTACCAGGTGAAGGAAACAAATATAAAATAAACCCATCCTAAAATAACTACTAGCACTTAAGGCTAATTTTCCTACTTGTATATAGAATATTTTGACTAATAATACAATCAATTCCATTACAAAATAGGTCTCAGCTGTGATATGTTTCTGTTCATTCATATAAATATTTTCCTGTGATATTTATAGCAAGTAGAGTTATTAAACATTTATTTCCTTATTATCACTGAGAAAATTGCAATTGGATTTGGATGATCAGTGTTAAACTATTACAAACCACTTAAGATGTATTTTGCTTATTTTTAGGCATTAAGATTCTTTATTTCTGTATTTTCATTTAAATGGTATTGAAGGAAAGCTGGTGACATATTTATGATAGTTTACCTCCATTGACATTACAAATCCTACTGTCAGGCTGACAATAATCCTCTGTAGCATGAATGATTCTTGGAATTGCTTGGAATAGTAATAAATTGCACCAAGAATTTAAACTAAAATACTGATCTAAAAATCTTTGTTTTGCTACATGAGTAGAGATATTTTAAAAAATGAAAATTAATGTGCTAAAATCTGAGGCAAAACATAAAGGGTAAAGATGGCTCATAATATCTTGAGAAAGAACAAGGTCATCCATGTGAATTAACAAGAAAGAGATTTATGATAAGACATTAAACTTGGCAGGCAAGTGGACTATCTGGCATCTATGACGGTCAAAGACAGAAGTAGAAAGGACTGGTTCAAAAATGAAGGTCTTAGTAACTGAATTATTGAGTCTAAATCAATCCTGAAAATATCAACATTTCATACTGTGAAATTACTTTTCTTCAGTTATTGGAGGCAAGTTTTTCTCCGCTCTGTTAAAAATTAAGCATAGCTTCCAGAAAAAGAAAATTAAGAATATATTTTGAGTTTAATTTGTTACTTGAGACAGTTGGAAATCATAATTCTAGTTGGTTAAGGCCACCCAAAGGAAATTAAATATAAGTAATTTACACTATATTCTTCCAAAATATTGCATAATGGTGAAAAACTTGGTAAACTGTACTTGATTATATTTCAATTGATAATATTATAAATCAACCAATATTAAAGGTATTAAACTGAATCAACAGTGGGATGTCTTGCTTGATATTCAAATAATAATTTAGTGAGGAAGAAAATAAAGTGATTTGTAAATTACATATCAAGCGTAAATTGAGCTGTCATGTTTAACAGTAGCAAGCACCCCACATTGCTACTGGTAGATGGGACAAGCAATTAATTCAAGTGCTTGGATAGATAAGATGCAACAGCTAGTACAATTTCACTGAAGTTAAATTTGAGAAGCGAAGACAAATTTTCAAAGATCTACTCAGTAACCCCAAACTTCCCTCCTAACATCATATTTGTCCCACCAATAATAATGCACATTATAGGATGCACAATCATCACTCTTGTTTCACTAGTAAAGCAAATGTAATTGTAAGGGAGTATGTGTAAACTTTTCATCACCCCCAGTTTTCAATGACTTAATTTTAGGTTCTTCATATGGTCCTATTTAAATCAAACTCTATTTAAAACTTGTCTGCATCTGTGCCACTCACAATAGCTAGAATATAACTAACATCCCACACGACATTGCTGGCTGGTCCCACTTTAAATCTGTGATTCACCAATACAAGTGGGACCAGAATGCTACATTCTACATTCCCTTTTCTATATCCTCTCTGGTCTCCTGATAGAATATTACTTTCTCTTCTCCCTTCAAGCCTCAAGCACTTACTACACTGTTATTCCCAAATGATGACCTTAAGTTCCTCTTTCACTAGTAAAGCAACAGCAATTAGAAGAAAACTATACCATTCATACACAATTTTCTCATATTCGTATCTACTACCTTGTCTTTTACTGCTGCAGATAAATACTTGGTGTCTTTAGCTGGAAACACCTCCTACTTCTATGCAATAGAGCTATGTTACCCAGTGACTCAAGAATATTGCTCCATTTTATGTACCATTGATTTTTCTTTTCTCATTGGAATAATCCCCAAATGATATAATTATACTTTATTTTTTAAAAAAAAGAAAACAGTGTCTTGATATCTCATCTTTCAAGATCCATCACCCACACTTTTTGCTTCTGAGCAAAACTCCTCATAAGAAGCTATGTTTGTTATCCGCAGAGTCAAAAGCTTTCCCCCCACCTTGTTCTCTCTTATATGGAAAGGGCTCCTATAAATTTACCAGTGACTTCAAATTGCTGTATTCAATGACCCTTTTTAGCTCTCCTATCACTTGACCTATACATAGTGTTTGTTGGGATCACATATATGTTTGACTGTGCTTCTTGGTCAAAATTTACTCAATTTCATTTACTGCTTTAGTTTCTTATGTATTCCTTAGTTTTAAATGCTGGGATGCCCCAGGACCCTGTATTCTAACTCTTCCTTGTTTAGTGGATGACAAATGGACAAATGATGACAAATCTCAAATTTATTTTTCCACCTTTATCTAGGTAAACTCATATATCAAATCTCAAATCCTATATTTTCTAGCTTCTGCTTTAGGGAAATCTCTTTGTCTTTCTAAAATTTATTTTTCTCAACTCATGGAAAGTTCTAAATAGAAATATATCCTTGGTATAAATTTAAAACTTTAATATGCTCACTTGTTGCATGAAAACACTCGATCAATTGCGCCTATTATTAATTTTGTAATTATTTTAGTATCATATACTCATATATGACCCATTATTTCAGATAAAAAATGAAACAGTTTACAATTATTCCCTTTAAAACTTCAAGACTAATTATTTATGTTCATTAAAATTGATCTTATGATAAAAACAAAATAAAAAAGTTGTAACATGATAATAAATTTTCCAATGGATCATCAATATATGAGCTAATTAATAAAAGGTGGAAAGATTTATGTCCCTGGAGAAAATTTTGGAGCAGTCCTGTGCACTAGTGATAGAATCTGGTCTATGGGGACACTCATTTGACAAGTCTGCAGAAGAAATTATTGCTTCAATATTTATATCTCTATTTCTCTGTGTCTAATTTAATGACTCATTTAACATGCTTGTAATTCCTGAGATAATATTAGAAATCTGTTCTATAATTATGCCCCAGTTCTTGCATGGTATTTAAATTCTAGGCCATTATACATTACGGATCTACTGAGGTGATAATTTGAAACTTAACCCCTTATTGGCTAAAATTTACTAATGCTAAATACATAGTTAGCATACTATAATAATTTTTTTTCATTTTTCAAAGTGTAAAACTGCAAGCAAATGATTCCTGTGCTATGTAAACAAAATAATGTTAAACACACTAATAAACTCTAGAAATAGAATTGCTTCTGGAAGCTTGTCCTTGTCTACAATACATTTCACTGAAAAAGTTCATTTCATGATTGCTTTCAGATGTCATATGCATGCTGTTGAGCTAAGGCACCTGAATTTCATTACCTCTCTGACCCAGATGCCAATTAAAAGCTAGTCTTGATTGCAGTGATACCATCCACATTTCATAGCTGCTCTTTGGAAGATAAGAGTCAATTAAAGCCACCCACTGTACTAAAAAGTACTGGGCTTAGCTACACAATTGCCTATGCCTCTAGAAAAGAACAAAAAACATGGTCTTCTGTGCCATCCAATATTGTTACAACTTTTTATAAAAGTATTTAGTATTATCTACAAAATACATTTACAAAATTATAACTTTGCCCAAATTGTATATTTAATTTTTCTTCAAAATATCAATACAAACCTCTAAGAGCTGCTTAGAAGTTAAAAATAGTTACTTATAGTAACTTCATAAAGTCTGTAGAAATGGTCCGCTAACTCCAGGCTTTAATGACATTCAACAATAATGAGTTCACCTTGATCTGCAGTGAATTTGTTAACACTGCCTCTTTCCATATATTTGCACATATTTTTATCTCCTTTCATCAGAAAGTAGAAATCTGAATTAATTGAGGTATAATGAATGGAAAATCTCATGGTCCAGAAAGTTGCAATCCAGTCACTTGATTTCTTCAGGCACTTTTCAGAGATTTTCTTCAATTGGCTAAGACAGCTATTAATGATCTCATAAAACAAAGCCTGAAGAATTTTGTTTTGGATTACTATATTTTTATTTATATTTTATTGCTAAACTTCTCATAAGTTGTTCATACACTGAAAGACCTATTTTTAATTAGGAAACATAAAATCTTTGTGTAGAGATGACCAAAAGAAAACTCAAATCATAACAGGGATCTTTCCATTCTTCAATTTTTGTATTTGTTATCTTTTTTTCTTACTGCCTGCCTTCCTGTCTTTCTTCCAGTACATATTACAGTTTTAATTTCTTGGGAATTTCTTCATCTATTGTATACTAGTTTGATGATACACTTACGCTATGTCAAACTAAATTTACCTTTGAGAATCAGTACTGATAACCATTTTGCAATTTCATGACCTAAATCTCCCAAAGAAAGAAATGGAGTTTTCAGCTTGCACAGACATGCTAGGTGCAAGATCAGGTTGAACACTGCTAATGTGGAGACCAAGCAAAGACCTTAAGAATGTCTCTACTTGGCCACTTCAAGTAGAGATTGTTACTAACAAGATTATTTTCATAACAACTCATTCAGTCCTGTGGCCTTCTTTAAGAAGGTAGAATAAGATGAAATCTAGTATAGAGGTAGAAGTTAAAGGGCAGAAATTCATATGTGAGGAAGGCTCATTTTTCCACTGTGACAGTGTAGAAAGTTGCAGTGCAAGAGTTGGAGTTAAAAGTTAGAAAATGCTTAATTCTTCATTTGAGTTAGCAGTCACATATCTAAAAGAAACTTTTACATTATAGATAAAAAGTAAAAGGAAAAAAAAATAATTGTCAAACCTTCCTAGATTACAACAGGGACATTTAGGAATTCTAGGTGATAACATCAAGGTGTATAGATGGGAATCTAGTGAGAAATGTGACTTTTAGGAAGACTTTTATTTATTTTTTATTTTTTTGGTGGTGCTGGGGATTGAACCCAGGGCCTTGTGCATGCGAGGCAAGCACTCTACCAACTAAGCTATATCCCCAGACCAAGAAAGGGATTTTTAAGAGTTTAGTTATAATAATAAAAAACTAGAGGTCCCTTGAGGATTTTAAGCTGAGAATGGAAATGAATTTTGAATGATCACCTTGGCCCTTAAATGATCAATAAGCATTGAGTGAAAGATTAAATGGATAAACTGTATTTGAATGTTTTCCTATAGTAGCACATTCCCTTGATTCCCTAAAACAGGGGTATATTACAAATAAATAGGTATAGGTGTGTTAGATATACATACTACGTGTATGTTATATGCTGTTGTCTGTATAAAGTCAAGAGGTCAATTTACCTTTAACAACAAGTTCATTCAACTTGCTTATATAAATAGTTTTATACAGGTAGTAAAGGTCCAAAGGAAACACTGGATGTACTGTTTGATTGGATTTTTCTCCCTCCTTATTTAGAGCTTGAGAATTGAAAGCTCTTTTCCCACCAGGTACATAATTTTATGCTCATTCTTGAAGAGCCAAATGGGCATGCTGTTTTTGCCCTGTGAAATACAATTTTTCATCATGTGTGCTTTCTTTGGGGATTTTCATTGATTCATAGATTTCATTATTATTTGCACTATAACCATAAAGTATCTAGAGAATCTTCCTGACGATTTTCTAATGAGGTTGAAGAAGTTCTTAACATTTGCTTAAGATGCAGTATGCCATGCTATTATTATTATTTTCTTAAGCATGGGCAAAATATGCCTTGACTAATTAAAAATTGATAATAGATTTTCTGCCACTGAGTCACATTTCAGGAAACTCAATTAGCTTAATTAAGCCCATCATCATTTTGCAAATAGAGTATGTTGCTTTTATTATTTGCCTTTTACTTTACCTACTAATTACATTATCATTTAAGATATTTTGAAAAATGTAATAATGTCCATTGCTATATAAAAAATTGAATTATTTATACCTTACTATACTTATTTTCCTATTCTATATCTCTGAGTTCAAAATATAAAAAAATGTTGTAGATTATTGCCAAGACATGTCAAAGATATTTTAGCAATAAATTTAAAAATTAAGTAATTTTCAAATTTTTACAAGTAGAAAACACATTAAAGAACTTATAAATATTAACTATGAAATAGCATTATGTCTTATTATTTTAATCCTCATTTTCCTGTTTTTTAAAATTAATTATCTAAGAATTTATTAATTTTGTTATTTATAAAATGATTAAACTACATGTATTGCTCAATAAATGCACTATGGAAGGAAACAGGTTTTTATGTCTGATATAATATAATATTAGAACTTAATATTTCTTGATTTCCTTTTAAATGAACACAGAAAATAACTATGATTATAATTTATAAGTTCACAAGAAAGATCAGCAATGTAGCTATTATCAGTTCAAGTTTTGCCATTTTACATTAATAAATAGCACACATGTATGTTATTAACTTGTTCCAAAGATATTTATACTGAATATCACATTTCAGATAAACTGCATTTAGTGTAGAAGGATAAATGGTAATTCATAAACATTGGATAATTTAATGTTTTATTGTCAACTTCAGCATGTTGTGTGAAATTCAAAAAAGAAAGGAAAAGATTTGCTTAAGTTATGCAGGGTTGGAACTTCTTTTCCTTTTCATATGACCCTATAAATCTCCCTGTTTTCTTTAGATAATTATAGTGCCAGATGTTGCTCATGTAGCTTATGTTAGTGTTGTCCAGAGAAATAGAAAGAGTGTATCTATATATGTATGACTGTGTGTGTGTGTGTCTAACTTGAGCTGTCTAAATCCACAAGCTCTGTATGTATGTATTCATTTAACCATGGATGAAAAAATTTTAAAAAATGTATATGTACTGAATATGTATAGACTTGTAATTGTTGTCATTATCCCCAAGTAATAGTATACCAACTAGTAATATACCATGTATGTTGGGTGTGTGGGATATTTTAAGCTGAAGTTAAGTTTCGGTCTTATGAGAACATCACAGAATCCCTTACCCCTCCAGTTCCTCTCTGAAGGGCACCAAGAGGAAGAGCGGCAAATTCAAACATTTTCTCTACCAATCACCACACTGTGTCCGCTCACTGTTCCTGAGTCACCCTGCCAATCAGCACCTGCCACGTCACCTATGCACCCCTTCTTAAGCTGAAGCTGGCAAGCTCACACTCTCTGCTTGCTCTCTTCCTCTTCTTTCTCTCCTCTCTATTTCTCTCCTCTCTCTGCTCTCTTTCTTTTTCTCTCTGCCCTCCTCCTCCTCTCCTCTCTCTGCCTCTCCTTTTTTTTTTTCTCCTTCGAGCAGCCCCACAATAAAATCTCTTGGTTGAATCTCTGTCTCAGGTGAGTCACTCGCTTTTCAATTTACATGGTATTAAATATAAATAATCTAAAAATGATTGAAATATACCGGAGGATATGAACAGGTTATATATGAAAACTGAAGCCAGAATTAGACAAGCAGTCAGCATAGGTAGGTAAATGGAGTGAGGGCGGATCAAGGAGGTCAATTTTGAGTGAGTCCAGGAAGTTGGAGTCTATCCTTTGAGGGATTGAATTGTTAATTCCTTCAGAGACCTTCCTCTACCTCATCAAGAACCTGCCCCTGCTCCAACCTGTAACTAAGATAACCTGTCCCAGGAATTGCCCCTCCCTACAGGTTGTTAATTAATATGTCCTGGGCGGCTCCATCATGTCCATCCTCCTTCATCCCACCTGTTTTCCACCTTTTGGCCAACCCACCTGTGCCTAGTCACTTATGAAGGAAGGAAGGAAAACAAAGGAAACCTAAGACACATAAAAAGGGCAGAACGCCTTGCTTCTGGGGATCCCAGGATCCCAGCTATGACCCCCTACTCCCTCCTGAAAGAGGGAGTCTATGTTACTGCTTTTAAAATAAACCCCTCATTATATGATAGCCATCGTGTGCTTTTCTAATGTTCAAACTTCACCATGTGAGGGAGCAGAACTTGTCACGGATAACCGGTGGTATCAAAACTATATAAGGAAATTGAAAATCAGTGGATATTGGTATCTGCAGGAGGTTCTAGAAACAGTCCCCTGCAGCTTCCAAGGAACAATTACATAAAATGAGATGATAGGCCCCAGTTTAAGCAGGCAGGCAGGAAAAAAAGTAAAGGTCAAATTATTTCTTTTTTCCTTTGTCTATTTCAGGCCCTCAGTGATTGGTTGATACTAGCCCACAGGGGAGAAGGTGACCTACTTTACTGAGTCCAGTGATTCAAATGCTAATCTCATCCAGAAACATTCTCACAGGCTCACCCAGAGAGGTTGCTTAATCCAGGCAACCTTTGGCAGTACAGTCAAGTTGACTCCAAATTAGCTGCTACATGTTATAAATTTGTGTCTGAAAGTTAAGGCATTCAACCATTTAAACAGCTGTCCTATAAAGTCTGTAGCTTGATAAGAGTGGGCAGGTGGTTAGTTTACATGTGATGGAGATAAAAATCGGGAAAGGGATTTTGTAGTCCACAGACTGCACATGTATAATTCAGGAATTATTCTAAGAGAAAAATATGTTGTAGCACTTATTACTGACTAAAATTAAGACCCTAAAAAATGATGTCAAAACTATATATTTTTTTGTGTAATCTCATTAGACTTGAATTTAAAAAAAAAAAAAAATTAAAACTGGGGGAAAAAGCTACATGGAACAAAATCCTCCTCTTGGCTCATAGTTTGAGCAACCAGAGTCCTGGCCTTGGCAGGGCTTTGAGTTTATTTAATGTTCTTCTATCTTCATCTTGAAATCCTTAACAGTATTACAAGAAGAGTGCCAATATTTCCATTTTGCACTGGGCCCCCAAAATTATATAGTTAGTTCTGCAATTTTACTAGGTTTACACAAAAGAAAGGCTAATCTTTGTTCAGACTTGAAATAGCATAGGTCTCTTTGACTGTTTTGAATCATAATTTGAAGCAAATTGTATAGACATTTTGTGAGGGGATTTCTTTGTTCAAAATGGTGTTTGTCCATGTTATTTCTCATGGCAAGAGTTCATCACATATTTATAGCTCAATAATATTTCATTAAATGATTCAAAAATGTGCTTATTGTGGATGGATCAATAGTTTTCTGTTTGGTACTAATCTTAATAATTTTGCTTGTGAACACATTTCATAGTCCTGAAAACACATTATTAAAACTGAAAAGAAATTGAGAGAATTATATTATCCAGACATTTATAATAGCAAGTTTATGTTTGTATAAGACAAGTACATTTCATGGTCTTTTCAAGATAAGAATTATCATAGTGACACACTGTTTTATGATTAACAACAATGTTGTCTGAATTTCTCCTTAGCATGGTATTTAAAATATTTATTTCTGTAATGAGAATTTTAGAACTTTTCAAAATCTAATATGTTTATTAGTACAAGTTTCCTGTATTCTAGCATTGTATCTTGATGCCTTTAAATAATTTTTAATAGACATATCAGGGTAAATGTTTTCCTGGTCTAAAACTTTGTCTGATATATTTCTCAATCTGATTCATGTAAGCATAGATCCTTTTTATAGAGACAAAATACCATTCCTGTGATTTTGACTCACTTTTCTGTGCTTTTGCTGAAGTCAGTATATTGAAAATTAATCTGAAAAATAATATTTATTTGAGAGTATCCAACTGTGCCCATTACTTAATGAATTTAATAATACATAAAATTATATTTTCTTATGCTAAAATTTTCATAAATAAATGGGCAAAGTATACAGATAGCAAAGTGGAAAATAATTCTATTCCATGAATAGTCATCATTTCTCAAACCAATATTTCATATTATACTTTCATTGTATGCCAAAATAACTCTTGGTAGAAATAAATCATGGCACTCTTCCCTAAGGTTTTCCACTTCCCACTAATGTGCTTTCTGATAGGGCTACCATTGATTGATTAGTTGATTAAATCATTCATTATTTTACATTTATTTGAGAAATAATTTCTGAAATTATACTCTGTGATAATCCTCATTCTATAGGCTAGAGATGCAGAGATTTTTGGAAGGATTTAGTCATTGATAAATTAATACTTATTAAGAATCAAAAATTATATTAGACTATGTCATCAATGCTTCAACAGGAACAGGAGGTGATTTATAAATAACCAGAGAAGCAGTATAGCAATTTGAATTTTACTCAATTTGAATTTTACTCAATAATGTGTAAAAAGGGTTAAGAAGGCTATATGAAGCTACTTTGGTCTGTTTTCTTTGTTTGTTACTTTTGTCTGATTCTATGCATGTTGATAAGATTGGAAATTGGGAGTAAATTAGGGAAAGCAAGCACAGACGAGCATATACAAGGCTGTTCTGGAAATCATAAGGTCAAATTGGAATCTGCAGTGGCATCTCTCCACTTCTAGGCCTCCAATTTAGCTCATGTCTTATTATAATTCCCATCTCAGGAGTTGGAGAAACTTACCTTAAAGTTCTGGTAGGAGTTTTAGGAGGTGTGAACCCAGCTGCTTTCCTGTGCCAGCTAGCAGAGGTGACAGATGATTGACAATGACATGCCTTTCTTTTGGTTCTTCCTTGGTCTCCTAGTGTAAAAGCATGGCTGCAGCTTCACTGATCCTTCCAAATCATGAGCAAACCATCTCTTGTATCCTGTGCTAATTCACGAGTATGCAGGGAAGGGGATTCTGGGCAATTCATTCCACTATATATGGCTGATACAGTGAAATCCACATCACTGTCATATTGAAATTCATCTACATCATGAACTGTGATTACAATAAAAAAAAAAAAAAAAAAAAAAAAAAAAAAAAAAGCTAAGAGATGGTATCAGCCCTTAAGGATTTCAATATTATTGGGTTCATTTCTCAGAGAGGTAACTATTTTAAAGAAGGCAACTGTTCTAAAAGTATAAGATTGATTTAAGTATCCTCTCCTTAAATTAATTCCTTTAATACTAGACCAGCCATGCCTTTCTCCTCCAAGTCTCAGCTCCTCAAATTTCCTGAGTAATTTCTAAAATTCTCCTGGAAAGATATCATTTTAGTAGGTTCTATTTGCCCTTTTATTGGATTAGAGTTCCTTTATTCTGTTGATGCTCATCTCTGAATTGGTTTCAGCTTCCATATTATTCTTCATGGATTGTTTATTGTTATCATCTTCTGCACTCTCTTTTCTGGTTTATACCATTGCTACATATATGTTATGAACAAAATTATCGGTATTGTTTTATGGCAGTACTTGGGAAGAAGGTTAGAGGTAAATGAATGTTTTCAGGCAGCCACAGATATTAGAAATCTTAAATGTGTTTGTTTTTAAATTTAGTTTCCGCACAGACAACGGGTGAATTCTTGCTTGACAAAACTGCAGATTGTTATTTTTTCTGAGAGTGGAGTGGGGGGCAAAAAGACAGTCAATGTAGGTAAGGAATGATTGGATCAAATTGGGAGATGGGGGATGATTGGAAAGGAAATAAAATGCTAATACCTTCAGGACACTTTCTCTTGCTCTAACCTATTGCCAAGCTTACCTGCCTCCAGGGAACTGTTCCTCCCAACAAAGAGTTGTTAATGAATGCCCCCTGGGAGAATCCCTTCCAGCCTGTACCCCTCTGTGCCTTCATTCTCATTCTGGGATTACTCCACCTTTGGGTCATTTCACCTTTTGGTTGCCTAGGCAAAATAAGGGGAGAAGGGCAACATAAGAGCAAAGTAAATCTAAAATCTATAAAAGAGGCAGGATACCCCACTTTGTCAGGCACCAACTTCCAAATTGCACCCTCTCCTTTGCCTCTGTGAGGAGTCTTTCTCTCTCTCTCTCTCTCTCTCTCTGTTTTATCCTTTAAACAAAACTTCTTGCTCTTGCCTTTGTGTTACTTGGGTATTCAATCTTAGACACTAGGGAAATGGACCCAGATCCTGATTGATTCTCAAATACCTGTATCAATAGTATCATCAATAGTGTAGTTTTCAAGGAGAAAAGCAGAATTAGTAGTAGTACAGGGTGATTACCATAAAACTTTTGTATTTGGTAATTTTGCATGGATTATATTTCCATTTTAATTTATACTATTTCCACTAATGTTGTCAGAAATTGCTCATGGTGGTGTGTGAAGTTAAGTTTCCCTCTCAGGAGAACATCATGGAATCCCTTACCTCTCCCACTCCTCTCTGAAGGGCGCCAAGCCAAAGAGCGCCAAATTCAAAAGTTTTCTGGACCAATCCCCGCTGGACACAGTGTCCATTCACTGTTCCTGAGTCACCCTGCCAATCAGCACCCACAATGTCACTGTCACCTATACAGCCCTTCTTAAGCCCAAGTTTGCAAGCTCAGGCTCTGTGCCCTCCTCCTCTCTGCCCTCTTCCTCTTCTTTCTCTCCTCTCTCTGCTCTTTCTCCTTCCTCCTCTCCTCTCTCTGCTCTCTGCCTCTCCTTTTCTTCCCCTTCTGGCAGCCCTCCCAGTAAAATCTCTTGGTTGAATCTCCATCTCAGATGAGTCACTCACCTTTCACATGGCATAATCTTTTTTTTTTTTTTTCCAGCCAATTCTGGAAGAAGAACTACATTGTAAGAAATGTAGACAAGAGGCTGATATATTTCTCAATCTGATTATTAACTTTCAACATTAATGTTTCAATTGTATCTGATCTCCTATAATAGAGTGTATGTGCCATATACATACACAAATGTAATTGTTTACATGTGTGTGTGTCCATGTGTATTTTGCAAATAACAAAGATTTGGTGACTTAATGCAGTTAAAACTTTGAGATTTTTCTTAGAGTATAAAAGAGTGATTTCTGAATAAACACTTCATGCCACAATGAAATGAGGATAAATTACAGTGATTTCAAGTAAATGATTATACATCACAAAAGATGAGAAATTTGGTTTCTCATTGATTTAAATGATATTGCCACTTACAATAGTATATTTAAATAATATATTCTAGTTATTTATTTTCTGATATTTGAATTAATTTTAAAACAGTGGGTTTTATTTTTACTTAAGCCTACAATTACACTAACTCATATACTTTTGTATGTATAAGTGATTTCAAAAAGCACCTTTAACCTGTTCAAATTTTTCCTTTTTACCACAGCACTTACTACATTCTATCACATATTTATATTTATTGCCTGTTTCCTCTCAACCCCTAATAGAAGGTGATATTTTTCTATTTTGTTCCTTGATAGAGCCCAAGAATTAGAAAAATGACCAGTACTCATAAGTATTTGTTTAATAATTTAATTGTGTGTGTGATAATTTAATTGTGTGTGTTTAACTAAACAGATGCAGTTATCACACACACAATCAACTACTCCTAGCTACTCAACCAAAAGCAGAGGTAACATTTTGTTGGTACTAACCTGGTCACTTGCTCATAAAGATTCAAATGAGAAATGTTTAGAGGGGAGAGTTGTGAGAGACATTACTGTGGAAACTAGAGAATTAGAAAATGTTAGTTATCTGTCATTCTTTCTTACATTTGAGTAGATATTTAAAAATAAGTAAACATTTTTTGTGAGATCAGGCAGTGGCAACCAAAAAGAGACAGGTTTAAAAAGGCTGCTGAATGAGGCTTTATTGAGATTTTGCTCCTGGTAGAAAACACCAGGGATGGACTGGACTGGAATTTTTATTGGGCTTAGGGCAGGAAGGGAGAGCTTGGGACAGGAAAATGGGTTTTTAGAGTCCCTAGTCCTACTGGGGTTGGTCTGGGGTAGCGGGATAAGATCCAGCTTGGCCAGGAGACCCTGCTGATTGACAGATGGTTCTGTCAGTGCCTGATTGGTGGTTCTTTCTCCTGGGTTGTTTGGTGCTTGGTTCCTCAGCCATCTCCACCTAACAACTTGGATAGATTCACCAACAGGAAAGTTAAAGACTGATGCAACAGATTAAAAAATAAGAAATTTGATAAGAGAAAGAGAAATAAGAAAAAAATTAAAAATAACATCTTTAATGTAGTTTTAGATAGTAGGCTCACT
Source organism: Callospermophilus lateralis (assembly GCF_048772815.1). Lineage (NCBI taxonomy): Eukaryota > Metazoa > Chordata > Mammalia > Rodentia > Sciuridae > Callospermophilus > Callospermophilus lateralis. The sequence goes on from NC_135306.1 coordinate 40,278,484, forward strand.
GGATAAGACTAGATAATATAAGAAAAGAAAGAAAAAATAAAGTTACTAAACTAAAAATATTTAAAATCTGAAAAAGAAATTGAGGGATGTGGGTGTAAATGAATAAGTGATATAGTTTTGTTGTTGTTGTTGTTGTTTTAATAAGCATGAGGCCCTTTTTTTTGTATCAAAAAAATACTCAGCAAGAGAAACAATAAGAGAGGTAAATAGAGAACCTACATCCTGGGAACAAATTTTTACTCCTCACACTTCAGATAGAGCCCTAATATCCAGAGTATACAAAGAACTCAAAAAATTAAACAATAAGAAAACAAATAACCCAATCAACAAATGGGCCAAGGACCTGAACAGACACTTCTCAGGGGAGGACATACAATCAATCAACAAGTACATGAAAAAATGCTCACCATCTCTAGCAGTCAGAGAAATGCAAATCAAAATCACCCTAAGATATCATCTCACTCCAGTAAGATTGGCAGCCATTATGAAGTCAAACAACAAGTGCTGGAGAGGATGTGGGGAAAAGGGTACACTTGTACCTTGCTGTTGGGACTGCAAATTGGTGTGGCCAATTTGGAAAGCAGTATGGAGATTCCTGGGAAAGCTGGGAATGGAACCACCATTTGACCCAGCTATTCCCCTTCTTGGACTATTCCCTAAAGACCTTAAAAGAGCATACTATAGGGATATTGCTACATCAATGTTCATAGCAGCACAATTCACAATAGCTAGACTGTGGAACCAACCCAGATGCCCTTCAATAGATGAATGGATAAAAAAAATGTGGCATTTATACACAATGGAGTATTACTCAGCACTCAAAAATGACAAAATCATGGCATTTGCAGGAAAATGGATGACATTAGAGCAGATTATGCTAAGTGAAGCTAGCCAATCCCTAAAAATCAAATGTCAAATATCTTCTTTGATATAAGGAGAGCAACTAAGAACAGAGCAGGGAGGAAGAGCATGAGAAGAAGATTAACATTAAACAGGGATGAGAGGTGGGAGGGAAAGGGAGAGAGAAGGGAAATTGCATGGAAATGAGACCCTCATTGTTATACAAAATTACATACAAGAGGAAGTGAGGGGAAAGGGAAAAAAACAAGAGAGAGAAATGAATTACAGTAGATGGGGTAGAGAGAGAAGACGGGAGGGGAGGGGAGTGGAGGGGGGATAGTAGAGGATAGGAAAGACAACAGAATACAACAGACACTAGTATGGCAGTATGTAAAAACGTGGATGTGTAACCGATGTAATTCTGCAATCTGTATTTGGGGTAAAAATGGGAGTTCATAACCCACTTGAATCAAATGTATGAAATATGATATGTCAAGAGGTATGTAATGTTTTGAACAACTAATAATAAAAATTTAAGGGGCTGGGGATGTGGCTCAAGCGGTAGCGGGCTCGCCTGGCATGCGTGCGGCCCGGGTTCGATCCTATACAAACAAAAATGTTGTGTCCGCCGATAATTAAAAAATAAAAATATTAAAAATTCTCTCTCTCACTCTCACTCTCTCTTTAAAAAAATTTAAAAAACAATTATATTTATGAGTGTATATGTAGGCAAAAAGCTAATTTTAATCTCAAAACATTTGTACATTTACAGGTCTCATGTTATTTACTTTGAGTTCTTTTCTAGCAGTATTTATGCTATATGTATGTTTTATTTGCATATAAGTTTTTTTTTTTTTTTCTTACAGTAGTTAGAAGAGCTCATATGAAAAAAAATAGGATCTTAAGTTGCAGATATTCCTTGTGGTGGGGAGAAAGGAAAGAATTTGAATTAAGTTGAAAATGAAATAGTTATAAAAGAAGTTTAATTAGTGAGTAAGGAAAAAGAAAATCAAGAGCTCATAAGTATTTTAGGGATTTTGGATTAATAAGCTTCAATTTTCTTTGATCTCCTATAATAGAGAGTGTGTTTCCATATACATACACAAATGTAATGTTTTTGCATTGAGAAATCAGGTTATTTAAGATAGAGACATGAAATTAGAATTGGCTTATAGCTGAATGAAGAGGTAAAATGATTTTAGTTATTTTAGTGAATAGTGTGAAAATTTGGATTTTGAATACTGATAGTGTTATTGTACATAATTTAAGAAAGTCTAAAGCACAATTTTTTCCAATATTGTCCACATGAGAATGAGAAATGGAAGGAATTAAGTGGGGGGAAAGCCATGTATTTACTGGTTAAATCTGTGTTATTTATGTGACAACAATTTGTATAATTTATTTTTACATGTTATATATAATATGCAATTTATGTATAATGAATTTATTTAATTTATTTACTGAAAAAATTAACTTACTCTCAGTAGAAGTGAGTTATAGCATGGAAACCTATATCTTAATAACTAAGCATAGATTATGACATCATCACTTAGAAGAATAGTTACACAAAGCTGGTTGCATGTGTAATTTTATATCAAAAACAGCTTTGCATTTCTGCACAAAGCAGTGAAAAAACAGCTAAACTGAGAATAAAGAGCTATGTATTGAAGAGATGAGCTGGTACACCCAATGAAACTATTAAAAGTTAAGTAAATATGCACAGGTGATTAGGACAAATTTACTGAAAGTTGTTAAGGGAATTAGATAATCTTTTTTCTATGATAATTTGTATTTTATAATTTGTTCTTTGTGTATGATATATTTATTTTGAAGTTCTCAGGGGCTTATTCCAATAAGTTAAAAGAGTGAAAAGGTTGGCAACTGCTGGGAAATGGGCAAAATTGTCACTGAGAGAAAAAGCAAGTCTGGAATTAAGATATTATTAATTAAGAAAATTATATAAAAATTATTTAAAAATGACTCCCAAATGCCTAAAGGATCTAATTTCTATAATTTTGTCATAGATAACTAGAGAATCAATTTGTTCACATTCACTATAAAATTGAAGAAAGAAAGTAAATTAAAAATTTTTACTAAGTTTAGTGATTGGACAGATGATGTGAAATCCAATGGGGAACAGAATAGAAATGTTAAGTTTTCTGGCAAACTTCAAAGGATCAGAACCAATGATATGAGATATCTATTTTTCCCTCTTATCAAGATTTAATGTACTCCTTTTGAAATCTAGAGACATCTTGTATGTTGGAATTCATATTACATATATTTTTCTTGGAGCCAATTAATATGTTTTTCTGGTAGCCCAATTGATTCACCATAAAGGCCAGCAGAGGATTGATCCACAGGATGATTTTATTCTAGCCTCAAACTTATTGCACATATTATTCCTTCTTCCTATAGCACAAGACCCTTAATATGATTGATTTCTCAATATTCAGGTCTAAATTAAAATTCAGTCAATCCAGGGTGATTATGATTATTATTTTTTAATGTCTCCTTCTAAATCTGGTTTCTTCAAGAGAATTAAGCCCTCTTACACCAAAACATCATAGTGCTCATTAAATTCACTTCCCTTCAATGCATACAGACTATGGCAAGCGATGAACCCTTTCTAGAGAGTACTTAGAAAAGTTGTAAACATCATTCATTGTGTTGTCTGATTCAGATGAGGAAATCTCTCTGAGACAGAACTTGTCTTCTCTTCTTCTTCACTCAGGTGAAGATCTATTTTCTACTTCACTAATTTTCTTCAGTACACTTATCAATATTTGAGTTCCTATTTTATTTTACATACATTCTCATTTCATATCCAAACTTAATGAAATGTGAACAACAGAAAGAAGAAAGGAGATGTTTCCTTTAAAGTTAAATCCTCAGTAGTAACCAGTAGGCACCTAGCACAGTACACATTAGTTGAACGGTTCCTAAATATCAGTCAAGATTTCTTCTGGGATGGGTACAACCCATTGCTATCATTTGGACTTTTTCTAAAACACAGGATTAAAATATCAGAGTTGTGATATTATTGCTATTAGAGTACTGAAGCCAGATTTAAAGTTAGGTAGTCAGTGTAGTTAGGTAAATCAAGTCTAATACCGAGTAAGATCTAAATTGGAGGCCATGTTGAGAATGAATTCTGGGGAAATGTTGAACAACTCTTGGAATGTTAATGAAGTCCGAGAAAAGCTTTAGGCCCAAAGCCCATCCCAAAGAAGTGTTAATGAACAGCCCCCAGCAAACTTAAAGGTGCTGACTCAGAAGTCCTTCCTGACCAGATTACTTCTTTGGCCCACCTGTGTCCCACCCCTCGGGCCTTCCCACCTACATTCCATCACTGAAAGAACTATAAAATGGAGAGACAACTGCACTTCCATGGATTCCATCTCTTGGGTCTCCTTCTTCCTCCGGGAAAGTCTTTTCTGCTGTTCTTTAATAAACTTCTAATTTCCACTCTGACCTTGCCTCGGCGTCATGCTTCTCTGGTGTTATTCTTCAACATTGGGGAAGCAAGGACTCATCACAGGTCAACAGCGGTAACAGTACTATTGCCATGAGAATTTGTTACAGTTTCAGAAATAAATTAATTCACCTTTTTATTTTCTTCCTGCCATTACTCAATTATCGACTCATAAAATTTTGGGAAAAGGTGAAGAATTCCAGGCCTAAACCATAATATAATTCAAGAATGGAAAAATAAAATTCTGGCCAGGTATGCACACCTGTAATCCAGTGGCTGGGGAGGCTGAGATAGGAGGATGACTAGTTCAAAGCCAGCCTCAGCAAAAGCAAGGTGCAAAGTAAATCATTGAGACCCTAAATGAACTACAAAATAGGAGTGGGGATGTGACTAAATGGGCAAGTGCCCCTGAGTTCAATCCTGGTACTCCCCCCCAAAAATAATAAAATTTTAAGCGACTATATTGGTGTAAAAATTTGTAAATTCATTGTATTATATATTCTCTGTTGATAATTTAAAGTACATTTTTAAATACTTTAAAAAATATTTAAGTATCATTGTATAATATTTTTCTTATTAACTAAGTGAGGCAAGGAGATGTGAGTGTTAAATAAGCATCACATAGCAGAATTTCAGTTTATTTCTTTTTGGTTTCATTTATTTGTTTGTTTCAGGAAAAGCATAGATGTCTATAGTTCCCAAAAGATATGGTGGTGCTATTGTTGCCTCTAGTTATCAGTGATGAGTTCTGATCCCTCACATGTTGAGGTTTGAACATTAGAAAAGTACGCGGAGGCAAGCATATAAAGAAGGGTATTTAAAAAGTGGTAACATAGACTTCTTCCAGGAGGGAGTAGGGGGCCATAGCTGGGATGTTGTATCCCCAGAAGCAAGGTGTTCTGCCTTTTATATGTCTTAGGCTTCCTTTGTTCTCCTGCCCTCTTCCCCTAATCTTTCTCCTTATCTTCAGGTGGGCTGAAGGGGGAAAGCTAGGATAGAGCAGCCCAGGACACATTAATTAGCAACCTTATAGCTCCTTTTCAGGAGGGGCCATTCCTGGCACAGGTTACCTCAGCAACACATTGGAGCAGGGGCAGATTCTTGATAAGGGTGCAGGAAGGGCTCTGAAGGAATTAACATTTCAATCCCTCAGGGAACAGTCTCTGACTTCCCAGACTCACTCAAAATCAGCCTTCTTGATCTGACCTGACTTGATTTACCCATCTATACTGTCTCCCTGTCTAATTCTGGCTTCATTATGATCATTGAAGGATTTTAAATCCTTTGTCTTTGAGAATGATTCATTAATACTAATACAATAGTTGTGGCACCTAAAAATGTAAAGGTTTTTACGTAATTAAGTGGTGAAAGAAAGTGACATGTAGTATGTTCCTATTCAGAGAATCACATTTTCCAATTTTTCTTCAATGAACTATGTTGAATTTATATCACTGCTTAATTAAATGTTGAATGTTAACATTACAAGATCTTAGATACAGAATTTGAATTGTATATATTACTTTTGCATACCAAGCAGACAAAGGACACTTAATCTAAGTATGTAAATTACTTGGATTTTCATTACTATAAGGAAACGTTTGAGGCAGGATATTTATGAAGAAAAGATGTTTATTTAGCTAACAGCTTTTAGAGCTCAACGTTCAAGATCACATGGTTCCACTATTTCAGTCTTTGGTGAGGGTCCTATTAGTGACACGTCATGGTGTGAGTGCATTTGAAGCAAGCAATCCTATTATAACCAGAAAGAGAGAGCCAGGTGAGGCCCAGGCTTGTTCCTTTTGTAGCAATCCTCTCTGGAGAACTGACTCACAATTCTATGGGAAATACCTTAATTCCTCTTAAGGGCACAACCCCTGTGGTTGCCCATTAAGCCCCATTTCTAAAAGGTTGCACGCCACCAAATGACACCACCCTAGGTGGACATGTGGATCCTTGGAGGACACTCAAATCATATGCAAGCTACAACAGTATTTATGTTCACCCTAAAAATAAGCATAGTAATAATCCATTCCTTACAGTTAAGTAGGGTGAAATAATAGAAACAATGCATACAATATCCTTTTCTTAGTCTATGATATGCTGTGAAGCTTCTACACAAGGCATTTTTGAGTCTTGACCTTCATCTTGAATCTTTAAGAGTTACCATTCTTTGGTGACTCATTCATTCTATTGAATGATGAGATGCATTTTCCCCATAAGGAATAGCTGCAAGGTAATAATGATCTAATTGCTATTGTCTGAATCCTAATTTGTAGTGCAGTTCAAGCAAAGTTCTGTCAAGGACAAAATGAGGATGTCTCATTTAATTCATTATTTTGCACATCAAATATCTGGACACCTGAAGCATACCAATTAGACTTGTTAATATATATGTAAATTTTAAATTTTATCTAGGCACAAAATCTGGCTTTAAATTTTTTTTTTCTGTTAGTGATATAGGCTGTCTGTGATCAATATAATGTACTTTATTTGATTTGTGAGAAATGTGTTTTCTTCCAGCAGACTAGATGTGTTTTAGGAAAACTGTTGACTTTTCTGTGATAATATAGTACTGTTGTTACTATCCTAAAATTATACCTTTCCATACCATCCATCTCCTCATGTTTTGTTAATTTGGTGTTCCTATGAAGTACATAGGTAGAAACAAAACCTACTTATAATTAAATGTAAATATTCTAATTTCAAAGAATTAGGAAAAGGTTTTAAAATCAATCTCTTCTTAAAACTTTGGACCAGAATTTTTTGAAGAAAAAAAAAAAAAACTCAAGTACTAAGGACTTTATAGCCTTGTCCTACCCTTTCTACTGGAAATATTTAATTTACCTAATATGCTATGATTTTAAAACAAGAAGAAGACAAAAAATCACTTACAGTATTGCTCATTGAGTCATATTCCACCACCAAACAGAAATTTAATTAGAAACTTAAAAATAGTCTTATTATTATTAACGTTCACATGATGGAGGTAGGTCATTATACCTAGCCAAGTAAACCTTTCCTTAAAAATATGTAATAAGTAAGGCACACATTTTAATCAACACATCATGAAAGTACTAAAGTTAATAACAGACAAGGGCTTGCTATTACCTGTTTCCAGTATTCTTCAAAATAGGACATGAATAATCTTTGGCCTTTTGAAGTATGATTCCAACACTTTCCAGAAATAGTGAACTTATAGAAAGGTTCATGTTGATCTTCACTGAAATAAAGAAGAGACAAAGACACAGAATAAAAAATAGAAAAAAAAAACAATTCTGCTAACTTAAAAATATGAATTTAACTGTTATTGTATATGCTCTTTGTGACCATTTCAATCACCTTTAAATCTATTATCAATCACTCAAAGAGTTTCTCCTACGTGTATACACACATATTGTACACAAAGCTTATCCCTGATAGAAGCAAAAATATTGTACATGCACCTAAGTGAATATACTGGATAGAACTACAATTCTATTAAGTAACTATTAGGTAGTTTCTGATTTATAAAACCTATAATTTACATGCTTTTCTTTTATTCAGTGCCTATAAACATAAAATGTTTCAGAGACTTGTCTTTCTTATCTAAAAATATTTTTAAAATTAAATTCAAATGAAATTTAAAAGCATTCTTTTTGTCATGACTGCCACTCTGCTGATAGTTACTAAATTGATTTGTTTTTTCAAATACATGAAGCAGAAAAAATATATTTCTTCCTTCAATTGCATACATTTATTTCTAATTAATATTTCAAGGAGTGAACCCTAAGAATTCAGAAAAGAAATTGTTAATATTATTTATTATATACTTAGGGTCATATATATGCAGGGCAGGAGAAAACTATGTGAAAGAAGCTCTCCTACCTATGGACCTGATGCAGTAACAGAGCAAGTGTTTTCATTTAAACCTGTACATTTTAGAATAGAAAACTTTAAACTACAAGAAATATTTTTAGGTCTAAACATCCACCAAGCATTTGGAAAAGGCAAAGGAAATTTTGAAAAAAAAGAAGAAACATATATGTAAAAAAGAACCACATAATTTATCACTCAAATCATGCCATTTTTTTGAGATTAAAAAGGGTATGCAAATAATAAAAATCATACAATTTTTATTTATTTATTTATTTATTTATTTTTTAAAGAGAGAGGAGAGGGAGAGAGAGGAGAGAGAGAGAGAGAATTTTTTTTTAATATTTATTTTTTAGTTTTCAGCAGACACAGCATCTTTGTTTGTATGTGGTGCTGAGGATCGAACCCAGGCCGCACGCATGCCAGGGGAGCGTGCTACCGCTTGAGCCACATCCCCAGCCCCATACAATTTTTTAAATATGTATTTACATATAATAAAATCATTAAGGGGTTTTGTTATATTTGAGGCCATATACAATAAATATATTAAGAACTACTTTTAAAAATAAACGTTTTTAAGAAAATTTTTTTTCTTAAAAAATTAGTAAAGCAAAAACTATATTATTTGTATAAAGTTTTTGAACACATGATTCTTGAAACATTTTCACATATTTTAATCAATATGTCTACTATGTGTCATTCATATATTTTTTTGAAGAACGAATTTTTATATGACTATTTTCTGGCTAGCAAGTATTCACTAGCAGATAAATTGATAAATAAAATGTGGTTCATGTATACAATGGAATATTCTTCAACCTTAAAAGGAAGAAATTCCATTATTCAAGACAACATTGATGAAACTGGAAGACATTAGGCTAATATGTTATACACAAAAAGATAAATGCCACATGTTCTTACTTATACATAGAATCTAAAATAATTGAAGTCGTAGACAGAAGAATGGTTGTTCCCTGGAACCATGGGGTGGGGACAAAGGAGATGCTAGTCAAAAGTATAAATTTAAGATGAGGGGTATGAGTCATTCATTCTACACTGTATACATATATTACAACATTACTTTGTATTACATATGACCAAAAGATGATGAATAGTTGTACTTATGCATCATCATCCAGATATAAAAATCAAGATTGGGGCCAAAGATTAATTTCACACAATACCAACAATAACTTGTTTTCTTTATTAGTGCATTATAGTCAGATAGAATAGTGGGGCTCATTTTATAAATGCATATAACTTACTTTGCTTCATTTCAATCCCCTCAAAATTCTTAAATTCTGAATGTGCATGAACTTGAGAAGAAAATTTTAAACATAAGAAAGACACTAGCTGAAATCAAGTTAGCAGAAAATGCTACCAATACTTTTATATTGTATCCAATACAAACACAATGTTTACTATCAAAGAAACAATAAAAAATGTTTAAGTAAATGAAAATATTAATTCCTCTTATTTGATAATTAAAGACCATACACATGTTTTATCATTGCATTGTACACATACATTTATAAGATTAACCATAATTAATTCGAAGAATATATTTCTACCAATTGTTTTAAAATACTGTTTGGAAGCAGGCAGAGTGTCCACATATAAATAAATGTAATATCCTATACTGGGAACAGGGGCCTCTGCAGTCCTCAATAATCCAAAGAACAAATCACCTGTTATTTTCTGTTTCCTGGGGTCAAGGAGACCTGCATAGCCCATTTCAAGGAATTTATATTCCTTGCCTTTGTGACAACTCCAACTTTTAATTTATTTTCTAGGTAGTGAAATGAAAGAAAAATGATGCCCATTATACCTCCAACATTTCTACTTCCTATGGCACCAGAACCAAAGATTTGATACACTAAACCTGAAACTTAAATAGGAAGTAAATTTAAAATGAAAATACAAGCCTTATTCACATTTTGAGGACTATGATTCTAATTCAGTTAAAAAAAGATTCTAAGAGACACTGAATTTGGTATTTTAGGAACTCACAATTAAAAATAAGAAAGTAAAAATCTGTTGTCAAAAATCTTAAGGAAGAGGATGATATTCAGAGGAATAAATAACATACATGGCTAAACACAAAATAGTAGAAATACATTCTGGAAAGAGTGGTGCCAAGAAGGAGCTGATTCACCCTGATCAAGAATGCTACACACAGTAGGATTTGAAAGAAAAAACAAGTATCATATGATTTACTGTTAAAACCAAAATTTCACAAACATTTACATACCAATTAATTGATTCAATTAAGCAAAATAGCCCTTTTCAAAAATGATTTACAATATGGCCTTTTAATTTTACTTACCCACAGTGTTCTTTTAAGTCATTTTCCATCATTAAAACATGATTAATTATTTTCATTTTCTATTTCAATTTATTCGTGGAACATTGCAGTTTTGAGAAAATATTTCCTTTTCTTTTTTTCTCAGATGTTCTTCTGATAAGTTCATAACAAATTCTACTATGTGGAAGATATTCTTAATTTTAATTTTTGTATCGAGTGTGTAAATATTTTAACCAAAATATTTAAACAGCTACTGATTTTTCGTTTTATGCTGAATATCTTTCTTGATGAAATATATTTGTAAGTCAAAATTCATCACATAAGTTTTCTCTATTTATAATTATTTTAAATGTTTACCAAAATTAACTTGCAAAATCATAGGTCCTCTCAATTTAATTTGATTGCAGTACAGGTATAAATTTATAATTAGAAATAGAAACTTCATTGAAAAATTCTTCCAAGTTCAATTGCAGCTTTTTAAAATTCAGTATTTAATGTCTTTGCGCTCCTTTGTTTTAATTGTTTGTAGTTCCCAGTTTGCTATTATAGGTATAAATTTTCATGACCACATATGTTGAAAGCTTCCAAGTCTGAAAATTCATCAAAAGCTTTCACTTTTGAAAATTGTTTGTAGTCTATCCAATAAATAATTTCAGAGGTTTTGTACTGATGTTGAATAAGATTTAACTAACCAAAACAAAAATAACAATCACATTAAAATTTGAAAACCATTGCATAAAGGTTGTTAGATTTGGGGTGGGGTGGAATAAGACACTCAGTTAAATTTGTATTTCATATAAAAATGAACTTTGGTCACTATAAGTATGCCCTGTGCCATATCTGTGTCTTACTTATGCTAAAATTTGTCTTTTATCTGAAATTCTAATTTAGTCATGTATCCTATCTGGTATATCTGATAGCCAGATATTTTGTTTGATTTATGTAGTAATCCTTTAAAGTTAGGACACTTTAAAAATCCATTTGAACATGGAAGGAAAAGAAAGATGGTGTACCTGCCATGATGAATAATTTCTTAAAATAAATCTAGCACCAGCTTCTTTGTGACTATTTTGTATTTTCATTTCTCCAGAACAGGAATCAGAAAATGATGCTTACATTCTAAATCTAATCTGAACCTGTTTTAGTGGCTCATGGGTTAAGAATGTTTTTATATTTCTTAATGGTTTGAAGAGATAAAAGAATACTATTTTATGACACATTCCCAATTGCATGAAGTGTGAATTTCAGTAAACACCAATAAATTTTTATTGAAAAACATCTGTGCTCATTTATGCATTATCTATGACTGTATGCTCTCCACAACAACAGAGTTGAGTACTAGCTAGAGAGACCAAAGATGACAAAACTCTACAAAAATGGTGGCCAACTCTATTCTAAAGTGAGTTATTACTGATTTTGGAAATGATTGAACTATAACATAAATAACACAATTACATTAAATGTAAATTGTGTTGCAGTAAGATTGCCATATTTAGGGGACAAAAATAAGACAACTTGTTAAGTTTGAATTTAATATGGAAAGGATTTTTTCTCATTTTCTGTATAACTAGTAGAGTCGTGTGTGTGCATGTATGAACATAGGCATATATGTGGTATATATGTGTGTGAATACAGATTTTGAAGACTATAGTTTCTATTTCAGATGGTAAAATATTTCACCATGATTTCAAGTAATCATGTCCCTTAATTGAGAATGTTCTTTATTTACCACAATATGATTTTCTGCCAAATTATGTGTGTATCTTACCACTGAAAAACAAATTACTTGCTTTTGAAATTAAAACTTTGAACTGATTTTGAAATAGCCATAAAAATGATGCCATGTATATCTTTGAAGAAAAAAATTTAAAACTTCTGGACATTATATTTAAATTATGTTTTGAATGAAAAACTTAAAATTTTTAAATAGTTTTTTTGTGAGCATAACAGTTTAGTAATTATTTCTGAAGTTTTGCTGTAATATAAGTGTCACTTTAAAGATGGGCAACAATTCTTTCATGTACATGAAAATTCATGATACAAAAAAATGAGCATAATTTATTTTAAAATTTGACTGTTTAAAAAAAGTCTTATGTGACTGCATACATGTTTGTCAAAGGTACAGTTCTATAAATGTCAAATAGAAGCTAATCCACATCTACATGGAAAGTATATTGCAATAGAAAAATGACTTCCACTCAGGGATAACTGACATCTCCAAACTAAACCAACACATGTTTTCCCTTCTCAAAGAGGGAAATAGTAAGAATGTGAAGAGAAGTTGGGCAAATGATGGGGAGAAAGCAGCCTTCGTGATCAGTATTATTTGACCGGAAAGTGTTTCAATCTGTTCACCTAATGCTGTGGAGGAGATAAGAGGGCACATTGTGTTGGAGGCCAGGTATGAATTATGGGTTTGTTTGAACCATCATAAGGAAAGGGGTTTGCTTCTCTGAAGACTCCTGGTGTGAACCCACAGGTTAAAGCTGATACCTACCTTAGCTCACAAACCTAGGTTCAAATGAAGCCCCTGCAGATGGGCGTAACCTCCCTAGCCCAGAACAACTTGTTTTTCCCATTTTTTCATTCTATTTTCCTCAATAAGCCTGCCACAGTAAAATCTTCTGATGTATTTCCCCTTAGATAAAAGATTTGGGCCTTTTTCCTTATTCATTTCCAGTCCCTAACAGGGCTGGAGGACACACCAGGCCCCCCCATGCTTCAAAAATTATATTCTGTGTATTATCTTTTGTTCTTCATTATTTTCAGACTTTTTATTTTCCCAGCCGGTTCACACCTCCAGGAATTAGCTCTCAGGCTGCTGGTAATCCCAACAACATTTCATGTGTTCCTGCTTGCTCAGACTTGGGAGCAACCTAAAGTATCAGGAACCTATGGGCACAAGTGAAGCCTGACATATATTTGTGCAAGAAAAAGTAAAAGGGTTCTTGTGATCACTTTGTAAATACCAAAATTGACTAATCAATTTTTAAAATAAATACTAATAGTTCGTCAGTAAATTGATTTCTGCTGTCCATATGACAAGATATACTGAATGGTTGATGATAAGTTGTGATACACTTTTTGAGAATATTGTATATTCTTCATCAATTTTCTTTGAAAGGATATTTGTGAATGTTGGAAGTGAAAAAATAAAAGAGTTCATGTGCACATAACCTAAGTAATAATTTAGAAATGCAAATATAATCGGCTGATACATTATATACTAAACTTTTATAAAGGAATCTCCAAATTAGTAGCACTTAGCTACTCAGAAAGACTGGATTCTTGCAATTTGATCAATGATTAAAAATATGGAAATATAAGAGTTCTGCTAGCCCATTTCCCTGGGCAGTGGTTCTGTTCCTCACTCTGGTCATAAAAAAAAGGGGTCTGGTACTACCAGAAAATCCAGGATCCTGCGAGTATGCAAAATTTTCAAAAATGGCTCTTTATTGTGAGCAGCCATTAGCTGCATGCCTGCTGCTGCCTGAATCAGAAGGGGTAACATCTTGGAGTTTGATCTCCAGAAGTTTTCTCTGAAGGATCCCGTTAAACTTTCCTCAGGCATATACTGCTATTATCAGAGACCTGCAAACAAAATCCCTCAAGGACAACTTGGCAATATCTTACTTGACTTTACCCAGCCCCAGGCTCTGATATTACCACAAAGTGTAAGCTTTCCTAGAGGTATTAGGCCTAGAAAAAAGTTATCTCTTTTATGGACAACCAGATCTGTCAAGGGCCAAAGAACCTTTGAAGTATCCCTGGGGATACAGAAAAGTGTCCTGAGAATGGATGTTGTGTGCATCAGATGGTTCTGGTTTCCTGCAGTGTATTTATGCTGATGGCTTCCATGGATACAATATATGCACCAGGGCTTCTTCTCACTATTTATGTTCTTTGGGATTCTGAGATCCATCACACTATCCATCTCCATTTTGCTCTGAGGAATTTGCTCTGAAAAGCACGAATTCATTACTATATATGCTTTCCTAGTGACCTTAGATCATTATTATGCATAGTGCAGCAAGGAATATTTGTTTTCTTAATGGGAATCTTTGGCCAGCAGAGCTTCCTCAAAGTTGAGGCTGCCATTGGAAGGAAGTTGGAAAATTACATCATGTCAGTGTGGGACACTATGGGTCAGGAATGGATTAAAACAACTTGCCATTTTTGCTGTTGACTAGAATAAACACTATTTTACTTCAAAAAACTTGAAATATAAGATAATCTACTGAAATATAAGATAATCTACTATTAATTCTAAATGTCTTATATCCATGTTAACTGCAGTATTCAATTTTTGCTAAAATGTCAATATAATAATTTTGATCTATGACACAGCATATTCCCAATACAAATCCTAACAATGATTTTTCTTAATATTGATATTGACAGGTTGCATCTCAAATTTACATAGGGAAGATTACTAGAATAATTAAGTGGAGTCTATGAAAAACAATAGAGGATTCATAGAAATCAGTTTACAATGTTATAGTAATCAAGATAATATGGTGTTGGCAAATGGACAAAAACGTTGAAGGAAAGAAAGGAGAGCTCAAAAACATATCCTTGAATATTGTCAATCAGTTGTAAGTACAAAGCCAGTTCCTTTTTTTCTTATTTTCAGTAAGTTTTGTTGGAAAAATTGGCTGTCCAATCAACCTCAATAAATATCTCACACCTTTAATATATTTGTTTACATATTTGTATTAGTTTTCTAGATCTGTCATGACAGAATAGCACAAAGTGGGTGGCTGAAAGAACAGACATTTATTTTCTCACAAGTCTAGGAATTGGATGCCTAAGACTAAGGTATTAGCATATTTGCTGTCTGCTGAGGGTTTTCCTGCATGAATTGCAAATAGTCACCTTCTATCTGCCTCTTCACATAGCCATTCTTCTGTGTTGCACATTCTTGGTGGCTCTTTCATGTGTTCAAATTTTCTCTTCTAATATATATTTATACATTTTTTGACTAATTTACCTTTATATATTTTTAAGCTAACAAATGATTAGAAGAACAATTGGTCAATCTGTAAGTACATGTTTTAGCATCCTGAAGATATATTTTTAATGAATAATATACTGCTGGCTTATAAATATTTAGAGTTTTTAATTTTGTAAAGAGAAAACACCAGGAGAAAGGAATGTAGAATTGAATCATGAGTTAGTTCTTGACTTATCCTACCTTGGTCATGTATCTGCATTCATTTTTACCCTCAGCTTTCAATAATAATCCCAAAGATTCTTGTTATGTTATTATTTCTGTTGCAAACGTACAAACAAGATAAATTTCTTTAAACTTTTCCCATCATAAAAAAAATTGATGCTCCTTTTAGCTGCAGTTTCTATTTCTATTATAGCTGAAATCAACATTTGAGTCAATTTTGTTTCTTTTGTAGTTTCAAGGTAATGCAGCTTCAAATAATTAAAATTTTCTATGAAAGTAGAACAGTTCTTATTAAATTAGATTTTTTAAAACCTGCTTTCAAATCACTTTATGGTCATATTTAGGACATCCAAGTTTGGCTCACTATAGCAAAGTGCTAAAAAAAAAAACAAACAGTAGAAATTCCTTACTTTAAGGTTAACGGTTGTATTAGAATTCCTGCAGGCAGAGAAGAAATGACTTCTTTTAAAAAAGAAAAGATATACCATTTATCATGAACTGATACAGAAAAAGGACTTTGGGAAGAAAATGACCACAAATTTAATTGAATTTTGTGGTAGTATATAGCTAGCTTAAAATAAACTATCAATAAACGCTACCTGTGTGATATTACTCTTAAGAAAACATAAAGAGTAGGCATTAAAGGGAAAAGTGGAACACATGACAAATTGACGAATCCAGAGCAAATTATAATCAGGCCATGAGGAAGGCAATTCCTCTGATTGTGGATAGAGACTAAGAACAGGCAGAAGAAATGGTTGTTTGGAAGATTGAAAAAAAAATCTAGAAAAATAGACAGTGAGCTGCTGAGTGCTACACAACTACTACTAAATTGCTGTTTTTAAAATTGTTGGTGATGCTGGAGATGGAACCCAGGACCTTGCATATGTTAGGCACCCACTTCACTGCTGAGTCACTCCCCCAGTTCTGAGACTTCTTTTGTATGACTTATGAGAAATTGTGTCATATTGTTTATGCTTATCTTTGCAGAAAATAGTATTGCAAGAAGAAAGCCTATACAGTACTAGGCCAATTTGTTAGGAGCATTTAATAGGTGATTAGAAAGTAGTCACTACCATTTTGTACGATATTAATAGAAGAAAAGTAGTATGAAATATACATTTGATTTTCTTAAGATTGAAAAACATTAAAGGATATATTTGAAAGGAAAAGGCATCAGAAACCTGGTTAATTTTAATAATACATAATATGGATTGAGAGAGAACAATGTTACAATCATTATGGTAATAAGTTTACATGCACCATCATGTTTAAACAACATAATAATGTTATTAAACACATACAAAATTTACTCTAAGTTTATACAAAGGACAAAAACAACAGAATTGGAGACCAAATGTTTCCATTTTCAGAGTTACTACATGCAGAAACTGGATACAAGCTTAGGTTATCTATATTCGTAGGCCATTCTTAGCTAGTATTATTTGTTGTCTTTTTTTTATGTACAAAATCTTTTAAAAGTTTATATTCGACCTAAACCTCCACCAGTGAAAATGTCTAAATCTTCATTCAAAAATAGTTTTGAAGAAGGCAAAAGAGATTTTAATAGGTCCATTATTCATAAATAAAGTCAATTATAGACTAAGCATAAGTTTATTACAAAAATCAGTAGAATATTGTCTAATAATACAGACTTTATAAAAACAGTTTAATGAAGGTGCTGACAAGTTAAGTTTTGAATAAATGTCTTCCTTCAATTGGCCGCAATGTCATTGCTGAGCTGTCCTAACTGGCATGAACTCCCCAAGGCAAGTCAGAGCTGGGATCCTTAGAACTTTATATTCAAAGAAGCATAAAAAGTCATGCAATGCTGATTCTTGGTTCCCATTAAAACAAACAAACAAACAAACAAACAAACAAAAAACCGTTTAGGCAGGTAGCTCTTAATTGTATATTTGGCATGGTGTGATGTATATTTACTTACTAAATGTTTGTATTACGTTAAATCTTCATTTCTTTGCAAGGAATCTTCAGAGTTTTATTTTTCAATGGCATTGTGAATATTTTCTGTAATGTCTGCATTTACCAGATAGTGGGATTAAAATCACATCACAGTTTGTTGTCATTAAAATTAAAGTTGCCTCAAGAGCTGATTGGACTGGTTTATAAAATAGGATAAATTTGCCAAGCTCTGAAAGTTTATTTGTTGATTTAAGTGGCCTATTTGAGTCCTTTTCTCTCAAGAACATTTCTTTACAGCTAAACACAAAAAGCAAAAGTTTTCCACAGAGATTCTGATATTTTGTGCCATATGTACGATAAAGTATTTTAAAGTGCCATAAACTTTAATCGTGAAACTACAAGTTTGTTGAAGAATAAAAGTAGTTTCTTCTAGATAATAAAATACTTGTGTATCATGACTCTCATCAAAATCTGGGTAATTAATATTCAAAAGAAGACAAAAGCAAAATTTTAGGCCTACATGTTCAGTGTCAGAGACTTTGAAGGAGATTTTTGTGTGTGTGTGTGTGTGTGTGAGGTTGGTGACAAAATGAATCATTTAAGAAATACATTTTGATCCCATAAGGAAAGAAACTATATGGCTGGTCAAACACTCAAAACATCTTTCAAAAATAATAAGGCAACATGCTCTTGTTTATATTAGTACATTTTTTAAAGGATTCTGTAGTGAAGACAAAATAACTTCATACAAAAGGAATTATGGTCACATAAACTGTGCAATCCTAAAGGATTCTTGATGCCTCATCCACTTCTACCAGAGACTTTATTATTAGAACCATAAGGATTCAATTGCTGTTCACATTAGTCTCCTCACCTAATGTTGTAAGAAATTAGAACTGGTAGTGCTTGACATCCTCAAACACTGTTCTGAGTTAAAAATAATTGAGCTATATTTTAAAATAAAACGGTAGTAACAAGGTAGAAAACAATGTCAATATAAGTATTACTCATATTATAAGGTAGGAGCCTCTTAATGGAACTAGCTGAATATAGATCTCAAACTATGAGAGATGCTTTGACAAACATTGCATTTGATGTGACCCTGATGATTTGGTTCAGTGGCTCCTACAGTTTATCTTACGTATACAGCACTGAGTAAAAGGGTAGGGGAAGTAAAATGTAAGGGTCATTTATTTAGATATCTTCTACTTCTCAAATTTTCAGCCTTGTATATGCTTCTATCTCTGTATTTGCCACTTGGTGAAACATCAAATACTAATTCCAATTTATTATAAGTAAGGCACTGCCTTTTCCCCAGTGACATTATGGATGATCATATCTAATAAGATATTTACTTTCTAGTCTTCAAGTAGAACTTAAAATTCTTGAAGTCTCTTTTAAATTCAGGTGTCATCACCCTGTGTAATATTAAAATATATGTGATTTAATTTTACTTTAGAGGTCTCAATGTTTTTTATATCCTTCATGAGGAATATGAAGTGAATTATAAAGTGGTTTCAAAGTTATATTTTTAAGCGTAAAATATTTATTAATAAAATATTTATTAAAACTGTGATATGTAGCTGGGCACGGTGGTGTACAGGAGGATCCAAAATTTGAGGCTAGCCTCACCAACTTAGTGAGACCTGTTTCAAAATAAAAGGCTAGGATGTAACTCAGTGGTAGAGCCACCCTGAGTTCAGTACTTCCAAAAACTCATGATATCCAAAGATATAAACTTGTGGTCCTCAAACTTAAAAGGATTCTGCCCTATGCTCTAAAGCAAACCGTAAAACAAATGCATGCATTTTAAATGACATTTTTAAAAATTAAAAAAATACACCTCTATAAAATATACTTATAATGTTTTAATGACATTTTAATTAAAAAAACACAATATTTTACTTGCTACTGGTAGGATTGCTTAGTATTCAAAAAATTGTAATTAAAATCAATAAAAAGTAAAATCAAAAATATTGTTTCTGAAAAAGTAGAGATCAAGGCATAGGCATATGCTATAAATATATAAAAATAAAAGGTTAATACACTAAAAAGAAAAATTAGCTATAAGAAATAATTTAGTAATAAAATAACAAAAAATTGCCCTTGAGATATTTATATCGAAAAAATCTTTGTGCACAAAGACATTGAGCACATTGCTGAACTCCTCCTGATAATAGTAAAAGGAAAAAATATTATGAACCAGTGGTTGATTAACTGGACTATGGAACACATATGACATGGATTTCCACAGTCACTGAAATATTTTTGTCTATGATTAGTGCTCCAACATCTTCTCTATCATTTCTGTTCTATTGTTAAGTCTTAACTAGATTTGTTCTCAGGTTCTGAAGCTCCTCCTTGCTGGTGCGATTCTCTTGCTTGTTTTAGGTTCTGGGTTTCCTCTATCATTGTTATTTACCCTAACACTCTGAAGGAAATGG